>NW_028262391.1:39884587-40196254 GCF_047370975.1 Nipponia nippon
TTGTCTGACCTAACCTGTACTTTAGTGGTTGTGATCTTAGCCTCTTTTATCCAATTAGAGCATCTTGAGAAGATGCTGGTGATGTTGCCTTAGGAAATGAAGGATAAAGCAAGGCTTCAAGTCAAATTTATTTAAAAAAATGCAGTAGTTTTGTTGCCAAAACAGCTAGGATAGCAATGAAAGAGGATGCAGTATCAATCTTAAAATATTTTGCTTATTTTAGGTGCTATGCTTGAAGGATATGGCTTAAAGGAAAGTTTTAATAACAAGGGTGGGAGAGAGAGGGTGAAGCCAGAGCAAAATAAAAGCATTTTCTGTGATCTGAACCTCTATAAGCTTGTGTGCCAAAATGAAGCTTGCAGTGTTTTGGTTTCAATAACCTGGAGAACATAATTCAATTTTATATGGGGAACCTATTCCACTGAACTGTCGGCCCCAAACTAAAAATTTCAACAGTAAGAGATCTGGAAAAAATACAGTAGTCCGTTTTACTCCATTTGTACGTGGAACTTGTGTGAAAATCATAGGCAGAGGACAGGAATGAACTGACTTTCTAGACTAGATGAAGTATTTCATCTGGCTGGAGAAACTCTAAGCTAACGATTCCCAGTCTTCAGTGGCTTTTGATCAACAATTTTGAGGAAGCATGTGCTAGCATGTTGCAGGTTAATGTGCTTGTGCTTTTTACTGCAGTTGGCCTTCAGTTTTTTGAAACTTCCTTCTCTAAGTGGCTTCTTTGGAAGATCTCTTATGTACAGTATAACCAAACAGATGTGTATTTGAGAACACTGCTGCTTGTTTTTTGCTAAAGGACTGCCTTGTGACTTGCAATAGAGCTGTTTTGCAGGTTTGATTGTGTACTGGGACTGACTAGTTTAAACTAGAGTATCATTCCTGTTTTACATCAGTTTCTGAATAGTATTTATTCAGATGTTTTATTGAAAGCAAGATAAGATTCTTCTAGCTGTGCACAACAGATAACTGAGGCAGAGCGCACAAGACATTACAGTTAAAGGTACACAATTTGAAAGCATAAAAGAAAAACGACAAATGTGGTGAAGTTAGTCCAACAGAGGCTAAGCCTTAGTCTGAAAATTAAGCTGGGTTCTGTTCTCCAGTGTGTCTTTTTATATTTTTGGTTGCCATCACGTAGCTTTTCACTCTCCTCCTATCTCCCATATTTGAAGTAGACATGGTAGGGAGTTGTCCAAAATTTGTATTCATGGAATGAGGTGAAATGCAATGTCGTATTGAAAGCTATCATACTAGATGTGGAAAAGCAATACTTTGAATTGGGGGTACAGAAGACTGCTTAAGTCCACCTAATGTTCTGAAACACACCTACTTATGGTCGTCTTGTAGTGTCATTTAACCGTGAGCCAATTTGGTAAGGTGTAAAGGAGTATGATACATGGCTAGCAGTTTCCTGGCTCTGTGGGCAAGACAGGAAATAACTTGAGCAGCAATTGAGAAAACAGATGAAAAAGTGGAATAAGCAGAGGCAGTGGTAATGGATGGAGGCTCCCCAGAGAACTGTTTGCGAAGAAGAAAGGTTTCGTGTTAAGTTAGGGTTGATATGGCTTCCTTGATGACTGAGAGAATAGAAGGTGTGCAGGTACCTGCTAGATGGTGAGGTGGTAAGCAGCTTAACCCTGCTTGGGCAGCCCATGGGTACCACTACTTCCTAGAGTGGATTAGCTGGGAAGTGGAAGAGGAGGCAGGAGTGCTTTTCCAGCTGAGTGCTGGTAGTGTTTGCAGGCTGGACACGTCAACAGCAAGGGGTCACATGTGAATAAATAATAATGGAACCACTTTTCTTGCTGCTCCTTTTGCCTATAGAGTTTATCTGCATTAGTTCTACCCAATTTGTTCCCACCGAGGAGACTGATGTACTGGACTAAAGGCAAAAGAAATTGTAAAGAAAATCAGAAGTAAAGCTTATTTGTTTTGAGGGTGTATGTAGCCATAGTGATTTTCTTCAGTACTGCAAAGCTATGAATCATGGCTGTAAAGGTCTAATGTTCCTGATGTGTATTTCAGATAACTGACACCATTTTACTTTGACAAGGATAAAATTGCAGATCTGATTTTGGAGTTCCTATTAGTGATTACAAAGTGAATCACACTGGTGCTGATGGGGGTTTCTTAAGACTTTATATATAGACAGAAAGGTTTTGTCTAGTGTATTAGCTAAAATGACACTGTCGTTATTCATCTCGCTAACTTGATTTTAATCATCTTTGTCCCTAACAGGCTAGGAAGTGCTTTCTAATGCACTAGACTGTGACTTTATCATGACACTTGTATTTATACAGATGAAATTTATCAGTAGCTTAAAAAGACAATGCAACTGGCTTAAAACCATAAACTGTTCAGCCCATCCTTTTCAGGTTTATTATGGCCATCTTCCTATTAATCTCTGCTGTAAATCTGTGAGGATAGGAAATAAATATAGTTTGTTGAGAGCAAAAATAGGTGGCATGCACTGCGGAGACTACTGACACTGTGAAAGGAAGCACTGCTGTTCTACTTCAGGCTACTGCTTGGTCACATCCAGCCATACCTGAATTTACCTCAAGCTAACACAACCCCTAAATGTATTGCCTGGCTGCTGGAAAGGGTTTTGAAGATTGTTAAAAGCATGATGAGGAGTCAAAGGTGGCATGGTAAGTTAGGGTCTGTATCACTGAGTCACCACCAGGAGCTAGCTTGTGGTTGTGTGCACACTTTGAACCTACAGGATCAGTGCGGAGCTATGCGTGTCTAATGATCTCTATGAGCTATAGCTTTGAAACCATACCAAACTCCACCAAGGCAAAATCTGTGCTGCTGTCCTTTCCTGTTCTCAGTTATGTTGCCCAATATTTCAAGAGAGGGAAGATGTTGAACTCGGGAGAAATGAATGCTGGACAAGGGTGGCAGGAAACATACCTCCTAACTGATGAAACTAGCATGTGGCATTTGCTACTGTTATGTTGGATAAAGCTAGGCCTACACTAACTCCCAGTACCCCAAACTTTGTCCTGCATATTTTTCTCTCTTTATGGTTGTAATATATCTAAATATGCCAGTCGTGCTTCAGCCGTAAAACTTGTGCAGTTTTACTGCTTAGAATTTTTGAAGTGAGACTTTGGCAGCTGATCTAATTTTAAATGCACAAAAGCCCACCAGCTGTCTGTTGGCCATTCACAACAGATTAGGGAACAAACACTTTGTTGAAAATTCCCTGAAACATGTCCTCTTTGCCACTGAAATAAAGTAATTGCCTTTCTTAAATATAATTACAACAATATCCAAAAAATATTTGTCAAATACATGCTAGTTGATTGCTTAGATAAAAAGGCTACTTGCCAATTGACCATCAAGTGTCCCTGTAAGAGAAGGAAAACTTTTATTATCAGAAATGACCTAATTTTGTCCAGTAACTCTTTCTTACAACATTATTTTCACACTGCCTGGCATAACATGTGAACTTCTTGTTCAAGAGGAAAATGGCCTTCCTATGCCAGCTGATTTTCAGTTTAAATGCATGATGCTTAACTGGCTGTTGTTCTGATATTTGTCGGGTAGCAATAGAAACAATTTTATTTCTGGGAATACTCTGACTTATGTCACCTAGACTTCATAGTGCCTAAACTTAGTGTGATGGTACAATACCAGTCCTAAATATTTTGGTTGACTTTCCAAAGGTCATTCTGAATTGCTTACATCTATGTGATTTTTTTTTTTTTTTTTTGAGGGGGTGGGGTGGTGTCTGAATAGCCATCAGTCTCTATACTTAGAGAGACAGATAATTTACTGATATATTTAAAGGACTTCCCTTTTGTACGGTATGATTGTAGTTTGTAAAGCCATGAAGTTCTGCATAGGCCCTCCAACCTCAATGTTGAGGACTTGCTGCTTAAAGAAGCATGCATGTTTTCATGTAGCCAACAAAATGTGCTGAATTATTAGCCTTTTGGATATAAGTGTATGTGAGTCAGCAGTCAAGTCATTGTGCAGTAGTTGCCTGAAATGCTGTAGTCCGTTGACCTGATCCAGGGCTACGTTCTGAGAGGTCCTAAGCTATAATCCTGGTTTTGATAGCATGTAGGTGCGTTCTTTTTGTGCAAACATTATAAGTATCTTGTGGGCCAAATAGGCCATTGCTAATGGCTATACGCACGTACAGTGTAGGGATAATTAAAGCCTTTAAATGCTTTAGAGTGGCAATTGCTCTGTAAACTTGAATTATCCAGTGAATTGCCTGGATGACTTTATTTTAAGACATTTTACTATTTATAACTGCCAAATGAGCGTTTGGTGTCTGAGAGTTTGGTAATACAACAACAGTCCACCTGCCTGCAAACTTTGCTGCATATGCTTATCAACTTATGAGTAGTCTTACGAATTTCAAAGAAACTGTTCTGATGTACAAACATACAGTGGGTTTCCTGAAGCAACTTATAGTATTACTGCTAATGCAGTTGCATGAAAGTGAAGGTAACTTCTACTGTAACAAGCATGGTGAAAGCAAAGTTAAAATTACTTTCTCTTGGCAGCTGTCTAGAAACTCTTGCTTTCTAATAGTGACAGCAGTTTGATTGTAAATGATAGCTATGCCACATGCATTATTGAGGAGAGGCATGCACCAAACTATTTAAAAGGCAAAAGAATTAAAAGATAAGCTTGACCTGTACAAGGTTATATATAAGTGAAATACCAGTTGACTGATGAATTACAGACCTCCACTGTCTTCTCTGTTTCTCCTTTCCATATAACTTTTTATTTTTATCCTCGGATAGGAATATCTCTTCTCTTCACACCATCACTTTGAACAGTAGGGTTACTGCTACAGGGAACTTGGTATTCAGCAATGCTGAGGTAGCTTTTACCCAGTTCAGTTGCTCACATGCTTACTACTTACCCAGCTTAACAGCAGGAGATACAGGGGAAATGATAATTGGGCAGAAAAATAGCATGATTGACTACATTAAAGATAAAACTGGACTTAACAGTTTACTTTACTTGGAGCTGATAATGTCTTCTATTAGTTCTGGCAAAGCTATTGCTGATTCATAATTGGGAGTAGACATGTTCTTGCCCTCATTACAGTTTAAATGAGATTCCTAACTAGGGTAGAGGATAATTTAATTGTGTTAGTTTGATATAGTTGTTTGTTTATGGAATGAAGATGGACTTTGATTAGGACTATATGAGAGTGAGAGGTTAGGTGGATATGTATAGGAGCATTGGGTGAATACATGGGTCTTCTCAGCTCTGAGCCTCTAACCAGCTGCAACTTGTTGGATTCTGAAAAAAAACTTCTTTTGAAAAATGAACTCTTGGTGGTGGTGGGGGGGAAAATACCTGCTTTTATACTTAATCTATTGTGAATGTGCGTTTCTGTCTCATCTATGGCTGGCTGGGTAGGTTAAGTTTAGAAAGATTCATCCTGACTTCGTTACATTTTAAATAAACTTTCAGGTGAATCAAGTCACAGATCCTGAGCAACAGGAACCCACCCAAATTGTTCTTATGCTTTTGTTAATATCCTGAGTATTTAAAAGCAGTGTGGATGCTAGCATATGATTGGCTTCTCCTTGCACCTCCAGTTTTAGTTACTGTCTTTACCTACCTGGACTCTGGATAGTGTAGGGGAAATGAAGCTGGGTCTGGAGCCAGGAAAGGCTGTCCTGGATTTTGAATTTTAGCTGTTCCTTAAAATAAAATTAAAAGAATCAGGACATTGCCTAAAAACCGACTGCATTTCTTACCTTGCTTAAGTATTTTTATTAAAAGGTCGCAATACCTTTTAATCTGTTAAAATGAAAGTGTATTTCCTTAACTGTTTTTAGCATGTATTGTGTATGTGTTGAGGTTTTTTCCTAACAATTATTAGAAATAATGCTAGTGTGAAATGAGAGGGGCTTTGACAGAGATCATCTCTGGTAACATCTTTTTAACACTATTTATGATAAAGGACAGAAACAAAAAATTGCTTTAACTATATCTGTAAATGCTCAGTGTAAGCCGGTCACTTGTTTAAAGATAAAAGACACAATCATTGGTTCTCAATATAAGTTTTTAACGAGGAAGATGGGAGAGCACAACCATCTGAGGTTTGAATTGTTTTCTCCACAAATGTCTCTTAATTTTATTCACTGGGAAATTGTTGCATTTAGGCTTAGCATGCTTGTGTGCTGGCAAATAACACACATTTATCTTCGCTATATATTTAACTTTGCCTTTGTTTCAAATAATTTAATCTTCCCACTGCCTAGTGAAATCATATCGTCCCTCAAGTAGCATAAAAATTGATCTCATTTGTTTGTGTGCAAGCAACTGCATCAGAGTCTGTTCCTGTATCTATTTATAATAAAGGCAAGGTATTAATTTCCATTACAGATAAATGCAATGAAAATCTTCATTTCATTACTAGGAAGAGGAAAAAATTCAATTCATAGAGCCTCTGCAGCATTTGTAAAATTGCAGGATGCTTTCCGTAGAAATCCAGGATGTCACCAAAGAGAATTAGAGGCTGACTTGACTTAAAGGGGGGGGGAGAGGTGGGGAATTCCAATGTACTTCAGCATCAGACAGGTGAAATCCTGCGATCTAAAGCTCTTCCTTTGGAACAGAACAATTCTCTTGGTCAGATCCTTTAGCAATCTTTTTCAGTCCCTGTTAATCTTTTGAATGTTTGCTTTTTTTTTTCCTCATCATTTTCCTATTTGTGCTATCATAAGCTTTAAGGAATGGATATTTCATATGTTTGTAGAATTTCTCATATGGTTTTAATCTGATGATTGCAGCTACCTCTTCATTTTGACTAGGGGTCCTAAAGCATTGTGCCCCTTCTTCCTATATGCTGTAGAGTCACTACAGGAGAGTACAGAACAATTACACTCAGTTTTTGAGACCCTAATAGAATACAAGTAAATGACTGAGGTCTGATTAAAAAAAAAAAATAAAAATCAGGGGAAATTATTTTAAAACAGAAATATGTCCTCAAGAAGAGGCATTTCATTACTCATGTTCATTTGGATTGTAATGTATATAGCCACAAAGCTATATGATCTCTTTATGATAAAAACATCTTATTCCTTTCAGTGGAAACAGGGAACCACCTTTTGTGCAAACCTTTGGAAGTCACAGACCATGATGGGACTGCCCTAGTCTGGCAGAACTCACCCTTGCTAGGCAGTCAGGAATGCCTTTTGGTGAGCCTTTTTCTTTTCCCTGCTTGTCCTTCTCTCTATTCAGGTGGCTTTTATTAGTATTAAACAATTTCCTGTGTGTTACTAATTGAATATAATCTTTCCTCTGCTCTGTGGGCTTCAGGAAAACTGTCTTGAAGTATCTTACTTGGTATTTAAGGTGACTGGTTTGCAGTGCAACTCATCTCAGCTTCCTGAGATGCTAGAAATGCTGAAGACTTATTTTAAAACAAAGGAAAATACATCTTTCTAATTGCTGAACTGCTTCAGCAATTTTGGGTTATGACAGCTTAATTAGTAAGTGTTCTCAAGGAATTAGTGATTAGTGAGATGCAGTTAAAAGTCCACTTATGGTTGATGGGATTTTTCATATCTAAGACCTTAATCTCTCACTTTATTTACCTTCTAATTTTTAGGATGCTTTTTTTCTTCATTATAAAGTACTAATTGATGCTAACTGTCTCTTTATGTCATCCAAGGGTAATACCATTGTGTTGATGGCTGCTGTACAACACCCCCCCACCCCCCCACCCCATTTTATTGGTGATTAGTAGGTTTTTCACTCAGATTTTGTAAGTGGTCTTACACAGAAATGAATATGTGGCTCTAAATAGAAACTAGCAGAGCACAAAAAATGGACTGAAATATTTGGAAAACATGAAATTGTCACGTATGGCTTTTTCAGTGACCTATAATTGAAAGCTAAATTTTTCTACTTGATACTTTTCCATGTATATCCAGATTCTTTACTGCTAATGCTCTGCTAAGCTTTCCCACATGTTACAAGCTGCAATTTTAGTCTCTTCTTGTGATAAAATGAGGATTTTGATTTGGATGCTGAGGCCAGCCAGTACTCAATCTCCAGACATTTAGAGCAACTTCTGTTTTCTGTTGCAGCTACTATCAGAAGTGAGAAAAAACAAACAAACAAAAAACCCAGGATAGTTTGGATTTCTGCTACCTTACCCTTAACGTTGGGCAAATCATGTAGGAGACTGATCACAGCATGCTGGACTTTCTAGCTATACCATGCTTGAGATTTCAAAAGGCTAGGAACTCAGTGGGTGTTATGCTTAAGGATCCTATAATGAAATATAAATGAAAGCAGTAGATTAACTTAAAGTATTGGTGTTCTTCTATAAAATTATGTGCTAATATGACAAAGATGTTAACTCACAAATGTTGTGAAACTGATATTGAAGATGAAATAAGGCTGCTGGAGGAGAAAAAGATGTAAGGAAATGAAAAATGATGTTAGAGAGCAGGGAAGAAAACATGAAACCCTAGTATCGCAGGGCTGGGAAAGGACCTTCAGGACCCTCTGATACTGCACGCTTCTCTGTAGCAGAATCAAATAGGCCTCTGCTATTCCTGGCAGGAGGTTCCCTGTACTCACCATTAAGCTTCTATGTTGTTTTTTTACATTGTTCATTATTTATTCTGAATGCTTTTGCCACAGTTTAGGAATGCTGCTATTGTCCATATTCAACATGGACACAAAGGCAAAGTGTTCTCTGCAGCAGATTTTTAGATACCTCAGTGCAATTGTGGACTCTTGCCTCGGTCTTCGCTGCTTTATGCTAAACTGTTTGTGATGTGTTGCCATACAACATCCAGAACAATGTCAGTTTTACTGTGGTAGGTGATTGATTCTGCTGAAGTCTTGTACCTTTTGGTTGCCTGTCTTTTTCCAGAGCATATCCCCAATTCAAGATCACTGTGATTTCTATCCAGGTACCCACTGTATTTCCTGGCCCTTCCAGCTTTGGTAAAGCTTGCAAATTGAATAACCAAAATCTTTAGTTCATCAACCATGTCATTATGGTACTTGATAGGACTGACTGAAAGGATTCATTGCTGCGGACTCCCCTTCAGTGCGACCTTTGTCTTTGGCAGGAAATTGCTGGTATCTTCATTGAAAGGCTGGTCATGTACATAGGCCATTGTATACTGCATTTCTTCAGGAGGCGTTCCGATGCCATAATTCTAATATGACTTAGTGCTTTTTTGTCAAGATGTAGGTAAAACATTATTGCTATTTTATTTTTATAAAGCATGTTACCTGTCTGCAGGAGGAGATTAGATTAACTCGATATGTCTTTGTGACAAATCCTGCTTGCTGTTCTTTGTTGTCATCTTCTGTGCAGTGAAATCCAGTCATCATTTGTTCTGCTATTTCTCTGTAACTATCCAGTTCTTCCTCTTCCATAGGTATGCCACACTTGCCATTCTTTAAGTTTAATCTTTTGTACTGTAGTCATCTCTCTTGAGTTCTCAAAAATAAACTGCTGATGGCTCTAAGGATTTCATCAGCCAGTTCTTTACATATCCTAGGAGGAAATTCACCTTGCCATGCGGCTTTGAGTGATTGAGAAAACAAGCCAACCTCTCTCCCTCCCTATATCTTTCTTCCTAACTAATGGTTTCTTTATACCTCTCTTGCACAAAAACAAGTTAGTAATCCTCAGTGCACATAGTCAACCTGTCCTGAAGTAGAAAAGTGTGATTCCAAGTACAAGCAATAGCTACCACTATGCCCAAAGTTAATTTTTCTCCACATAAGAATAAATCCATTTTTGTGAGGATTGCTGTTGGTACAAACAATGTACAAAAGGAGATGAAAATAATAATGTACAAAGGCATTAAAAAAGTCTTAATTTCTTTGGGGATCTTTCTTTAGATCTTTTAAAAATGAAAATAAGGCCAGTCAGATGATTGTATATGCAATGCCGGGTCAGTGCTGCTTATTTCTAAACATGAACCTTTTTTCTCCTATGACTTGAAGATCAAGATAAGCATGAAATAACCTGGCATAAATTTAAGGTGGATGGTGACACCAGCTGGTGGTGAAATATATGTATATAGAAGAGTATGAGTTCATATCCTTCCACTGACTTGGATGGAGAAACTCCTGGAACGGTGTTAGTACCATGTCACTGCAGCAGCTAAATGTAGATGTTTCTTAGCTTTTGAAGATGCCTGCGTTCTCCTATGGCTATGCAGAAAATGAATTCCTAGATACAGATCTGAGTTTGCACCTTCATATTTGCTTTGCGGGAGGGGAATGTTTCATCCTCAAGTGTCTTGATTGTCGCTTGTAGCAATGAATTTGGATGTTTTCTTTACTTGCTCTCTTCTGTTTCTATAGGGTTGTTATCCTAAGAATATGTTCCGGCTGAGGATGTTTGATCTTAATTCCCTCTTTGGAAAGAATGCTATGCTGGCAGACTATAGGAATGTTCTTTTTGCTTGAAAAAGAAAGTTAATAGTTGACATTCTACATTAGTTGTGCTAAAAAAATGTTTTCTTATCAAGAAAACAGAAGAATATTGAATGGAAGTCAAATGGGAGGAGGATGCAGTAGGAAAGATGGAGAGTAAACCCTGCTCAGCCTGTGGTAAAATCAGACTTCGAAAATGTACAGAGAGGTTGGTCTGATTCCATAGCAGGCTGTGGAGTACGGGCTGACTTCACTGTAGCTTTTTCCTTCCTAGTAGGAGAGCAGGCAGTAGTACTGTTTTGGAGAGGGTAAGATTCTCAAATGGACATGCCAGGAAAAAATCATAAAAGTGGCAGTTTTGTAGAAAATGGAGAAATTGAAAAATGAAAGTAGAATTATGCCTAGAGACAGAAGCCAAAGGAGTGAGATGTTAACAGGCTGATCTTCTGAAAATATATTTAGGGCCTATTCAGCATTTCCCAAATTAAATACCATGTTGACTTGCACAAGATCCAGCTGCAGTCCATGGCTTTAAAAGGGGGGTGGGGTGGAGTAGTGGAATCTAGTGTTTGAGTGTTGTTACAGATGGAAGAAATATGTAACCATACCAAATACTATTTATTTCTATGCTGTTTCTTGTTCTGAATCTCTTTACAACTGTAATTATTTGCTGCTATAAAATAAAGTCATCTCTTGGGCAAGAGTTGGCTCTCTGGCAAAGAGCACATTGCAGAAATGGAAAAGTGAGATGTTAAGCCAAGGAGAGCAGGGCAGCCTGCTGGCCTCCTGCAAAGATCTCATCCAGAATTGCCTGGTCTGTGAGCTGCAGAGTCTGTGCTGAGGATTGCCTGCAGAGGAAGGATGAAGTGCCACTCGGATTCTGGAATTCCCAAATGTCCCGAAGTCTCTAAAGCAGGTCCCTGTGTGCTGCACGTTTTGCACTGTTTATCAGAGTTTTCAGATGTCTTACAAGCTTAAATGGTAATTTGTATGTACAGACACAGCACAGTAAGTAGCTTCAACGTGCCCTGTATAGAAGCCTACATTCTTCCTCTGCTTTGCCTAAATTACAGTTAAGTAGTCAAAGGGTAGCAGATTTGCCCTGGGTCTCCTTGCAGTGTACACGGAGAAGCAGCCATTCTTTTGTCACACACAATTCTGAAATTAGAAAGTGCCTGACAGTGTTCTTATGGACTAAGGTTTCTAGAGACACCTTAAACTGTGAAGGAGATGACCACGGATGACAATACTGCCAACTCAAATATGGAATGTTGAGAGCTTCAGAAAAGCACTACTCTTAATCTTCCTTGTGATTTTGGTGCTGTAGAGTTCATGCACTCTGAAATCTATCTGTGGTTTTGATAAATGAGAAGTTATCTGTTTATTGAAAGGTTCTGCCGAAGTCAAGTTACACCTGCAGGCAATGCCAGGGAAAAAAAGCTTCCATGAATTCTGGATCCTGTCATCAGTTTGGCTATGTTTAGTGATATTTAGACTGCCCACGTACATCTGGGTGTGATCTTAGGACAACAAGGGGACGTGGGGTAGTGAGCAAGAATTACTGCTTGGTGAGCTACTTTCCAGAAACTGAGTTGTGTGGTTAACTTCATTAGAGCTATTAAGCCTACTCACATGACCAGGAGTTCCAGAGATCTTTTACAGATTCACAAACCTGACAAAAAAAAAAAAGGAAAATCTTCAGCTTCACTTTTTAAACTCTTGTACATATTGAAAATCTTGAATTGCACCTTTCTTCCAGCATAAAAGAACAATAGTGTCTTCAGTTAGAATAATGATGTAAGGTCATACACTCTTGGGGGTTTTAATATTGTGGACTGAGTAATCTCTTGAGGTAGTTGAATGAATCTGGTTTTAGTGGTTCAAGAGGAATATTAAAGGCTCGAACCCACATATTTCCTCATGTAAAGACCTTCTTAGTTGTAGGTGGGAAGGAATGAACGCTGACCTATAACTGTTTTGAGAGTGGAGTTCCTTTAGGAACCAGTGAAATTAGAGCTGCTATTGCTTGATCTGGAATAACATTCACCTGTGTACAGACAAGAGAGTGTAAAGAAGAGACAAACACTTGTAAAAGAACAGGGTGTGTTAAAGAAAAAACAAACTCTTCTTCACAAAGTGTCGAGAGTCTATTAGAAATGTGTTATTAATGATATGTCATCACTTAATTTCTATCATTCTCTTGAATTGTTTAGTACTTGGGGGTTTTCCTTAAAAAAAAAGAACATGGCTTTGAAATGTCTTGGAGACTGTCTGCACTTTTCATGTCTTGTGTGTTTCTAATAGAATAATTCAGAAACATGCATTATCAAAAAGTGTATTAACGCCTAAAAAGCAGTGTAAACAATGTCCCTGATGTGCCTCGCTATGCTTCTATTTTCATTACTGCAGGCTTGAAATACACTAAGCAATTTAATTCTTCCAAGCTGCATTGTTTAGATAGATGACAGTATCAGATATTTTTCTGCCTTTAATGGCCGTTGGGATTGTCATTGCTGAAGAGAACAGCTGAGCTGCCTGTTAAACAGTTTTCTCGGAGCATATAACTATACTAAAATGGAAAGCATTGCATGGGTGTATGTACATATGGTAAGTGCATGATCTTCCAACCTAATATTGGATCTTCTTTGTCTCCAAGACCCAGTACACAAAAATGAAATGTTTAATAAAAATGCTTTGTTTCCCCTTCAGCAAGTACTTGTGTTCAACTGTTTCTCCCCGTCCCCCTCCCTTTTTTCCCTTTGCATTAGTGAAAAGATGGGGAGATTTGGAATGTGCAGCCCAGAAAGTCAGGTTATTTTTCTGTTTATAAAAGAGGATAAATAAATCAAACTTGCTGCAGGAGTATGCACTTCTTTCTTACACTTTTTTGTAAAGTTTGCAAACCTCTAACAATAGCTCTTCCTGCAAGCATTACATACATACAAGTGAAGAACCACTGGATTTAAAAACAAAACAAAAAAACAACTAAACAAAAAGCAAAACCAAAACCCCTGCAATTTTAAGAATTTTAAGTGGGATCCTGGCAGTGACTGACTGACCTTCAGCAAAGGTTACTGCTGGGAGTAGAACAAAATAGCCTAAACTGACCTAGTTTGCCCCTGCCCCTCTGAGAGATTCCAGGACAGGCCTGGCATTTGCTGTAAAGCAACAGTTTCACAGCTTAGAGTAGCCTGAATATCGGAAGAGTTATTTGGACCATAGAAAAGGAGTCAGACTATAAGTGGAAGTAATATTATTTGTAAGCTTTTCTTGATTAAAAACAAACAAACAAACAAACCTCCTTATGTAATATGTGTCCAAATAATACAAATGACAAGTTCTGCAATAAATGGACTCTTTAGGGACCACTACAGATAACAGTAAGTAAATAAATAAGGAAAATACTGGAGAATATTCAGCCACTGGGAAATATTTACAGTATGTATTAGAGAAAATAAGAAAACCCCCTTCAGTTCCTACTTTTTGTTTTGATGGCAACTGTATTAAATTAGTTTCTTGTATAGTAAGATGGGCATATTGCAATATATGAGTGTTGTAAGAGCTGTGTGTACCTGCAAACTAACCTGTTATTAGACGACTTATTGTGGTCTAAATAGTGTTTGTCTGTGCAACTTTTCTGCCATGTAGAATATTTTCAAGCTGTAGTTGAACTACCTGATTGTAAGAGGATAGTTACTGCATAACCACAGATGTGGACTGTCACTGTCCAGATTCAGCCATGCCAATACTATAGACCGCTATCCTCTCCAACCTGCAGTGAAGCAGCTTGTGTGATCTCAAGCCCTGATTTTGATTCAAGGAAAATCAGCTAGGATAACTTAAACGGTTCTGTCTGGTCATCTTGCCTTTTTGGTGGTGTGTGGTTTTTTTTTTTTGTTTTGGTTTTTTTTTGGGGGGGTGTTGAAGCGTTTTGGGTGTTTTTGTTGTTGTTTTAAGCCCGAGGTGAGGGTAGCTGTGCTTGCGCACACTGCTCTGCCAGTGATGTGCTTGTCATACACCAGTTTACTGTGCTCTAAATTCTCAATTTGAATGTTCCTAATTACTACAGAGTGGGTGTGGGGGAGGTTGGAGCAATCTGCTTTTCAAGTCATCCTGTCAGTTAAGGTTGGTGGTAGTTAAGCCACATGCCATTGATGAGACCTGAGAACATCCTAGGACTCTCCGTAGTCTCCTTTTAACTGCTGCACTGCAGTTAGCATGGGACAGGGGGAAGAGGCCACACGAGGGGAGGAGATGGGTCCAAATGTGAAAAGTTAAGAACAAGGTGCTGGGGAAGGGTAAACATTAAAAGCAAGTAAGAAAGCTAAGGAGGATGAGAGGTCAGAAAAAAATAGGTCTGAAACTTTATTTTGCAATAAATAATCCTAATAGCAAATAATCCCCTTGCTGTCTCTTTCACTTTATTAATGGAACCAGGGAAAAAGTTTAACTTTGTAATGTTGCCTGTATAATAGGAGTCTTGAGAAACTGGGGTCATGTGGGACTCCAGCATGCTTGCACAGAGGAACAGTCTACTTTGGTTTTTGATGACTTTTAAAAAAAGTTTAAATTAATTCTTGTAATAATGTGACTGTTAGTTTCTGGTTTGCTTTGTAAGAACAAACTATTCTAAATTATATGTTTACTCCTGGACATTGTTGGCATGACCACAGTCCACTCTGTGATGTCTCTCTCTTACTGTTTCACTACTTGTCTCTGCTTTTTGAGACTTAAGCTGTGACCCTGAAATGGCTTGATCTGACACCACCAAGATGGGAGGCTGTTTCTTGCTAATCTTCAGATGCAAGAGTGTTTTTTGCTTTTTTAAAAATAGGTTTCAAGGCCAAAAATTGAAAAACCAACCAAACAAAAAATGCAAACCAAACCAAAAAACCAAACCCAAAAAACTCAACCCACACCCCAGAAAAACCCTCCATGAAACAATCCTCCTTTCTTGTGCCTACATCTGAGCTAAAGCACCATACGGTAGCTGTCTGAAGAGTGGAAAATGACCAGGGTAATGATGGTTGTCATGCTATTATGACAAAGCTCTTTAAACTGCATCATCTAACATCTGAGAATTGTTTAAAACTGTAGGCTCTACTGTTGCTATAATCAATGGAGCTACCCCAGACTATATGACTCCAGTGTGAATGTAGCTGGTGAAGCAGTGTTTCATCATCTACGATCAAGACCTCCAGAAGGCAGCTGGTGGATAAAATTCTTTCTGATACTTATCTGCAGGTTATTTGGTTTTCTGTGCTTGGAGCTGTTCTTTCTTTCTTTTTTTCTTACTGAATATCCAAGAGGAAGTTTGTAACTGCCAGGAAATTCCTATCAAGCCCTTTCATCACCTGTTTGCTTTGGAGATGTTTTGCGTCAGCCTTGTTTGCACTGCAGCTCTGTTTGGTGTGTTATGGCTATAAATATGATTTGCCAATGAGTCAAACTGCAGAACACTAGAAAGTCAAAGTAGTGCACTTTGCTGTCTCTCAGAGAATATACAGGGCATTAAAATTCTGACACCTCATTTTTATAAAATAAGCCCAAGCAAGCATGGGAAGTTGTTCACAGAACAACCAATGTGATGATTGTGCTGAGTATGGGTGCTCGAGCTCTCTTTGTACAAGCTCATAACACAGCTGGTTTGTACCAACACAGGTGCAACCAAGTCGTGCTGGTGCCTGGCCCCTTGGCTTGGTTCAGCATCCTTAACCCAGTGTAGATACAGGATTTTACAAAGCTTGAGAAAACTGCAACATTAATTCCATGGGTGATTCTTCAGTTTAAAAAAACTAGCTGGAAATTTGGAGGGGAGTCATATACCTAGTGTTATTCCTGTTTATGCCTTGCAAACTGAAATTTGCAGAAGGATTCCCGAAGCAAAGTGGTTCAAACCTGTGGAATGGTCATTTTCCATAAGCTCCCCTCGTCCTCCCAGGTGGCTGTCTGATGTAGTACAATGTTGTATTCCTCAGTGTGAAATAAAACCCTAAATATGAAAGTGCAGTAGCAGCTTTACTGAGTATCACTTGTATTCTTGCTTGCAAATAACTGATGCCAAGAGAAGATAAATTGAGTCATTTATAACATGAGATTATCAGTATGCTTAATACAATGAAATGCTAATATTTAATGGAAAAGCACTATCAAGAGAAAATACTTGGTATGCAAATTATAAAAGATAAAACAGCCATTCACATAAATCTGTTAAAATTACTGAGGTTATAATATCTAGGAAGTATATAAGGTGCTGTGTAGCTGATGCAGTTGGTATTCTGTTCTGTGGCAGGGTGAGACTGTTGCCAGCCATAGCAATATGCTAGTTTTGAGCATTTGTTCTGAAACAGTTAGGAATTTAAACAGGTCTTTGTACCTAGTTATCCTATAAGCTTGCACCTACAGTGATCCATAGGCTACCTGCTTCTTCCCTGATAAACTAATTCATTATGGTGGCCTGCATTTCCTGTCATCATTTGCAATGATATGGAAATATCTGCCTCATTAAAAAAATTAAAACCAAAAATAATAATCTAGAGATAGTGGCAATCCCGAAGGCACTTGTACAATGAATTAATTTCTTGTAGTGGATTAAAGTTCATGGATTCTAATTAATTCTGGCATTACCTTTTTTCATAAAAAGAACCATCGTGTCAGAAATTCATAATTAAGAAGGATTGTGTGTGGTGAGATTGACCTTTGTACCTTTACTCCTTTTTATTTTAATGCAACTGTCTTCAAAAAAAGATTTGGGCCTTGAGCAATTTTAGGATGAAAATAAAGTGGAATGGAAAATGTCATGAATATTTACAAGTATGTTGCCTATTTGTTGCCATAGTTTGTTTATGGTTTGCTTATAAGCTCTTTTATAGGAGAGTATAAATGTGCTTTCTAGTGCTAATATTTTATTCATTAAAGATGTTGTTCAGATCTCAACTGAACAGTTGAGTGGTGTCATCTCCCTGCTAAATTCATTACTCAACAGATTTTTCCCTGGAGAAAAGGAACTTTTGTGGCTACTCTTCAATCTTTTCACCTATTCCCATCCTCTCTAGGCTTAAAGCATCCTCTACACCATTCCGTCACTCCAGGAAACCTAATGAAGAAGAAAAATGTCTTAGCTTAAATAAGCTGTTATCTGCCCCTCTTGAATCACACTCTGCCCGTGGCTGAACTCGGGAGTAATACGGTTCTTTTGACTGGCAGTGGGGGTGAGAGAACAAGCAGTGTACAGTGGATTTGAGCTCCTTAGTGCCTTGTATTGGCTCACAGTCAGCTGACTGCATCTGGTAACTGCAAATAGCCACAGCCCAAGGAGCCAGATCTGGCATGAGAGGTCAATGCAGTCCCCTTGCCTAGGGGTAGCTGCTGGGGCCATAATGCTGTGGGAGTGCTGGGGGAAAAAAAAAAAGGGTGAGAAAAGCTCAAGCTTGTCACATGTGGCAATTATTTATATCTGGGGTCTTTGCAGGTGAGGTAGGAAAGAGATTCAGTGATGGAAAATTTGTTCTAGCTATGAAACATCTACCTACAAAACAACTGCTCTTGGTACAGTTTTCCATTTCCAACAGACAGAGAGAATGTTCCTCTCCAGAAGCCTGTTTTACTGAAGAGCTCTGCAGGAGGTGGAAATCTGGCTTTGAGCCATCAGGAAATGGAATTTTTTTCTTTCTGCTCCTCAGAGTGATTCTTGTCCCTTCATATTTTCCCCAAGTTATCTTGCAGTTTGATTTTATTAATATATTATTTTAACTTGATGCTGGAACTTGTCTACAAATGACTGTTGAAAAGCAGATCTGTTATTCTTATGAGTACATAGGATGACAGCTACTAGGGAAGCATGAATATATGCTTTATTGAAAGAATAAAACCTCCACTAAATAAATGGTACCAGGAAGAGACAAAAATATATGCAGGTATTTTTACCTTGTGTCCAAACAAAGGCAAAACCTTTGTAGTATAAAACAATATTCATAAAGATAAGTGAAAATCTCTTTTTTAGCCAGTTTTTACAGCCTATGATCTAAAACAGTCAAGATGTCTAAAAGTTCAGAAGTCTTATGTTTTAGTGTTCATCACATTTGTGCTGTAGCATTGCTAATGATCTATATTTTTAGACCATTATGGTTATTTCTGCCTGTTTCTTGTATCCCTAGAGACACTGATATTCTTTGCAGTTGAGTATTGGACAGAAAGGGCTGTAAGACTTGTTTTGATGCTCGCGGAGGTCATTGTCACTGATCCCATTAATGGACAGTGAGGGAACTGGTCCTGAGGGCTCTGGGTAGACATAGGATCTGGTTCTTCAGATGGACTGACGAAGCTTAGCCAGACCCCAGCAAAAGCTAGGATGAGTGTGGATATCCCCTCCCAGCTTCTAGAGGCTGAAGGCAGTGGGAATAGCACAAAGCTACTTCTGGCTGTAAAAATATCTTGTGTTGTGGTGATACGGTCCTTCTGTAGTAACCCAAATGCTGCGAAGGAAAATAATGTTTTCTAAATGACCTTATCGCTCTGTCTTCATCGTGGTCTTGTTTTTCTTCCCAGTTTGATTTTTGACTCTTCAAAATTTTTGTTGAATATTACTACTATTTTGTGTTTACCTGAAAACCTACAGCACTGGCTGTGGTGGGGAAGGGCAGGAGAAGGGGGCTTGTTAACCACGGCCTGAGGGAGAGATATTCTTCAGCTGGGATTTTTTTTTTTTAATTGTTTGTATTTACTGAGCTGCTTAGTCTTACTGCTTGCTTTGTTCCTCCTCCACTGCTGCTTGTGATTTCTGGAGCTGTTACTGCTCCTTCCTTCTTAGCTTTTCTCAATGTACCTTTGTCACATGGTGAGCACTTGCCTGTTTTGCTGCCTGTGGGGCAGGCGGGTAGGGCTGGGGTGGGAGGCACTGTATTTCCCAGTGCCCGAGGGCCTGGTGGGGGCTTGTGGGGTTGGCAGTGGTGATGGTACTTGGTGTCTGTTGCTGTAGAGATTCAAAGCTGCTGGTGGTTGAATTGAGCAGTTTTGAAAGAGGGACTTACCTAGTATATTTGTTTTTAACTAACCTCATTCTGAAAGGGCTGCACACTGCAGTGTTTTAATGCGTTGCCAATCTATTTCAAGTTAGTTTGAGCGCCAGAAGGTAGAAAATCCTGGGAAGAACCATAGTCAGGATCTCTGAGCTTTGCGTGTTTGCATAGTCATGTTTAGTGTTGGTAGAAGTGGCATTAGGTAACTTGCACCATGAAATGACATAAGATACACAAGTTTATTTGGGTTTTTTTGTGTGATTGGCATATAAAAGATTTTATTGAATAGGTGAGATGTTGGGCTATATTTCATTAATACCTGAACTATTCAGTCATATAATCAACCAATGGAGTTTTTCCTTTGCTTTCCTGCCTCTCTCCTCAGTCAGTTCAGCTGATGGTAACACAGAAAGAGATGGTTCTTAGAAACTCAGTGGCACAAAGCGGAAACCCAGTATCTCTTTTGGTCCCATATTGATGGTTTTGCCAGCCTCTTCTGGGCGGGGGCAGACTGTACGAGGGAAGGAGAGAGCCTTTTCTCTCTAGCTAATTTGATCGGATTTCTTTTTTTTTGAATGATTTCTGAGGATTAATTAGTGATTATGTTGCTCCCACTTTCTGTGTTTACACTAAAACATTTAATTTAGAGGCTATTGGCTGTTGTTTCTCTAATCTACAGTGGGATATAATATGGCAGTACATAATCAAAAAGTACTTTAAATAGATATCATTATTCTAGGTTTGTTATTTTTCACTTGGGATGAAAATTAACAGAGCCTAGTAGTGTGGCTGCATTGGTGTGTGGTCAGCATTTCCAGTAATTTTAGGAGTTTAATTGTAATTAAGTTTATGTAATTCGCCCTGTAAAGTGTTTTAAGCCTGCCACGAGTCCTTTTCTTTCCGGAGTTCATAAGATGTACTAAGACATTCCTAAAGGATAAAAGTTGAAGAACAAAAGTATAATGTGAGGTTTTCTGATGCGTTTACTTTGAGCTATCCTCTTTATGCTTGACTTGTTCAGTTTGTGCAGCAGGTCTTGTGAGCAGGAGTGTCAGAATGATGCATTCTGCCCTGTTGTTTGATTCTGATTATTTATCTATACAAAACTTGACTCTCTTGAACCTTGTGTTGTTGTCACTTCACCAGTTGTTCCCACATAGTCTTACTACAGCTCTCAAAAGTTATGTCTTTATAACAGGGAAATTACTTGCTTATTGGTCTGTTCCACTCTAGTGTGTTCTAAATGTGGTTTCAAATGGATTTGAGGATGGGCTGGGAGGGGCAATCCCCAAAATAACATCTTTTCAACTTTTGGCAGCTGCATACAGGAGCAAGGTTGGGATTAGCACTCCCCAGGGAAAGGCAGGCAAGAATGCAGGTGCAGAGGCTGTACCTGTATGGGTAATCAGTAACTCTGTAAATCTGGAAGAGCTGTGATGTGTGACTGACTTTCTGGAGATACCGTAAGAAGCCGTGAGAGAGATGGTGGGGGAATTTTCTATTAAGCATCTCTTGTGCTGTGCCGAAATAATATCACATCCCACCTGTTTTTTGAATCTCAGCTGCACAGGAAGAATAAGCAGCACAAAGAAAGCAGCATCTCTTGATGTGATAGCACATATAGATAATTGTTTTTATCTGAAAATGTATAGCAATTTAGAGGCAAGGGAAGAATGTTTGAAGCCTCAGTTTGCTTCAAAACACAGAAAATGTGAATAATATTTAGCCTTTCCTTTTAATAAAGACCTATTTAAGTACAAAAGTAAAGTTTATCTGTATTAACACTTTCACTGCTAAGATAATGATGGTTAGAAAACATTTGATGCAAATATAAGATCAGGGATAAAAGTGACTATCTATTATTGAGTAAAGTTCAAAAGTAGCAAGTAAGGTAAGGCAAGACAGGAATGCTATTACACCTTGGTCCATTCAAAGTTTTGTTTTGTTTGGGTTTTTTTTTTTTCCTTCTTTGTGTGGTAGGATGATTCCTTCTGAATCTCCAGACTTTCCTGGAAAGTGAAGAAGACATCAGAACTGTATGGTTTGAGACTTTCTGCAGGCTTCTAATGTAATATGAATTGTGCATTACAGCTCTATGTATTCCTTAGCTTTCTCTCTCAAAATTCTGGGAGGAGAGGGTATGCAGGGGAAAACTAATACTATTTTTGTTAGCTAGAGAAAATATTAGGTAGTGTAGTGGTCTCAGAATTTTTTCCAGTTAGCATTGGTAAATGGTTTGCTTTGCTTTTCTCAGGTTTTTTTGGGTCTTCATCAAAATCCAGCAGAACACTGTATCAGTGCAAAGAATAGCTCTGAGGGCCCTGCAAGGGTCTATCCGCCATCTGAAGCAGGTTGTGAGATTAGCAAACTCAAGTTTGTTAAGTGCTTCAACTTAAACCTACATGCTTTTAACCAGATTCTTGATTGTTTTTGAGGTCCCAAATCAGTAGAATCAGTATAGCATCCAAAAGGAAGAAAACAGAGCTATTAGATTAAAAATACATAGTAGATAAACAGTTAAAGAATAAGGAAGAAAATCTAATACTTTAGATAATGAATTAAAACTTCCTAAGAGTGGCTCAATGCTTCTAGAACTCACTGGTTCATGATGGTTCTTCAGAAGTTAAATGTGCAATGCAGTTGGGTTTGTGGTCCAAAGCTTAAGTCTCATTTAGTCAGGCAGTAGGTGTTGCCATTTTCTATTTCCCCTCTTGAAGGAGAGTCACTTTAACTCCTATTGTGTGACTTCTAAGTATGTCTCCTGCAAGCGCAGCAGTCACTGAAGAAAGCGAGAATTCTATTAAAGCAGGCTGCCACTTCTCTTTATTCTTAATTGCTAGAAATCTGTCACCGGAGTAGTGTTATGTCAGTAGAAAGCTATCCTGAGGTAGGACTGAGTGATTTTAACACAGCAGTAACAAGCGCTGTTTATCTATAGTAAAAACTCATTGTGGAGGAAGGCTTCCCCTGCCCCTGTACCCAAATTAAAACATCAGTTTGAGCCCTCCTTGAAGGAGAAAGTTGCAAAAGTCTTGACAGTGGGATCTTCTTCTGTGTTCCTAGAATTGCTAATACAATGATAAGTTACCTGGAATCTGAAACTTTTTAGATTAAGACTGTTCTCAAATATTTGATATAAATTTGAATTAAATATTGCAACAAAACAATTTTCTCTTGCTTTGGCCAATCCACATCTTAACCATATGACTTTAGAGTTTCTGTTTTCAGTTAATGTTGCCGACATTATTTTTGGCTTAACAACCCATAGAAGGATTATGAAGTAAGTTTTCTCCAGATTTCTTTCTAATGGTGGCCTGGAGGTATTGGGTTTGGGTTTACATATAGCTAAACTTGTTAGTTAAAATGCTTCTCAAGTGATCAGTGTGAGCTGCATGCAGTGCATTAATACACATAAATTGTGCAACTGATGTTAAAATTTGTTTTGCAATACTGGTTTATTGTGAAACCCATGTGGCATCACTAGATGGTGCTGCAGAGTAGGTTTGTTTTGGGTTGTTGACATTTAAATTTATGAAGCCCATTAGTCAACCAGACCGCAGTGCCTGTGCTTGTTGGGTTTTCAAAAGCTTTTAATTTGACTTTACTCCATTTCTTTGCTCCTGTTGAAGACAATGGCAAGCTTTCTACTGAATGCAAGGACCACAAAATTTACGTGGTGCCAAGAATTTCTGACAGTGCCACAGATTTGTACCTGATTTAACATCAGAATTGTGGACACGCATTTGCTGAAACTTCTTATTTAGGGCCCAATCCATTATTAGATAATTCTGATGCAAGTTTTATACCGTATCCTTATAGAAAGTGGTGTGTTTTCAAAAAGCATGGAGAGGAAAGCCTAGGATACTGATGTGTCATTGCTTTATGATAAGATATGCGGCATCAAGTCTTGCCCATGCTGCAGTGTTTTGATGTCATCTGCTCACAGTCATACAGAGGGCAGCTGCCCTGAAACTCCTGAAACAGTCAGATGAAGTCATTAGTTGCACAAGGGGTGTTTTTTCTTGTTGCCTTATACTCGCACAGATAATGATTTTACTTGTCGCTTTTGATGGAAGTCCAGATAGGTGGTTGTCCAGAATTGATTATGATCATGGTTTATTTGAAAAACTTCCTTTATCTGCCCAGATGACGGATGACTTGAATATTTGTTAAGCAAATTAAAAAAAAAGGCAAAACTGCTGGTAATGCTGGCTTCCTCCTGATCAGCTGTCCTTCAAGTATTCTTTCCAGATCATTTTATATCTTTAAGCTAGGTATTGCACATAAATTCTCTCTCTGCATGAATTACAACTTTTAATGCACGAGTTGTTATAGTGTAAAATAAGTTTTTAAGCTACATAGTCTGTATCCTGAACAAATATAGCAGATCCAAAATGTTCTGGTTGACAATGTGAGCTTTTGTTTTGTGAGCTGAGTTAGGAATAACGGCTTTGGGGAAAAAAAAAAAAACAACAAACCAAAACACTTATTAAATCCAGATTGATGGGGGTTTTGTGTGAAATGGTGTTAAAACATTTTGTAACAAAGGATTTTATTTTATAGTTTAAGGTTTTATTTACCTTTTGTGACATTGTAAAAACTCATTATCTTTGTCTCTCTCAATCTCCCCAGTAAAGCTGAGATAAGGCAGCCTACAAATGAAGTATTTATTTTGCTCTGTAGGAATACTAGCTAAAATATTTTTTTAACCAATACGGTCTTTTAACTCTCAGTAATAGTCACTATCTTAACACTTTGATAAGAACATTTGTATTCAATACAAAAGAGAATACTAGGATGTGCTTAGAAATAATTTTTCCCTATCTAGATTTCCCAAGAATACCTCTGAGGGCAGGTTCAGCTAAGATCTTCTGGGAACCAGGGAAGCAGCTACCTTCATCAATGACAGAGTTTATTAGATTTTTATTCCCTGCCCCCTACAGTTAAGATACTGTTACAGAGTTACCTGATAAGTAGTGACAGCAGACTAACATGAATGCCTTACTAATCGCTGCATTTTATTTTAAAGCTGGTTTCACAAAGGATGTGTTTCACACCTGTAGATTCATTGAAATCCTCTCTTCTCCAGTCAGCCAGAAAGCAGGCAGAAAGTGCTTTGTGTCTGGGTTTGCGAATGTTTATATTTTTTCTAGGCTGTATCTTCTATCATATGTGTTCTTTTATGGAGCTCATAACAAGCCAGGAAAGAAATGGTTACAGTGGGAGTTGCGACTTTCATCCAATAATTGCACCACCAAAAAGTAGCACTGCAGTGAAGCTCAGTTCTCATTCATTGCAATGTCACTAGATGGTACTGCAGAATAGGAAAACACCCGAAGTGCAAATTTTGTCCAAATGCAGGGTGTATAAAGAGAACTTTAACCAACAACGAATATACTTCCTTGAGCAAAAAGCAAGCTTGGTTGGCACTCCAGAAATGTCTCTTACGCTGCTCTCTTTCTTTCCAGCTGGTATACATGTGCAGCAATGTCCCAAAACATTAAGTCATTAGATCTGTAACTTGATTATTTTAATTTCAACAGTTCAGATAAAAGCTTTGCTTTTGTTTCGGTTAACCTGCCATTTCTGGCTGTATTCCCTAAAACTATGATGTCTTTGTGGCCCTGTGGGTGTCATGTACTTTACAACTTTGCCTAGACAGCCCAGAGGTGTTTCTTAGCACAAGGCTTGGTTCTGATGTGAATGTCATGGTTTTTCATTGGCAAGATAATCAAAGAGCAAACCAGAGTTCAGCTAGAATACGTGGTTTAAAGTTACCAACCACGTCAACCTCTATGGTGTGAGGTTGCCTCTGGGACAGGTGGTTTCAAAATCACACCAAGAGCACTGTGACATTTCCCATAGGATTTGCTGCCCAGGAGAAGGCTGTGCAGTGCAGCCAAGGCAGCAGCACTCTGCTCACTACTGCATATCTCTGGCGAGCTGGTGGCTGCTGTCACTGGGGTGCTGTTGTGCTGCTGGGCAGATCTCTGCACTGAAGGAGGCCTCCAGTACCTAAGCTGGTGGATGGCCCTACAAACCTGATGGTGAATTTGAGCCACATGCTTTTACTTCATAGATAATTGAGAAAAGATTATGATGTTTTACTTATCTACAGTGCAATATAGACAAAGTCTAGTTGTTGTGTTTTGGTTGGGGTTTTTTGTTGTTGTGTTTTTTTTTTCTTTTTAAAAGAGTAGAATTTTTGTTTTTACCTGTTCCAGTTGCAACTGTCAGTGTAATCCAAAGGCTTTAATACCTTCCTCACTGTTGCTGTGCCTCATTCTGATGAGGGCTTTTAGGGATTTTTCTGCAATAACTCCTGAATCCTTTTCCTGGTCATTATATTGCAGCTGCATTTCATTTTGCAGAGATTCTTTTGTTGGGCTTTATTGTTTCAGGACCTGTGGTCTGTGGTGATCACATAACAGAACTTCACTTTCCCTCTCCCTTATCTCTAAAAATTTACAAATCTGCTTTGGAGTTTTATAGTGTGGCTGTTAAGAGAAATGGGGGAGAAAAAGAGTAGGTGATTGGAAACAAAACAAGAACTTCCCAACACAAGTCAAGACACAATTATAAACATTACCACGCTCCTTAACAGCTAGGTGTGAGAGAATAATTCAAAATGAATAACTTAGTCAACAGCTACCTTTTCTGCATGTAGAAGCATGGGAGCAGCTGTTAATTCAGTTGTATTCACTAGTTTGATTTACATCAGGAGGAGCTGAAATAGCATCTTACTTCACAAGAATCTTATTAACAGAGTTCACCATGTGATAAACCTGACCATAGCAATATCAGTTTTAAACATGGATTAGTCTTGCATTTCTCTTATGATGTGACTTGTTGAATGTCATGTTACCTAGAGCAAAACAGAGTTTGAGCAAGGAGAAGTTCATGCTCTTTCCTTTTTGCAAGATCTCTGGCTCTGTGTAGTCCTCGATAGTCTCTCCTGTTCTCCCAACCGCCTTCTGCTATAATGAAAAAGAAATGAAAGTGGCTGATTTGACTGGGATTTTTACCTGTCTTGTTATGACTGGTCAGTGGATACAGTTCTGTTTGATTTTTGACATCTTGCCCACTATTTTTCATGTATGCCAAAGCTATTGCCTACTATTGCATAGGTAATATAGAAAAGAGAGTAATAAAAATAAAGGCCTTAGTTTATTATGCAGCAAAATGGGTCTAAATTCCACAGCAAAAGGTTGTAGTTTCTGCCTCGCTTTGCTAGAAAAATGAAGATTTGATTTGTGACCATCACAGCTTTCAAAGGAGGGTATTTTTATAGATATGAAAGCAATCAGTCAGTGTGGCGTGGAGGATTTTGGAGTAGGTACCTGCAGTAGGTGCATGCATGTATCGGCTAGTGCATGTGTTGTCTTCTATAGATTCATTTTTCTACAGAAAAAAATGCAAATTATTTATTGGCTGAATTAAGTCAGACAAATTACACTATTTTTGAATGGTCACATTTAAATGTTTGGACATTTGTTTTGGGATTTTGGTGTGTAGTGTCATGTGTTTATGAGCCTTTCTTTTGTTTCTTATGATGTACTCATACCATCAAGAGGTATTTGCTTTAGTAATTTTAAACAAACCAGTGATGAAGTTCTCTTGTTCTGTGGTATTGTGTTTTCACTCTACTTGTTTGTACGACACTAAACTTCACGGGTAGCATAGTTATGAAATCAAACTAATCACTGAAAACAAGGATTATGTTAGCTCTATTTCACATATAAAAATTTCGTTAAATAGTATTCTTATACCTAGACTGTGTTTTAAAGAATACTTGACTATAGGAGTCTTATTCAATGTATAAAGATCTCTTGCCTGTCACTGGAGTACAACCTTTTGACTTACACTGCTGAGGTCTAAAGATGCACAAGAAGGATTCAGAATTGCTGATAATATAGAAGCTGTTGGTCTATTTTAGGGCTATTGGAGAAAAGAATTGAGCACTTTGAATAACAGTTTGGAGATTTTCAAGCTAATTAAAAAGGAAGTTTTAGTCCTTTCAGAAGTTCATTTCTTTCCCTAGAGTAGGTCTGCACCAGAGAGATAAATGTGTGGCTCCAGAACCAGTAACACAGACCATGAGTTCAGAAGTATTTTTATCACTTAGTAATTGAAACCACAGGTTATCTCCTTAAGAAATCGGTATTTTAATACCTTGATGAACACCGATTTGAATCTTGCATACACTGAAGTAATTTCATAGTAGATAAAGAAAACTTATTGATTTTAAAAACACCTCCCGCTTTTTTCCAAGTTCTGTGAACTGTTTTCTGCACTTTTAGTCACTAAGCCAGTTAAAAGCTCTCAACATCCACTAATGCAGATGTCTTCATTTGTGTTCTAATTTATTGCTCTTAGGTTTGTCTCGCTAAGAATTTTGCCTTTTAACTTTCATTTGAAGGCACATCACTTTATTACATGAACTTTGCTCTAGATTCTTTCCTGTTTAACTGGCAACTTTTCTCATTGATTTGTGCCTTTATTTGCTCAGCTATGGTAAGAGTTAGCCAGTTTTTCTCTTAGGTCTATTAAAAGACCATTATCACAGCATTTCCTCTGGAGATCTTTTTACCCTTATCACATTTGCTATAAATTCATGAACTCCCATTTCACTTGAAGATATTTATGCCATATGGGCCATTTTCTTCTATAATCAAAATGTAAAGGTAAGTTCCAATGTTAAGTGCCCATTCCAAACTTCTACTGTAGATGAATGATTTCTGCATTTTTTGCGATTACTACCTTAGAAGAAATGGCATAATGATAAAGACATTGCTTAGTAAGACAGAAAATGGCAGTAAAAGCAAAAAGCTTGAAGGAGAGTTTTGCTTTTCTGATCCTTCAATTACTTTGTAAGTGTAAAGTTAAATTAATACACATTTCAATATATAACAGCACATTGAATAGCAGGGCAAGTTCTACAGACAGCACAGACTCCTCTTTAATTTGAAATCTGCCCTTTTACTCCAAAGGGTTGCATTCTTGTAATATCCCAAGGTGAATGGGGGTAGAAGACCTTCAAAAAAACCAAACCCCAAAACACAAAAATCAAAGAACCCAGGTAGTGTTGTCCTGTCTTATTGTCCTATTGGGTATTAGATGGCATTTTACAGCCAAAGAGGTGTAGGTGAGCTGTAGAACAAAAGTGGCTTACTAGTAGCATCAACAAACATTGCGTGAGGCATTTTGAAATCAAAATCTTCAACCTCTAGAAACAATTTTTCAAAAGGGAAAGTACATGGAAAATATTTTTGAACACGTTTACAGAAGCTTGCCAAAAATGTTTGACTCATCTGATCATTGAACAGGAGCCATATTGTGTTATCTAACGCCAAATTTGCTGGGAAAGACAATACAATGGCTGTATGACTGAAGTTCACATCGTTAGCTTGGTCTTGGACTAAGAACTAGGTTGATTGAGGCTGGAAAGCAATGGGACAAAAGACTAAATTACTATTTTGTTTTCCTCTTTTTTTGGAAGACCATAAAGCAGGAATTCTTTGACTATTGTTGAAAAAAGACAGTTGCTTTGAACTATCTAGGGAAAAAAAAAATTAAGGAAGAAGTCTCCAAATAATGGTGGCCAATATGCAAAGTTCAATGCAGTAACAACTCATTTTTGTGAAAATAAAAGGATTGCTAGAAAACCATGAATTTTAAGATTCAACAAATGCCTTTATTGCTGAAGCAGGAAATATTGTCTTTGGATTTAGAAATGGGTGGCGAGTTCTCAAGTGTAGAAAATTTGGTCTGTGATACTGTAGTATTATGCTTGCTGGGAAGAAAGAAAAGCCAATAAAGGAAAGAATAATAGTACATTGATCAACCCTTTATCACAGCAGGGTAACTAAATCTGCTGTCACCAAATATATCACACAGCCACTTGATTAAACTCATGTAATTTGCTGGGATGGATGCAAGAGTTTAGCTCTCATCAGCAACTGTGGACAAAGGCAGATAAGGAATGCATTGAAACTATAAGAGCTTCCAGCTGAAAACTCTCAATTTGCTTCTCAAAGGAGGAGGGTGTTCCACTGTTTTTCTCCATATTAATAGCACAAATTGCTGTCTCCTTGTGTTTTGTAAGTCACTAATACAACACAGTAGAGACATTATCAGGTTCAATCAGCCCTATTCAGTTATCAAATCAGCTGGGAGAAAGGAGGGGTGTTTTCTATTTAAAAATAAAGGAGGGGGTGGAGAGTTGAAGGCAGGGGGAGAACACCAGGAGGGTGATAGGGTTGTGCAATGCAATCTGAAGTGAGGAGAGTGATGGGAGAAGTGTCCTCTTCCAGTACTAGAGACACAGCAGGAGAAGGCTTTCATGCAGTATAGCCCACATGGAGTGAGCAGTTTATTCTAATCTTTGTTTTCCTGTTAAATGTTGAAGAATGAAAGCATGCATTGATGGGGAGCCTTGGGATACGACAGTGAGTCCCTCCTACCTTAGGAAAAACATGGCTCAACTCATAAGCAGGCAAACAGTTCCTTAGAATATGGCCAAGTGAGTGGTTCTTGGAGCTGAAAGGCAAACTGGGGCATGGCTGGCATGGGACCACCTGTGCTATCTGGAGCTGCTACCATCATCCACTACAGGGCAGCCTTTATGGTGTGGAAACTGAGAAATTAAAGCTGAGTGCCTTTCCCATGGATTATAGGTGGGTGTTCAAAGTTCACCTGCGGCTCAGTAGATGAGGATGGGATGTTTTTCAGAGCATTTGATTGTGTCTAGATGTAATAGTCTAACAGAGAAGCCAGAGCTGCATTTGCAACTAATTATAATGAAGCTTTGTCCTCACAGCACCTTCCAGTTCTGACCTGACGAAATGTGAAATCTTCTAACACTTCTATGAGAAAAGGTTAGAAGGACTTCTTTAAAAAAAATAAAAAAATAAAAAAATTGTGATTATACTAAAATGTTAGTTTTGAAGCCATATAAACCCTCTCAAAATATACTTAGTCCAGACGCTTCCTTTTCTTATGTAGCCTGAACTAAAACTGTTCAAGTGCTTCCCCCGCCCCCCCTTCCCTTTGAAGACAAACTTGAGCTCTGTTGCATGGTGCCTCAATGTTAAATTGTTTGGGCTAATTTGGCCCACAGTAGAGGACAATTTCAAACTTGATATTTAACAGGCCATGTGCTACTAGAAATTTCATATCCATCATGGGAGAGAGCAGTTAAGAGAGAGCATTACTGCTTTTTCATCAAAGTGATAGTTTGCTAGGAAATTACTTTATCAGATTTGTTCTTTTCGTCCTATGTGAGCTTTTTTTGTATCGTGTGTTGTACAAAAGAATGGCATAACTCAACCAGAAAAGTACTGTAAATATTTTATTTCTGGATTGATGCCTACAAGGTAATGTGCCCCCAAGTCTTTTAATTTTACTCTCATAAATTCAGTTTTAATGAACAGGATTTCCCTTACCAGAGCAAAAGTGAGCACTGCCTATGGTGCCTATATGTCGTCAGATCAATTCTTTAAGCTGACAAAACTCTGCATACTGGTATGTTAATTACCTAAATGTCCAGTATAGTTGAGTAGAATTGAAACTGATATATTGGGTTTTTTATTCTTTCATATCTTCAAGACTTTACTATATGACAGAATACACAACACAAGTACATTTTTGCTTTGGCCTCTCTGTTAGACCAATGTGTGCTCATCAAGTAGCTATTAAGACAAATTTGCTTTGTTTTATTTGAACAGCTGCTATGTGATGAAATTTATTACGCTTGGTTGAATTTTCCTATAGCTAAATGTATCGTTTAGAGATTTACTCTGCATAGAGAAAAGGGCTCGATTGTAACTATTCCTTCCACGGTGGTAATATTATGGTTTTGTCTGTGACTGGTCACCGTCTCTGAAAACATGAATGAAAGATAAACATGTAATTCTTCATATGGCTGTTTCTGTGGAAATAAAATCTCCTAGCAGTAAGTCTTTATATTAAAAAGCCTTGACTTCCTACCAATAGGTTTGATCCAATGGCTGCTATAACCAATAGTAAGATTTCAATGAACTTACATTGTTTTTTGGGGGGGCCAAAAATACCAGTAGATCTGGATATGTTGAGGGTAGGTGGAAGCCACAGCCGATCTGTTCATCAAGTTTTGGTTCCTTTTAAATGTAATGAGATATATGCCTTGAGAAATATATTAAATTCTCATATTAATTATGCTGGTCCTTTTTCCTTGAAGTATGAAAAATCAAATCTACGTTGGATTTTAATGGAAATGCCTAATACTTTGCAATGTTTGAATTTATTAACTTTTCTGTAAAGAACCACCTTTCCATAAGGACAGGGTGTGTGGGGGGGAGGTTGTCTAACAATTAATCTTCAGCAGTTAACAGCATCTCCTAATGTTTGTTACCACTGGCACCAAATTCAATTAAACTGAGTTTATAAGTGATGGCAAATCACAAAAATAAATTCTTAGGCTTATGGTTGTAACCCCCCCCCCCCCAACTAGTTTATTTCCTATAAAATGTGGTTTCAGTTGAGTCAAACTATTCATGAATTTGGCTAGTTTAGACTGAAACATTTTTAAGCTAGACTTTCAAGCCAGAGGAATTAAAGATGTAGGCCCCAATTTTTTTCTTAAGCCACTAAAGAAACTTTCTGGAGTAAGAACTAGCTGGATCAATTCAAAAGGACTGCAGTCCATTTCTTTTTCTGCTGACCAGGCAACTGTCCAAATAGCGTGGAAGGGTATGACGTATTCAGAGGTGGGCAGCTCTGTTTTGCTTTAGAAACTGCTGCTCCTTCCATGAAATCCTTGCCTCATGGAGACTGAATGCGGAAACTGAGCAAAGTCTTCAGTTCTGAATGTGCATGATTTTTGGGCTATTAGATGAAAAGGGTCAGGGATGATCCATCTCTTCCTACTTCATTTTTGTGACTGGTACTATGAAGGTTTGTTTCAGGTGAACTGAAACTGGTTCTCTCTGATATTTTTTCATCCATAAAAACAACAACTGGGAAATGGGGGTGGGAGAAGAAGGCAGGAACAGTTAAAAATCATTAGCTGCATTTTACAAAAGCATAAGACCTTTTAAAATGTTTAATTTCAGAGACTGAGCATACTTTGTGCTGTGCAAATGTGGTATTTTTAGGTCTCAAGACAAGTAAGGCTTCTCTTGGTGGCAAACAGATGGAATCATGGTTTTTGTGTGGTTTATATATAAGAATAACCACACATTATTTGCCACTTCTATCTGTGCATCAAAAGGAAATTTGCATGGGCACCTTCTGTACTTGCAGACCACCCTATAGATCTGAGAATGACAGGATTCAGCTGGTGGTTGTCCTTGAAGTGCATGCTGTTGAACTATGTTAAAAGGCATCAACTCTGAGTTTGCTTTGTTCAAAATGACTGGCCTTGCTGCGAGCACCCTGATTTAAGATAGTCAGACTCGCATGTTTATTTGCAGTTTCTGCTTAGGGAAAAGAAAAAGGTTGGTTAAAAATAGCTTTCTGCAGGTTATGAAACTTTACTCACTCTAGTCTCCGCTTTGCTAAATCTCATCTCCGATCACCCTTTTGTCTTTTCCTCAGTGAGTTTGCATGGTGCCTGCACTCTAGGTACCACAGTGACCCCAGACTAATACTAATACTGCTAATTGGCTTAATTTTTACATCTCTTCCTTCTTTTATCAGCTTTTATTGTTTTTCTTTGCTTTCTGGTGCAGATCAGAGCAGCCACTGCAGTTGCAGTGGTGAGCATACAGTTACCTCCAGGGTAGGTACATCAGTGCTGTTGGTATAAAATGCCACATATTACATATATATAGGTAATTAGGTATACGTATATACCTACATACATAGGTATATGAGGTAAATGTGGCACTTAGTTTGGCTAAAGATTTGTACAGCACTGAAGGTCACTGTTCTCATCTACTATAGACATAGTAGGCTTGGGGCGGGGTAGGGGGAACCCACAAAAAAACAAACTCCAGACTATTAGTAAGACTACCAAGGTTAAAAAAAAAATAAAATCTACCTTAATCTGCTATGAAATATAATGGACAGTTTCATAGAATTGCAGAATAATTCAGGTTGGAAGGAATCTCTGGTGGTCATCTGGTACAAAACCCCTGCTTAAAGCAGGTCTGGTTAGGTGAGGCTTCTCAGGAACTTGTCCCATTGGGTCTTGAACACGTCCAAAGGTGGACATTTCACAATCTCTTCAAGATTTCTCATCTTGCAGCCTGCATTTCTTGCCTGTCAACTTACTATTCTGCACCTCTGAGAAAAGTCTGTTGTTCTTTCCTGTATCTTCCCACCAGCCATTTGTCCACTTCTCTGGACCTGCTGGCCATACTCTAGCTAATACAGCCCACGTGCTTGGCTGCCTTTGCTTATAAAGACACACAATTTCACTGTTACAGGAATGTGCCATCAAGGTGAAGGAACTGTCCATTGATGTTACTTTTAAAGAAATTAAACTAGGGATAATTAACCTATACGTAATTATTCTAATCTTATACTATTCATAAAGCTGATCGATACTGTAGCAATGTGTATGCTAGATTTGTACTGATGTGATCTTTTGAATCCAAATGTGATTTTTGACCTTCCAGCAAAATTCACTTAAAAACTGAACAAACTGCCACAATCTGTGGGTAAGTGGTCACTTTCTAAGCAAGATACTTGTTAGGTTTCTTTGCTTATGTTCCTCTGTATTCTTCTCATGCAGAATGTACAAATACATCTTGCAAAAAGGGGGTTCTCTCTGTGCCTGGAATGAAGACTATCAGTGAAAAATATTTTGGCAAAAACATGACAGATTTTTAAATCATGAGTTGATAAGGAGGGTGAACAGGTAAGACACTTTGAAGTTAGTATTTGAAAACAGTTTTTTATCTATTTGTTTCTTTTGTAATCAGATGAGTGCTGAATCAGGACACGTACAAGCCGTCAAGACGCGAGAAGTGAACAGTCTTGTCAGCTCTTGCATCAGACAAAACACAATGCAGGACTCTTAATGGGGATAACGTTATCTTTTAGGTTTATTTAAAAGTTAGGGAGGAAGTGGTGTGTTGGTTTGTTGGCTTGGTGTTTTGGTTTTATTCCCAAAGGCACAAAATGTAATTAAGTACCTTGGTTATCTAAGTGTTCTTTGTAAATCTCTAACTGTAACTTTCTGCACACACAGTTGCATGGTGCTTACTTTTCTGTCATCTGAACTCCGTAGCTTTTCCTTTCTTAAATGCCCAGTGGTTGCATCCATAGGCTTCTACATCTTTTGGATGGCTAAAAAGAGCTGACCTCCTTAAAACTTTCCGGTTCACCTTTCATGCAACACATCTAATTCCTGATTTATGATTTCTGCCATGGTAATAAATCCTTACTGGTCTGTCCAGATTCCTTCACATGTTAACAAATTGATGACTATCAGAGGATCAAGCTTTAAACTAAGTGATTACTCTGCCATACATGTTTTATTTTGAGAAAATTTAAGGCAGATTTTTACTTTAATGTTTCACAGCTCTTCCACTGAGTTAATACCATTTCTAATTTGCCAGTGTTGACTAGTTTTTCAATACCTTGGCAAATACTGTAATCTGAAGTCTCAAAGGACATGCAGAAAACCCCAAACTAGATTCTATATAAGCTTGAGTTTGCCTACTAGGAAAAAACAATGCATAAACATGATCATTTATGTACTGTAGCAAGCATAAACGCTGAGTCAAGGTACTGTAATTCTGGCACAGAATTTAAGGAGAAAATGCAAGTATCTAGGCATAGGATTGTACATCACTTCAAAAGATGATGAAAGTGAGTTAAGCAGGTTTTGGTTACAAATTTGGGTAGCTGAATGTTTTATAGGATATAACATTGGATCATATTCAAGAAAGATTTATAGGATGGGAGTCACCCTAACAATTGCTAGAAGAGAAATCAGCTCAGCCTTTGTCAAAGACTTACTCATTAGATTGCAAGAAAGAAATATGTTCAAAGCATCGTGCTTGGTGTAAGGAAAGGGAGGAAGAGTTCTGAGGGTATGAAAGAAACAGCATTAAAATTTTCTTTTTGTGGCTATAGGAGCTATAAGCTAAAGCATCTAACTGTTCTCTGTTCTATCTCATTATCATTTTGGTGGACTCTTCCACTTTACTACTAAGAAGGTATTTCTGCAGATTTCACTGTACATCCCCCAATGTTAAGCTTCAGTTGCAGCTGGGTTTGTGTTTTCTAGTCATGTTACACTTTCTGACTAGCAGCATATCTACAACTTCTTTGCTATTGAGGTTGTCGCATGGGATAGAAAAAGGCCAAAGTGCTGGAAGGATGTATTTGGATTCAGGGAATATTTTAGGTAATGCAGAAATGTTCTTGAAACATTTTCTTTAGAACTCTGAAAGTATGTACTAAATAGATCCAGATTTCTGTACTCTTTAAATGAGATAATCAATAACACTGTTCTAGTTTCTTTTACAGTTGGAGTAATAACTAAAAGGGCTCATAGCTTCAGTAATCTGCTTAAGCTGTTTGCAGTGATTTCAAATGAAGGCACATGGAAGTCCTAAAAAACAATTTATTCCTAATGAAAGCATATTTTTCCTTGCAGAACTCAGGAAGGTGCCCTAAAGGGTCTGGAAATCAGTGTCAGTTTTGACACTTCAATTTTGGTAAATTGTTTTTCATACTTTTTAAAGGTGACCTGCAAAGGCAGAGCATGAGTAGCATTGCCAACATATGGTGCAGGTTGCCTGCAGCCAGGTCAAAGTGGCAATTCAGTATTTTACTACTGGGGAGAATGTGATGGAGGGAGTAAGCAGCTGTGAATGAAACTCAAGGGTTGGGAAGTTTGGTTCAGAGGAACAGAGTTTTCTCCCCAATAATCTAGTTTCTTGTACTCTGACAATATGTCCTGCTCACAACCAGTCATATTCCCCACACAGGCAGCCCTAGACTTGTGCTCCCAGTCATGGAGCAATAGATTTAAAATTAGTTTGGTATTGAAATGATAGGATTTTGTTTTCTGTGTTACAATGTGATTGCTGACTCTGGTATTCCAGTCCCTAAATGACAACAAATAGGATGAGGAATAGATATGAAGATAAAAGACCTTCATAAAATGACTTCTATTTTTAGAAACAGAGTGAAGCTTCAGGTTAAGAAAGATTTCTCAGTGGTGAGGCCCTAGCCTGGGGCTTAGGAGACCTGGGTTCAACATACTGCTTCCTGGTAGACTTCCTGTGTCACCTTGGGCCACTTAGACTCGTATCTCAAAAGGTGTTTAGATACCAGATCTGATACCAGAGTGAAGGAGATGCCTTGGTGCTGCATGAGCTCTGTGCTTCACTACCCCAGCAACAGGATAATATTCCTTTCATCTCTGAAGGTATGGGATTAAATACAGTGAAGACACAGAGGTGCTATGGGCACTACAAGTGTCTCTAAGATTGCAAAGAAGGAAAAAGGCTCTACTTGCAGCCTGCTATTACACATATTGGTTAAGTTAGTCTCTTCAAATGCTAATAGATGAACCCATAGAGAGACAGAAAAAGAAGAGTTCTTTCACTGGTTCATGAAAAAACTGGATACCCCTAATGAAAGACCATGATTCTTTAAGTACAAACTGTCTTTAATATGTGAGAGCCTTTAATATATGACAACACTTATCCTCATGTGATGCAAAATGATCAAGAGGATCTGAAAATGAATTTTTTGTTTCACTTGGAGGCACCAGTACTGTCATTATATGATTACACTTAGTTCCAGAGAAACCTTTGGCTCTGCTGCATGTTTTAATAAAATGCATCTGCTAAAGTGAGTTTTATCCTAAGACTTGAAAATAAAGATTTATAATAATCACCGTGTCCATGATGAGAGCACATTTTAATGTATTTTCATGATATGATGGTCCTCAGATTGATAATATTCTACACATGACAAAATGATTCATTAATAGCTTGCAAAATGCAAGGAAAGATGGCTAAAACAGATTTGTAGCTTTCTAGCTGAACAAAAACACTGATGTTCGAAACAGTAATGGTATACTTGACCTCTCTCAACATAGCCTAAAATTTAATTAAGAATTAATTTTGAACTTCACTGCCTCTTGATGGCAAATACAAGGATTTTATCTGAAAACATGCTTGGTATTTTCCCTATTGCTCTCACGATCTCTGTAGCAAGGACATGTTAAAAAGCTGAAGGAAGACAGAAAACTCAAGAGTTCAGATATACCAAAGAGCAGCAGGGTGTTCCTTTCCACCATTCTTTTTCTGTAAGCAAAATAGGAACTGGAAAAAAAAAATAATAAAAATCTCTGATTTACTGCTTAAGAGATTTTTTTTTTTTTTTTTTTTTTTAAATCTTGATTTTCCTGAAATTGTCTCAGTAACTATGGCAAGATCGGTTCTTAAGTATATGTGTTGGGTTTTGGGGTTGGTTTGGGTTTTGTTTGTTTTGGGTTGTTGTTGTTTTTTGTTGGGTTTTTTTTTTTTGGTAAATGAAAGCATGTTTTTAAGATGGATGCCAAGATTCAAGTTTCTATTTTGCTGGTATAAGGAGGTCATTCTGCACTCCTATTTTTGTTTGCTCTTTTGATTCAAGATTTTTTTGGGGGGGATAAGACTGCAGAAAACGGTACCCTTTCTCATGATGAAAGGTTTGAAGAAGAGAGTAGAAAATATTTCCCTTGGAGAGAAGAAAATATTCACCACCACCACCCCCCACCCCTGAAAAAAACCCACCGAACAAACTCCATAAACTAAAATGAAAGGCCATGTAGAATTATGGAAACTTTTTTTGTGGAGAGGACAGAGCAATTAATTCTGCCAACACTATCATTTGTCATCTTTCACTTTATCATTGGAGGTGATATTTTTGGTTCTAAGTAAAATAAGAGAGGAAAACATCCTTCTCACTTAAAGTAAGAATGGGTGAAGAAGTATATGGCTGAATCCTTCAGATCCAGGTCTGTAAATGCGATTGAACTGAAGAACAATTCCATCTCTTCTTTTTTAAGTTCTAATATCTTTGCTCTCCCTTACACAAGGGAGCTTGTTTCTATTTTTCATGTTCACGTATCTTTTTGTAGCTGGGGCTTTGCTCTTCACAGGCAAATAGAGTGGCATCAGTCCCTCAGAACTAGTTTTCCTCTGACACTCCTGTGCCAGGTATGCAGATGCTGAAGATGATGCAAAAGGACTAAGATTAATTTGGGCACTTTTGCCTTCTGTGTTGGAAGCGAGCCTTTGTGTGTCAGTGAACAACCTCTAATGAGCAGAGTAGGAAAAACCGGAACCTTCAGATCACTGTAGGTGAGCAACAGGAAAAAGGTGCTTAATCAAATTTCCTGTGTTCAAGAAATACATAGGGGACCTCTTTATCTGATTTATCTTAATTGCCTTGTATTCAAGCATTTCTACCAAATATGAGTAGTAGAATTAAACCCCTCAGAAAAACTCTTAATTGTGTTCATTTTTGCTGTTGGTCCTACTTTAAAACTTTCTGGTACGTAATGGTCTCTCTTTATTTTTCTGCCGCCTATCTTGCCAAATAGAGGCTGCCTGCAAATGGTACAAATATTATGTGGGGCAATCTAAGTCAATTAGTTATGGAGCCCAAAGAGCATCAACCAGTATAAACTTTGTTTTCTAAATAGGTACAATACAGTCAATGAAATTGGTACCACAGCTCTTCTAGAAAGGAGAATTGTAATACTGGCTGCTAGAGACTGGATTAAGGCAGCGCTTTAAATGGCAGAATTTTTTTCTGTATTTGTTTCACTTTTGGCAGAAATCAGTTTACTAATTGCAAATCAGTGTCATTGGGGTGTTTTTGGAAGTGGAAGAAATGAACATAGAACAAGGATTGTCTAACTAGGGGAGGATGTGATTTAAAAGAATTTGGGTAGTGTGGTAACAACTTGGATAACTTAAATTGGGGCACAGTTCTAGTACACCTGTGCCTACTGGGGGGTGACTTTCTGATTTCATTCCACAATATTCCAACATTTCTTCTAATTTTTAAAGTTCATGGAAGTGAGTAGCATCAGAGAGATGATCTCTCTGTTGATGGGTACAACCAGCTGCAATTGTTGGAGGTGGTGAATGTGGAAGTGTAGCACCTGTTCTGCAAAAGAGCAGTTTGATACTAATCCACTGGGAACTACTTGAATTATTCAGATCAAGAATCAAAAGTAGAAATTCACATGCTGAAGAATGGGAAATCGTCCAGTGTTTTGCTGGCATGATTGTTGCCGCTGAGCAAGCAAAAAGAGAAGATCGCAAATCAGGACTGTTGAATTTTGCACAGCTGGGGTTTTGTATATATGAACTGAATTCTCAGAATAAGAGAATTTTGTGATGCTTTTCATCAGCATTTTCGTCTTATTGGCCTGTAATGCTAGTCCTTACATCTGAATTAATGGTCTCTAGCAGTTTGTTATGGTTTTGCCAGTTGGTGGTTTAAGGCATCGTATTTGCTAAGGTGGCATTTCCAACTGGCCACGAACTATTAGATTGTGTCAACCTAGTAGATGATGTCAACATCAATATTATTTTCACTTGAAACAAAACAGGATGGCAGCTTACAAGAGTGGGTTTTGCCCAGGGATGAATTGATTTTCTATCATTTCAAGTCCCCCAAGACATCTAGCTGGCAACAGTGTTTGAATTTTCTCTCTTCTGCTATTAAACATGCTGAATTTGGACCTCAGCTGCAGCAAAACAGACTATTCCACCACTGCACTGAAACAATGTAAATCCATACTAGCTGAGAATGTGTAATCCATTGTGTATCAGAGGCATTGCTTAACTTGAATTAGCTGCTTGATTGTTTTGACAAGATTAAGATGTCCTAAAAAAAAAATGTTCATGCATTTGAAACAGAGAAGCTGGCTGAATTCCCTCTTGTTATACTGCTGTTATTCTTGACCAGTCATATTTGGGGGTGAAAAACCTGTTCATTTTTCTGTCCTATATCCTCCAGAGCTTGTTTTAAAAATAGATAAGACTAAGAAAGATTGCTGAATGAGAAAGATCTTGGTTTTATTTCTTCCAGTACCACTCCTAGTGAATTTTAGCACATGGAAGATGGGCCTTTGTTAAGCCCTATACTTTTTGTGAACAATATGCAGTTAATTTACCTGTCCTCCTATGCTGATAATTTGGAACAAATCAAAGAAACACCCTCACAAGTCAAATTTTAATGAATTAATTTCCTCCAGTTTCTACCTCCATTTCTCCATTTTTTTCTTGTGCCTTCAATAAATAGAAGTTGATCTCTTCCTTTGCCTAATTTGACAGTTTTCATATTAAGTGCAGCAAGATCCGAGCCACTTGTAAGCTGTCAGCTAACTGGCATTTAATGTCCACTCTTTTTAGAGTTTCCCTTGAACCAATTTACAGAATGCTGCATGTGATGCTGCAAGCAGGAGAGATGTGCCTCTAGCCAGGCAGAAGTCTGTTCTAGATGACTTGGATTAATGGAATGTTCTGCCATCTATTTTATTCTTCTGCCTTTACAGCTGGAAGCCAGCATCTTCAAACAGTTCCATCTATAATATCAGAGGACATAAATAACTCGAGTATATCTTTAATCTTATTAGAAAATAAAATGGAGGAGAGTTTTACTTTGTATAGCCTGCACAAGTAGTGACATACAGCTCTGTAAACAAAATTAAAGAAAAATAATTTGGGTCTGTCAATGTAACCTAGAATGAGTGATTAAAATAGTACAGGTATAAATTACAATAGTGTACAACACATTGCATTTGAAGAGTACAGAATACCTGGAGAGGTAATTTTTCAGGAAAGTTTGAAATTCCAGCATTATCACAGAATTCTGTGACTGACATAACAGCTAAGGCTGAAACAAGTGGCTTTAACTTTGTAGAATAATCATGTTTGGAATATCCCACATCCATTTCTGCTTAATATGTTGGTATAAGTAAAATTTCTTATTTTGAATGCTAATACACATTTATAACTCTTGCAGGCTTTGGTGTTCTTCCAGCTATTTTTGGTTCTCTGCCCTTCTCTGCAGGAGAACATGGCAGGAGGGGAGAAAATGTCTGTCCAAGACTTTCAACCGTGAGCTGGTAGAAGTGAGAGAAAGAATAAGCCAGTAACCTTCAAGGAAGGAGGAGCCACTAACAAATCTGGGAAAGACAAGAGGGTGTTTTGGACTATCTATTTGTAGAAGCTCAGGGGAAGGTAGAATAAGGGAATAAGAACTACCAATAGTAATCTGCACGGATGTAATGTATTGGGTGCTTATCCCTCAGCACTTTGAGCGCTTAGAACCCTGAAAGATTCCCAGGTTCAGCAAAATAGAGCTATCGCTCCATTTGGAGAACCGAAGGGTACTTTGGGAAAACATTTTGTAGGCAGTTCCTAGAATTACAGTTAATTAGTGGGAAAAACATGGCTATGGTATGTGGACCATTCATTGCCATATCAATGGAAAACTACTGGCTCCAATGTGTACTCTCCAAAACCCTGGTGTAATTAGAACTTAATGATTTTTATCATTTGAATTATTTGTTTCTAGCTTTCTTGGTCTCCTAACTAATCCAGCTGTTTATTATAGGCAAGGTCTAAAGCAGGACTGAGGTGATGGGTTTGCTGCATAAATGTGTATCTGCCTACCTACAGGAAGATGGATATCTTGTGAATGCAGTTTGTTTGCTTTGTGTGTCAACAGAAGCTTTACCATCAAATCACTTGCCAAACTAGAGACTATAGAAGCTCAAATGAAATTTTGAGCCAAAGAAAAAAAGGTGTAAGAAGGGGGTAGGAAAGGTGCTGATCTCAAGCAACATCAGGTTTTGATTTAAGGACTCCCAGATTTCTTATCCTTGTGATTCTGTTTAGTGGCTTTTAGGGTTTTCTTCTGGAGCACTGTCTTGATGGACTGTAATCATCTTTGTAGAGTTTGAACACTTAGTGCAGCTGTATGAAATGAACTAAACTGCCTGGGAAACAAACAGGTTTGAGAAGATATTCCTAACAGAAGTCACACATTTTGTCTGAGATTTGATGTTTTTTTTAATACCTTGTGTTGTTTGGGGGAGAGGGTCTTACTGTTTGGGTTGTTTTCTTTTTTCCCCTTTCCATACATAAAAGAAAAAATATACTGAAACAGACAGTGTGGTGCAGTCCTGAAGGATGCTTGTCGGTGCGTAGGGTGTGAAAGCAACAGCGCACTAAGCTGTATTTGCTGTATTTGCTGTATTTGGGGAACGTAGTGTGCTGTGTACAGCCATGCCCTGCGTTGCTGGGAACTAGTCTTTGCCTGCCTGTTACTCTGCAGTTAAGTCATCCATTTTGTTCTGCAGTTTTCAAGTCCTTGAAAGCATGATGTTTATGTTTACTTACCCTGCTTTACTGCAGCAGTGCCTTAACAACTCAGTGAAAAAGTAGGACCCCTCCATCCTAAGCAGAGAACAGACAGATGGTCCCTGCCCTGAAGATCTTACAGTCTGTTTTCTAAGCCTGGTCTAGTATTTCCAAAACACTTAAATGAAATACTTCATCACACTATTTAGCAAGCAGTGTCTTCTGCCAGCAGTTCTGCCAATTCCCCCTATCCAGGGGGCAGGCAGCTGCGGTGGGCTTGCTTAGCCTGCCCAAATCTGCCTGGCTGGCTGGAGCTGTGCCACGAGGAGCAGCTGCCCCCAGCTCTTCCTTGTGCTCTCAGCTGTGCTTCCCTGAACAGCAGTGCTCCAGGCAGCTGGGGATGTCTCACCTCCCTTGTGTCCCTCAGGCCAGAGTGGGGAGGAGGGCAGGGTTTGGCCTCAGTTCCTAGTTTCAGCAGGAATCGGTTTCTGTGGGCCTTGAAGTCATTCTGCTCAAGGGTATTTAGGCTTTCCTATTCTAACTAATCCATAATATCAAAACAACAAAGAAGTGACTTCTTTCCTTTATGCAATAAATACTATAAGTCTATTTGAAGTCATAGGGAATTAAACACCTTTTGGGGCTTTGTACTGAAATATCCACATGCCAAAAGCAATAGAAGAGGGCAGTAGGGTTTGCATTTTACCTCCTCTGTACAAAACATTTTGCTCTCCTTTCCGTCTCTTAGCAGAACACAGTGAGCATTTCAAAACTGCTTGTGTTATGTCATCATACTATAAGTAACTTGTGTTTTGTTGTTTGTTTGTGGAAAAGAAAAATACTGCCTTGGCTTGGGCTACGTGTCCACAGCCTGTTCTGTGTTTTCACCTCCAATGACAGATGTTTCAAATGCTGCTAGACTCTGTAATTCCCTTGCTTTGCTTGTACTTGCTAAAAGTCTGCTATAGAAACAGTTAACTAAAATGTAAAACACCAGAAGCCTGAGAAGCAATGCATTGCTAATGGATGGAATAGACTGTTACTTGCTTAATTAGTTATGTTAAACAACTTGAGCTTTGGCATTATTAACAAATTCATTTAATCGTAGTAAATAATGAGGATTATAATTGAAATGATGACCTTTGTCTCCTGCAGAGATACGAAGTTGTGCCAAGTTGGCTTCATACCTGCTAAATCAGTGCTCATCAATGACTGGCAATGGCCAGACATAATAATGTATTTGCACTTCTTAAAAACTCTAGAGGAAGGGAAGCCAGTTCAAATATGCTTTGAGGATCTGAGGAAGAAAGTGAACATTGTGAACATTCTCTGCTACGGAAAAAAGTGGAAAGTGATTGCAACTAAAAGTCAGAAAGTGCCAGTATGTGTTGCTTATGCAAATGTACAGCAGCCAATAAAGATAACTAACCCGTTTGGGGTCAGAAGTTATAGCGTGTGGTCAGGAGCTGCTCTTAAGCTCAAGAGGAGTGGGGAGCATGTGGAACTCGAATCTGTTGCCACCATTTTCTGGAACTTGATTAGAAAGGCAAGACTGAAAAAGTAGTAAAGACTGTGGAAGTCTTAGAAGAAGCCAGAATCTTCATCATGCAGTTGTACAAATACCTGTCTATAGGGCATCAGGTACCAAAAACTTGTGGTTTTAAAAAGATACTCTCCAGTGGCCACACTATTCTAGGCCTGTACAGTACTGGCTTCACATCTTGCACCTTTTCTGCTATAGTGTCCGAGATTGCCTGATCAAGTATTTCCTGTTTAAAGATCTAGTTGTATGAAGTACATGTGCTCGCCCACAGCATAATAATATATAGCCAAAATGTGGAAATACTGGCTTACAGGGGACCGGAATGTATTTATAAGTAGTTTGCATGAAAGGACGTACTGTTCGGATATATATATATTCTGATCAGATAACTAATGAGAAAACTTTGCCCTTAATTTCTCTTCCTACCTCCCTCTCTTTTTGTTTTCTTACAGCTGTAGCACACACTTGCTGGCCCACATTCAGCATATGACTTTTTGCAATTGCCCACCTTCCTTGTAAAATGTTCTATCTAAATAGCCAAGTGTGCCCACCTGTGGAGGAGGAAAAAGCAAAAAAAAAAAAAAACACAACAAACAAACAAAACCCAACCAGAAAAACCCCAAAACCCCACAAACAAAAACAAACAAACAAAAACCCCAAACCAAATCAGATTCCTTCTGCAGCTGCTAATTGCAAGCTTCCCAAGTACTGTTTTGTGGGATGGAGCAGGATGATGGAAGTTCCCCTTGTCTCAGACCTCTGTGCTGGAGGACTATTTCCAGCCCAGTGGGGAATACAGAAAGGAAATGTGGGAAAATGTCACTGCCTACACCCTGCTGCACTCAGCACTGATGGGCTGCTTAGAGTGGAGGGTCACCTCTGGCGTTTCTTCCTGACCTCCAAGTGAGAACCTAAACCGGGAGCTAATCTGTGCCATTGGAGGAGTAGCACTACCTCTGAGAAATATTAGCTACTCTGCATCCATTGCTATAGTAACAAGCTGTATGAATCGTCTCTGCTATAATTAATTTGGAGAAATTATCTTCCTGTAATAAAAGCCAGACCATCAAGCACATGTAAATAGGCTTGTGCATTGTTACCCTTCTACTAAAACCACTGAAATTGCTGCAGTAGACACCAGTGGATAAAGAGCTATGCTACTGGGAGATTAAGCAATAGGAGCAGCTACAGTGTCACAGCAGCTCAGAGTCACAACCACTTGGTTTAAGTCAGAGCTCCCCAAGTTTCCCATGTTCCCCAATTTTATTAATAAAACTTAAGGCATTTAAAAACAAAACAAAAAACTGTTGACCTTGGATGGCTTTGGCAGAATCTGCATAATATATGCTGGATCTGGGGTAGGTATTTTTGGGAAGCGATAGAGAAAGCCAAGCAAGAATTGATAATTCTTTCTGTGAAAAAGAGTTTGAGAAAGATGTTATGAAACATTTCATGGCAGTTGCAGACTAGGGGCATGCTGGAGCTTCTTCTAGTTCAGTTAAGTTCCTAAGGCAGAAATTTGTTTGCCGGCAGAAACTGAACATAAGAGAAAGAAGCTATAAGCTCTCCACTAGCAATATACGATGCACTAGAAATGCATATGTCAAACCTGACTTGTAGTAAATCTACTGCGGTACCTACAGAATATCTCTTTAGATATGCTTGGTCTTGTCTGTGATAAGAATAAACCTTTTGATGAGTATAATGAAAGCCTGTGAATAAGGAAAGGCTTCATGTTGCACCGGAAATGCAGTGACAAGAAATAAATAGCTGTTTCTGCCTGGTGAGATTTAACAGCTTAAGATGCAATCAGCAATCGTATGTCATTTGAACGGGTATCTGTACATATTAAAGCAATCCTGAACAGTGGCAGAAGTCAATGGAAATTATTATGCATTTTAAGCCTCAGCATAGGATCCCCAGTTTTATCCTGGGACCCCACTGTGGTAGGTTCTATATAAATGCAAAACCTAAAGGCATTTTCTGCGGAAAAGATCACTATGTTCATATTGTGAAATAATAGAAAAATCCAGTTTGTAATGCTTTTATGATTTATTTAGCATTTACACTGTGGCTGCAAACAGGTTGAGCCCATTTTTCCATGCAGTTGGAAAATACAGAATGAGTGATAATTCTGTCCCAAGGAGCTTATGGTCTAAAAGGTGTAGTAAGAAAGCAAGAAAATCAAGCAAGATGGAGGAGACTGCACGAAAGAAACAGTGCAGCCAGTTGAAAAGGATGTCATGTCAGTGTGCTTTTAAGAAAGGTTTGGACTGGGTTCTGCACCTTTAATTCATGTGAGAAGCTTGTACAGACCAGCTGGTGAAAGCTGGTGTGAAACTCTGATTTCCTGTTGTTCACAAATTGTTGTGACCTTTATATTGCACCTAATGAAGGTTGTTGACATCAACATGAGCAGAATCAGGCATAAAACTTGGACCAGTTCTTGTCAGTAGAAGCTGTAAGTGAATTATTAGAAAATTACTTAAAAGGAAAGCAAGAAGTCTAAACCCTATATTATTGCTATTCCTATAAAATCTCATGGTTTCCCCCAGACAAGATACCAAGTTAGAGAACCACACTATTATAAGATCTATAAACAATTAGAATAAATCAAATATTCTCCTTTTGGTTTGTTTTAGATAGCTTTATAATTAACTAATGTGCTTTCCTGAAACCAGTTTTATGTTGTCCTAATGGCTTGGTCTACAAAATGAGATCACCAACTAAATGATTGCCTAACCACAAGGACCTTTAATGATCTTTTAGGAAGTGCTGTGTTACCTTAGACTGAAAAACTTTGCCGCTGTACTATATGGTGCACAGTAACATTTACATACAGTACTGAATGTTCGTGTTGCATAAAAATCTTTATAATGAAATTTGACATACAAGTATTCATTTCTGTGTTGTCAATACTGCATGACAGTTTCAGGAACAATTTTTGTTTAAAAAAATTCTTTTTAATAACCTAATTCAGCAATCTACTGAGAAGGTATTTAAGTCCCACTGAGGTGGATGTTGAAGATCCATAAATGTGGTATATATCAGCTGAGGATTTGTCCCAGTGGGACTTAAGATATAGTTATATGCTTTCCTGAATTGAGACCACAGAGGATTACATTCATCTCATTACGGTGGCTAAGAGTGCATAAAATATTTCAAGGGGGTTCAAGTGGAGGAGGGGTTGGTGATGGCTGTTCTTAATTTAGGAAAAAAAATAGAAGCACACACACAAATACAGAAACAGACTTAGCTGTCAGAGAAAAAACCTTTTAATAATTAAACTTTTACTAATGATCTCAAATGTCTCCTGTGATAAATTTTTTTCTCCCCACTTTCTAATTCAGTGGTCTATAAAGCAATTACAATTCAGAATCATCATTTCATTTAATAGACTGTGGCATGTTGTTGGTTTTTGTTCACTCTGGACAGTGTATTTTTAATTAATCATGTTGTTCGTTATTGGGTTTTGTTATTTATAACATAGAAGCTAGAGGTCACCAAATATAGTCCATTCTACTGTAATGTGTTTATTTGTTTAAATAGACCTATCTTGCCTTGCTTTTTTCACTAAAACTGGATGCACAGCAGTGCATTTACAACGTTTCCATAGCTGACTTGAGGGTTTTATATGGTAGATGATAATGCAGGAACCATTTGAGGAAAAAACATTTTTACAGCTTACAACAACAAAAATGTTTCCTTTCATTCAGTTTTTAGGAGTATATTTTACCAGATCTTAATATTTCTATGAAATGTGAGAAATGAAATCCTGTTTATTGAGTTGTCAGCAAAGAGATGTTGCCTGTTTGGATTTCAGGTGTGCACTGCCTATCTGCTCTGTCCCTCAGAAGAATAATGTAGGATGGCAAGGACTGCCAGTCTTTCCTGTACGCCATCCTCGCACCCATGAAGCTAGCGATGCTTATTTGAGCTTGGCTTGTTTAGAATTCCTGGAAACTTTTGCCTAGCTTAGAGAAAAGCTGAATTTTAAAGTTTGACCTATTGTCTTTAGGAATCAAATAGTATCCTATATCTAAGAGACCTTCTTTGTGGTGTTAGTTTACATAAGGAGCTTACTTCAGAAGCGAATTACAAGTAATATTCAGCAGTCAAAGTAATGAGGAGCTTCCTTTCAAGGAACCCTCCATCTTCTGAAGGTGTTTTGTTGCTGAAGGTGGCAGGAATATTCAGCAGATGTGTCTATGATCCTGCTGACAAACCTTTTCATCCTCTGAATATTTTGATAAGAACGGAGATTAATTATTTCAGTCTAAAATAATTTATTATTATAAAAATCATGAAACTGTGAGAGAGAATCTGTCAGTGAAAATAATGCCCTTACTCTTACAGTCCTGTAAGACTCTGCTAACTATTCTTCGAGCAATATATTACTTTTTATGTCTGTTGAACAGATGCAGCAAGATGTCTGCATGATTTATAGGCTACTTGCCTGACAATCCTGGGATAGTTAGTTGGTTTTATACATTGTTGTCGTACCATTTTGTGAATGTATTATCAGTTGCTGAAGTCTCTGTTCTCTCCTTGGATTTTAACGTTGTGAAGTTTCTGAAAGGATGAAGAGGAATAAGATGCTGAAGGGAGTCAGAGTAGCATTGTCAAAAGTGTCAAGCTGACATAGTTCTATTTTCAAAAACAGCTTAGCTTGCTAGATGCTGGGAGACAAATAGGTTTCCAAAATCAGGTTCCTGAACACCTACTCATTCTTGACAGAGTTTAAAACTTCTGCATTTTGAATGCAATCGGGTAAGTCCCCCCCTGCTTCTTGCTTTTAGAGTAAGTCTAGTTCTTTGAACAACTAATTCATGTAAAATCTCATTGACTTCAATAGAACTTACTTTCTTGTGTAATCAGATATGAAAGTAAACATTATGAAGAGCAAAGTCTAACATGCCATGTGCAGCACAGAAATACTTTCTTTGGCTGTGAGGTTACCTTGTGAATTTTCATGCAGGTAACATTTAAGTGTAGTTAATATAAATGTAATAATTTCTGAAGCACAGTGTTTGCTGAGTTGGCTTCTATTGAGTATAACAGGAGGTTTGATAATCCAAACCTATCCTTTTTAAGGACAAGAGGAGGACGATTATTTTTATATGGTGCTAAGTTACCTCTGAATATTTTAAATTGTGGATTACCCATACCACAGACACCCTCCCCAAACTTTCAGCAGTTGATTAGACCACTTACAGCACCTTCCACACATCGCAGCACTATTGCTCTTAGACCAGCTTGGAGAATCACACAGCTACTTTTGCTCTGAAAACAGCCCTAACCATGTTGGTGCTGTGGCAATTTTGTGTGGAGCTACTTGGGTGGCTCCTGCACACTTCCTAACCTGATGGAGTATGGGAGTGTTTGATATATATGCACTGAGAACAAAATTAATCATATCTGAGACATAAGTGTTCTGAAATTTGAAAGTGGTTATTAGAATGGAGATTATTTTTTGCTGATATAGTCAATAAAATTCTTTATAGAAGTGGCTGAAGGAGGAGCAGGAAATTATGGTAAGAACAAAGCTGCAGTGTTATGGCTCAACATGTAAAATAAGGGTCAACAAATGCATAAATTACCCTAGCAGTGCAGTGCTTTCTGCAGCATAAAAATATTTATTTGAAAGACTTGTTTATACTCAGGTTGACTGAGTTAATGTATTTGCATGAAATGAGTATTATAATTTTTAACTGTTTCTATTTTTTTTATTCAACAATAGGCTTTTAGTTGCATATATTCTGAATAGCATAAGGAAGTATACAGGCTTATTAGGTAGTATAACTGGACACCCACTGCTAAGGATTTTTAAAGTCTTTAGTGTTTTCCACTGTTCAGTTCTGGTAGCCCCAAGGTTACCTGTGAATCTGAAGGCAGCCCCATGCCTTGCAGCGTGCTTTGCAGGGGCCCAGGGCTGCATCCACCCTGAAACAAACTGCCATGTGTGCCAGGTTGTGCCGGGTACAGGAGGCAGAGTGGCTACGCGGCTCCATCAGGCAGGACTGGAGGCATTGGCACCGCACAGGCAGAGTCCTCTGCTCAGGCAGCCAGGCTAGCACTGTCCTCTGGCTTGGTTCTGCCCTGCAAGTATATGGGGGGAAGCATGTGCATGCTGCTGGCATCTCCCAAGTTTTGCTTGGTAAATGTCCTAATGGGAAAGTAAAGCTTGGAGTGTGTGCTGGGGAGAGGAAAGAGGGAAAGCAGAGAAAGGAGGAGCCCATTTGTTTATTTTGTTATGCATGTATTTCATATTGTACGTCTTGCTCTCTCCTTGCTGCTGTCGGTGTGTCCATACTGGGTGGCAATAACAAAGTGGTTTAGTGATTGTATAGCATAGTACTTGAAATTTTATTGCTGAAAAGATAAAACCGGGCTACACACCTGCTGTTAAACCTCAATCGCACCTTTAAACCTTACAGTTGATGTGAAACCTCAGGATGATTCTATATAATTTAAAAAGAACATACGTTACACAAGTTTTTTTAAAAAAAAATCTTTATTGCAGATGAAAATAGGAGCATCTTCTCCATACTGCAGTCTGCTGCAACTATGCACGTTGCTAAAACAAGCATTTCACTCTCAGACAATGCAAGGGGGCACACTTGTACAGGTAAGAATTCAGCTCTGTATTTAAGACAAAGCCAGTCAGCTCATGATCATATAAAACTACACAAACTACAGAGTAGCACCTGCATTTTGACTTAATGGTGGTCTTGTTTAAGGAAATAAAATGGACAATATCCTAAATTCTATCCTGACTTACACCTAATTGGAAAACGTGCATACTACATTTTCTGAGTGTTTTCCTGCTCTCTTGGGAAGGAATTGGAATCTTGAGTTAACCTTATTTCATATACATACACCAATATTATCACAGAGTATTCCAATTTAAAAGACAAGTCTACATTTTTTTTGATTCACAAAAAAAAAAATACCACTTTTCATCTTCAACATCTGGAAGGTGTCAGTCAAAATGCTGTCAGATGCAGGAAAAAGTAGAATGTACCTAAAATTATGTATAATTTTATTCCAGAAATAATGCTATTCTCACAATTCTCATTTCATTGTCATTACTCAAAGCATTATAACTCATTGTGTAGTGAGCACAAGTCACATGATACCATATGTGTATCTTCCTTGTATTTCTCATGCAGTAATTTACTGCTAATGAATTATAATTGATGCAATTGTTAGAAGTTGACACTTAAAGGTATACTTTAAACTAACGTTTGGGTTTTTTCTGAGTATTTTGCTCAAGGTCTCAAATGGTTGCAGGGAGGAAGAAGTAAAGGTCATGAATACATAAAAAAAAAAAAAAAACCAAACCCCAAACTTGCTTTTGAATCTTTGTCAACGCTTGTGGTAACGGCTTTCCTCTTTTTGTAAAGTTCTCCCACTGATGTACCCACAGGCAGCAGTGCCCCGCAGCCCAGCTGCTCGCCTGTGCTCCCTGGGTGTCACAGCGGTTCCTGTCAGGGCTGCGTGCATGGTGGAGCGCCCTTAATGGGACTGGATCGCTGCTCTGCATGCTGGTCTGGCTCTGTCAAGATCAAATGAAGGGATTTGAAGAAAGACTGTCAGAGTATGATATGCCTGCCAAGGGAGCAGCACTAAGGTTGAGTCTGTTGTATTTTCTAAAGGAATTCTCTAATATGAGGGCTGTGATTTTTGGAGAAAGATTACATTTATGAAAGAAAGAAAGAAAGAGGGAGGCAAATACCTATTTTGCCCTTGGTGAACCATCCTGTCTGACAGAGTACAGAAGTTTTTTTACATCTGTGATGTAAAATCACATCTGTATGCCGAGGTGCAAAAGAGTAATAAAACCCCCCTCTGTCTGGGAGGGCAATGGGAACCTTAAGGAAACCCTGGCTCCATGAGTGGAGACTGCTGGAACAAAGCACATGGGCACAAGCCATGTCCATTATTTTTACTGTAACATGACTGGCTTTTTGCTTCAGCACTGCCAGTCCTGATCTGATGGCTTAGAAGGGATCTCCAGGCAAGACAGCAGACTGCTCTGACTTTGTCTGTACTTGATCTTTCTCTAAACTGAAAGTGAACTACTCAGATTTGATTGAAGCGTAAAATGTTCTGGCCAGCCTTTATCTTGTTTCAAGCATTTATTTCATGTATTCCCAGCCCTAGTTTAGATGTCTAGAAAGGATCGACTGATGAGCTCAGGGACTCTTCAGACCTAATAGGACTAAGATTAATCATCTATAACTAACCGTTCGAAGAGAATGAGTTGTTAAATTGCACTATCATATCATGTTAAGTAAAAGTTATTATTTTGAGCAGAATGGAAGTAGTTTGAGACCATGGGAAAGTTTTCCAAAGCTATAAAATTAGACATAGAGTGAAGGACTGACTTAAAACCAAAATAGGTTTTAGGAGAAAAAAAAAAAAAAGACTAAAGACATGAGTTGAATGTGAAAATAGAATGGCTGTTTGATCTGAAGTAAATTTAATGTTTCTGAACAATGAATCTACAGTCATCTGAATGTTCTTGTGGTCAAGTACAGATTTGTAGCTATGTAAGTGTTGCAGAGTCTGCTATTTTAATAAATCTAGAAAATTAGTAGGCAAAAGTATTAGGAAAGCATGACTGGAGTTTGAAAGTAATATTTTTGAATGTGCTGTTTGTAAGAATGAAACGTGAATTTAGTCATATGAAAGCCCAGTAAGTATGCTTAGAAGCCCCAATGCATGTTCAGTGTCATGGCAGGTCATAGGCTGAGTGATGGATGTTCTCAAACATTGCAGATATTGCCTTCCTTCTCAGACAATATACCCAATACCTCCTCACCAAAACCTACTGGCCCAGCTCCTTGGCTTCAGCCACTGTTTCTTTCTGTTTAAAAAAATAATCTCTTCCCAATCCTCCTAAAATAGGTTTTGTCGAGGTGAGTGGGATTCACTCAATGCAGGAGATCTTTACCTTGTAAAATGCTGTCTGAATCACACCTATGCATACTCTTGCCCTGGGTGTTTTGAACAGTATGTGATTGTGTCCTTGAGGCTGTTCATGAGGATGCTGACTGTGAAGAGCTGTGAAAGTAGCAGGGCATGCATAATGGGAAGATGTGACCGAGGTTGCCTTGGAAGTGAAATGGTCTTGCTGTCAGGTACAGGGGCCATGCAAAGTCTATCCCAATGGCATAATTCCTCTATACAATATTGAATTCAGCACTGCAAATCTAGTGAGATGCAGTTGTCTGGAATTTTTGAAAGTTTAAGTCAGCCAGGTTCTGCTTTCCAAGATACAGGTGACAATCTCTATGGTGTGGGGTCTTAGCCTGTTCTAAAATGTACCATAAAATTTTAATTTTTTTGTGAATACTGACCACTAGATCTCCTCTGTCAGAATATTACTGCCATATCATTTTTTTTTTCCTTTGAGCTTTTGTCACTCTAGTTTTAGACATTGCTCACATAAAACATCCTGAATGATAAAAGCAAGGTGTTTGGTTTGTATTCTCTCCTTGTTCATCATCACCTACAGTTGCTTCAGTTTGGAAAAGCACATCAAACTTATTGACAGTATTCCTTTTTACTGTGCTTGATGTGTCTAATGATAAATGCTGCTTCACTATCACTAGATTAAATAGATTCATGGTCTTTGTTACTTCTCATATATCCTAAAAGAAGAAATAAGTAGGCGATAAACAATAAAAGCCAGTGAATGAGGAGGTTGAGATAGTGTGGCAGACTACTCTGTCATAACCTTTTAGGTGTTGTGAACTTAAGAAAAGGATAATAGAAAAAGGATGTCCTGTTTCTCCTGTTTTGAAATCTTTCCAGACTTAGGATGGGAGGTTATTTTCAAAACCAAATATGATTTGTGCTGTGTGATTCCCGAGGTCAGAGTTCAGCATTCTTTAATAGCCAAATTTTCCATTGACCTCAAAGAGAGCTTTGTAGGAGAAAGGACTGTGGGATTCAGCTCACAGTGATTTCTGTTCTTTTTTAATAAGGAAAAGTCTTGGCTGGCTAACACTGTGCATTCTGCTGAAATACTGGTTCATCATTTACAGAGTAAATGTACTGTTTAATATTAAAGAAATGATTCAGTTTTTTAGTAGCAAAGTTCTTTCAGGTTATTAAACTAGCATTATAATTTCTGTTCTACTGGTGTCACAAATGAAGTTCTGCAGGATGGTCGTGACCAATTAGTAATAAGTTGAGCCTTAAAAAGGCTCATTTTAATCACTTCTTACTATCCAGTTTTCAGTTTTTCAGTGCTGAAGGAAGGTTTGACACTCAGCAGATTATCAAATCACTGAGCATTTTTCAGCTGTTTTTAAAATACTGCTAAGCAGGGGTTTTGTCAGTAGTAAGGTCTCCAAGATTGTCTATTCCTTATGCCTTAATTTAGTGTTCATATCTTACATATAATATCTTTTTTTCATCACTGGGTGATGCATAGTGATACATATAGGTGACGCCAGCTGAAAGGGGACCCAGTAACATTTGGGAAAGATGCTCTTTTAGAACAAGTTTGTAATCTAGGTAGACAAGGCCTAAGAATACGTCTCTGCACACTGGAAGGTGAATCAACTAAAAAGGAGAAGGGGGGGTTAATACAGTTAAATCAATAGTTGACAAACGTTTATTATTAGGATATATTAATATATTATTCTAACTATGTACTGCTGTGGTTTAGTATTTTTTTTCCTCATACTTCAATGCTTCACAATACTTGTTAAAATAAGTTGCTTTTCTACAAACTTATGTTATAATTAGTAGCAAATGTAGTGGCACATATCATCCTAAATATTGGAATATGAAGAGAAAAACAAGGTGGAGGTACCTGTCAGATTTCAAAATACTATTTTAATTCAGAAGAAAGGGCTTGACTGATATTAAGGGGTGTTTGCAGGGGGAGAAAGGCTATTCATCTTGGTTTCTGAATCCAGAAATTAGCCAGGCTCCCTCCTCTTACAGCTGTGACAAATGTTTCTTACAGCAATGCTAGTGGGAATAACCTATTTACAGATAATGTGAAAAATGAAAGAAGATAAATCATTTTTGATAGTAGAGCTAGGGAAATTTTAAGCCAAAAGTGAAAATGCGTATTTATGATGGTACCAAGGAAGATTTTTAATAGCTGTCTGTTCCATTTTCTCCCTGCTGCCTAGTACACACGATGCTGTAAAAACATGAACTTTTTTTGGTGATAGAAGCGTCATTCAGAATTAAGAGATTTCTGGATTTGTTAGCAAAAGCACATGCATGGTTATACGGCTGGCCAGCCACTGGAGCCTTCATTTCCTAACGCCTTCATCCTTTGGGTAACATGTTTGATTGTTTTACATGCCACGCGTCCATACTCCTGTATCTGTTCAAGTAATACCTTTTTTCCCCTGTTGATATCATATTGGTCGCTCCTTTATAGGTTTGCTAAAAATGTTATAAATATGATATTAAGAATTTTTTTGCATATTAAATTCAACATTAACATAAACATTATCCTAGAACAGAATCTTTTTTAAGAAGGCTGGTAAAAATTTACCTTGCCTTCAGTCCATAACCTTGGCTGTCTCCCTCCCTGAAGTGTGATAAGTCTCCTGTTTCTGTTCTGCCCTGGGAGAGCTGCATCTGAAACATCCACAGAAGTATTAAATAGCTTGTGCATACAGCTGCTTGGGCTGCCACTTCCACTAAACTCTTTTCCTATTTTCCTGTTGCTTTTGCTATGGTAGGTTGCCTGCAAGGCTTCATTCTGAATCTGGGCCTTTAGCCAAAATAAAAGCCAAAGACACATCAAAGGACCTGCTCAGAGGATCCCCAAATATTATATTTGACTAGAACAGAGAAGTATTTCTTATGAAACCATAGGCTGGTTATGGAAAATATTGTGTAGAGGAGGAGAGATCTGGAAATCCTGTGAAAAGGTATTTGTATTGGACAAATATGCGTGGTTGCCAAGCTTAAAAAAGGGGCATCTTGGCAGCAGTATGCTGCAGAAAGACCTTCAGCCATTAAAACTAGATTACTAAAAAAGATTGTAATTGCAAAAAGTGGAATTTATATTGTGAATAATTAAAAAACCACAGCATTGATAGTAAAGTTTGGGAGGTGCAAACAAGAGACTATTTCCTAGAGCTTGTCTGAGAACTTGGAGCATTGAGCTCCCGAAGTTCATGCAACAGAAATTAAAAGGAAAATGGAGTGAGCAAATGATCTGTTGGTCTGTTAAACTTGGTGCTTCAATTGCTCATGTGCATTCTCTGCTGTTGAACCTGCGCGGTACTGGAAGCTTGCAGGGGTGAGGTGTGAGCAGGGCAGGGTGTCCCTGACCCAGCCCAGGAGAGGCTTTCAAGCAGTGCTTGTAGCCTGCTGAGAATGCGGCTGTATCAAGGGAAAGCACCGTAAATAACAGGAGCCTGGTGTTGTATATTTCCTAGAAATAATTGCAGCAATTTAATCTGGAAGCAAAAATGGACATAACCTGTCTAAGAGAACTGAGGAAGGGAATCTTAAGAATATAAAAGCAGAAACAGAAATAGAAATATAGTTTTTCCTGGGAATTTTCTGTTGTGTGACATTCTCATTGACTCTGTGACACTCAACATCATATTTAATGCTCCAAATATTGAAGAGCCCTTTTTGGGGGGAGCGGGGGGTGTAATATAATATATCTGCAATCACTTGGCTCTGCCATTACAAAAATAAATTTCCAGTACCCTGTCAAAGAAGCCTGGCTGGTTATAGGCTAATATTATTCAGGGTAGATAAAGGAGGTGATAAGTTTCAGAGGCTCGGGTGTAAGCCAACACTTGAGCTATACGCTGGCTTGTTTTGTTCAGTACTGATAAGTTGGTGTCAGGCAGCAAACTGGGATCTGTCAGACTTCTTAGCTTTGAGAGATTACTGAAGAGCATGGGAGCCCAGAAAAAAATATGGGTCACAATGCTGAACAATAGACAAATCTCACTGATGCGTCCCGGCTTATATAATTGGAGTTTTAACAACCTCAGGATCTGCCCCTTCAAGAGTAGGTATGAATTATGTCCTCAAAAATGTTACAAAATGCATCTGCCTACCTATGAGATTGTATCCTCTTGATTAGTGTCTTCATTGAACTGCCCTGTCACTTACTCTTGTACTCTATCTCCTCCTGTGTATGAAATACTACACCAGATCGAACTGTTGACTGCAAACAAATTATCAGGCAAATGTGTATGAAAAACAAAAGGCTATGAACATCAGTCTTGATCCTTAACTTGCCTAAATATTTGGGAAACATTTTTTAAAATTATATTCCTGGTGCTGGTAGAAATATAAAAGGCTCCTGAAGTTACTCAGCAGATGATAGTCTTAGATATCTACAGACTCTGCTTATACCTTTTCCTTTGTTCATCCATCTGTTGATAAAAACTGCTGTCCTCTGTCCAGATTTTTTCAGATGTTTCCCTTTCATGTCTAAATTTTAATGTTTACTTCTCTATCTCCTCTGGAGAGTACAAAGCCCTTGATATCTTAACAAACTGGCACACTTTGATATGTGAAGGTGTAACACTTTTCTGCAGTATTAACAGCAAGTGTATTTATTAACATCGCTGAGGAGGATTTAGCACAACATAGCACCACAATACAGAGAAATAACCTTCCCAAAGATAGACTTGTTCTTGTATAGAGTGCTGTCTTTCATACTGAACTGTTATTAGTGAAGCCCAGAATAAGCGGCTCTTACCTGTTAATGTATGTATTTAGAGAGTCAACTTCTGAGATTAAATTGAAATGAAGCTATACTTAATTTATACAATTCATATTTACTTATAATATTTTTGGGGGCAGTTTTTAAACATGATAATACAAAAATGTTTGTGTTAATTTACTATTTAACATGTGCTATGAATTAAATTCTGTGCTCTAGCCACAGAGCATATGGGTTTGCTACAATCCTTAAGACTGCAGATTTAGGTTTGATACTTTAAATTATAGACCTGCTTTTTGCTGTTTGTCAAGATGGAGGCTGTTGCTTTAAAGCACTGTCTTTGGAGAAGTGATCCAGGCTCCTTGCTCAGCTCCAGACTTCCTGGCAGAACACAGGAAAAAATACTTATGTTCCAAACAGAGAACATATTTAGGCATCTTATAATATGGATGGACACTGATGTGATTCTCAAAAGCATCTGTCACTCTAAAGGACTGTCTGAATTTTTTTATTTCTTTATTTTTGGATGTGCATTCCCACCTGTGAAATGGGCAGGTGACTCTGTTGTGCCTCACAGGAACGTTACAGGGGAAAATACAGTATAAAGCCGTATATCAAATTATTTCTCCACAGAAGATTTACAATTTTTCAATTTGAAATTTCTCCCTGGGAAAATATTGCTGACATCACTACCACTCACAGTGAGGAATGTTTGTTGTACACAAGGTTAGGAGAAAATTTCTTTTTGTGTTAGTATGTAGATTATAAAGCCTTGTTGTAGTTCAAATCCAGAAAGTTATTACAGAACTTTTTCTAGATTAAGAAGAAAATATTAAACCTTAAATTACTTGTGAGAACAGCTTTTTCCCAGAAGAACACAGCGATGCTGCACAGTGCAAAGGCCTATTTGTTCAGTTCCTGGTGAACATGAGCGTTTCTCTCCATGGCACTTTGACTGCAGTTCCCCTTTGTTTATAAAATTTTACTGTGAGACCCTGATTTTTCAGATTTAAATGTACAGCTAAGCAGCCTGCTCTGATTAAATAATTATTTTTCCTGAGGGTATTTCTCTTTGGTACTTTAAGAAGGATTTAAATGTCTCTAACCTGCTAGTAATGCACATGTGGTATCATCATGCTTAAAAACCCATGTTAACAAATCTGTGTTGGCTGGAGGTTAGGCTTTTTCAGTCAGCTGTCAAGTGTTTTGGGATATCTTTCGTGACTTGCTTGTGGGTTTGCAACTCAGATTATGCAGTATCTCAAATGTGTGCTGTGAATTTTAATTCCATTTTATGTTCTTTCTGCTATGGGTGTGGAAGGAGGAGTAGAGGAGGGAAATAGCAATAAGATGCACCGTTGTACGAAAACATGCTTATGAGTAATTTGGATGTAAAATTGGTACAGATTTTGCAAGATAAATCTTTGTGAATGTGTTTTCAAAAGCTGTAGTAATTCATATTTTTCTTTTCGCGTTTGTATTTCACTACTTTGTCATGTTCTTGTATGTGTCTGTACCCGTTCACGCATATTGATCAGTTGTCATTATCATAGGCCTTCAGCAGGATGATCACTACAATTAATTTCTACACTTTATAGATCACTGAATTTTAGCTTTTGCTCTTCAATATTTTAGTTAGTTTACCCCCAAAGTCTTCCTTGTTGGATTTTAACAAGTGACCTTTTCAGCTGGTCTGCTCGTAGCCACGTTCACCCAAGCAGTAAAGGACTGCTGCTTTCTAGTAGTACAAGTCCTTGCAAATAGAGACTTAAAAGTTTTCATGTGAATGCAATACCCCAGGGGATACCCTGAGATGTTACTCCGATACAGGTGAGGACAGGGAACGACTGAGAATCTCTGTTGCCAGCATGCAGTATGCACACAAATAAAATTTGGTGGGGGCCTGGAAGGTGTTGCTGAAAACAGAGAAAAGGTGTACAGCAGTGGTGGAGGGGCTCTCTTTGCGCAAGAACATAGTACGTTATGGCTTCTTCACTGCTGTGGGTTCCTTTTCTGAGTGTTTTTCTTCAATTTCTTCTTTCAACATCAACTTGTGGTGGCTTTTCTGTTCCTCTTTCATGGCTGTGCTTGATCTTGTGTTAAGTAGCTTTCATTTCACCCCGTTCGATGCGATGTTTCTGTCTCTTCTTTATAGCACAGGAGAATATAAGAAATGGCAGGAGTTAAAGGATCTGCCTCGGTGGCCTGTCTCTGCCACTGTTGTTGCGAATGCATTGGACAAGATAATAAGGAGATGGGGAATATAAGTGGACTTTACTTTCCTGGTTTAGAGATGCCCCAACAAGGTTACATCCATACTTTGGAGCCTTTGTGGGAATGGCCTCAAGTGCACTCGGCTCTTCACAGGAAAAGCCATCCCCTTCCCAGTGGGGAGAATGCAGAAAGGAGCTGTATCTCATAGGCTGCAAGACAGGAAACAAAGCTATTATCAAGTTTATCACTGCGCTCTTCTGTGAAGTTCGTATGTCCTCCCCTGCGTCTTGGATGTGTTTGGTACGAGAGAGTCTGCAGGCATCTCCCTTGAGCCTCCCTCCACTATTCCCATTGCTGCTGGGTGCAGCCTGTGCCCATTACCTCCCTGTCTGAGCTCCCCCACGCTGAGCACCAGTTCTAGCAGCACTGATGCTTTCAGCCTCTGCAAGAGAGGGAAAAGCTGTGCCACAAACCAGGTGTCTGAAGGAAAAATTTGAAAAGGACAGTTTTACTGAACAATTATTGTTTCACAGGCTTGCACCCTTTATTTAAAACCACATGAAAATGAATGATAATGTAGAATTATTGCAGCCCTAATTGAGCACACTTGCAAACATTTGCTATCTTTTGTTCTTTCTAATCTAAATTGAATCTGTGAATAATAATGATTTCATGATGTGATTGGGGGAAAAAAGTAACCCTTCTGAGCAAAAGTGTGACTATATGAAGTCTTACTGATTAGAGCGGTACTAAAGTGAGCTAAATGCTGCCTGTAAGTGTGACTACAGAGGATAATTCTTTATCAGTGCTCCTTGTTCCTGAGGCTGGCCCCACTGAGTGTAACAGGGATTCCCTAAATTATGATGAACTTGCTCTGGCCAAGCCTGCTTCCACCCAGCCAAGCCTGCTTCCAGCTGTATCCTCAGTCAGTGCAAGAGGTGCAGTGTCACTTGTTGCTTGCAAAACCTGGACCAATTTTATCCTGTTGCACTTTTTTTCGCCATCATGCTTATGTTTGGTTAAGAAAACTGTAGAGAATGTTGAAGTAAATGGAGATCTTAACCTGTGATGAGGAGTCACCATTAACAGAGAAAGTGAAATGTGTTTTATGTATTAGTATGTCTTAGCCAGCTGATCCAAAGGGTCCTGCAGACCTATATTTTCCACAAACTAAGTCCAGAAAAGGGACCAATGAGATTCTACAAAAATGAATTATTAATCACATTTGACATTTGTTGAGCACAAAATTACATTGTATTCCATAAATTAGAAATTACTGTATGGTATGTATTCCCTCCCCTCAAAATGTATTATATGCATAATCTTTTCTGGCTAGTCATGAATGAATAATTGTTACAGATGTTGTCTCAAAAATCTGACTAATTCTCAGTACCTTTTCATTTTCCTAATCTTAATTAAATCTGTGACTGAAGAGGACACATGATGAGAATGGAAAAAATCACCTTGTATAAATCAAAAGCAGTGATATGAAATCCGACTCATCGGGATAAAAGTGTGTTTTGTATATAAGCTATTAAGGACCTTTTCTTTACCCCCCTGCCTTTTTGTTTAATAAATTGAAGGGACAGAATCGCCGTTCAGCTCCTGAGGCAAACAGAGAGATGGATTCTACAGCTCGTACAGAGGCCTCTTGTGCAGCAAGAGCTGCACTGCATCTGGTTTTATGAGAAATGCACTGTGCTTCCAAAAAGCTTAGTCGTTTTTCTTCCCGTCTGTCCTAGTTGAACTACTCTGCTTCCCTCCGCGACTGTCCAATACAAAAGACTCCCTTTCTTGCTAAGACTATTTTTAGCCGTAACCCGTTACCTGATGCAGCTTACAGCCTCCCAAATGATTGTCAGACCAAATGATGAGGCAACACAGTAGGTGTAGAGGTTGGGGGAATAGCCAGAGATGAGGGGAGAGCAAAACCACCTCAGATTAGCCCTGCTGTCTGCCTTTGTGCATGGTGCACAGCAACCGTGCAAAATCGGTGCAGTACCGAGTAGAGATGCTAGCTCAAGGCCTGGAAGCACTGCAGCACTTCACCCAGTTAAATAAAGCGCTCTTAATTAGCTCAAGTGCAGTATCTAATTGACAAAGTTATTTTTATTTATGGCAGTAACTGTGAATTTTTTACATGGTGCTGCATTTTTTATAAGAGAAATCACACATAAATTGCTAATTCCAGTGGATTAGGCTCATGTAATCCTGGCTTGAAAAAGACCACATGTAAGAGTTTGTAGAAGCTGCTTTTCTTAATTTGACGATGTCTTTAGATAAACTGATACAACTTTTCTGCCTGCTTGGAGCTGTCTGTATGTATAAATCAGGCACGACTTCATTAGTCTAGCTTGAAACCAATGCGAGAAGAAGGAAAATTTTACCCAGTTCTGGGTTTTTGCCAAGTTTTGGGAATTAGGATAGGAAGTGGTTTATTGTAAATCAATTTGGCTATATGCTGTTATAGTAAATAACCAGCAAAGTTCACTTGATACACATTTAAGTATTGGAACAGCAAACCAATAAAATGAGATGGGATGTTTTAGAATTTTATGTATATATTTATATATAAACCCTCATATTCAGTCAAAATACTGAATTAACATATTTTCCTATTCAGACCCTTTAAGATAGAGATTCAGACCTTGGGGCAATTTGAGTAATAAGAAGTTGATTTAATTTCAGCTTTTGAGGTTTTGGCTTTAAAAAAAAAAATGTTCAGACCTGCTGATTTTTACCTTATTCACTGTTCAAAACTTCTTTGGCAGATTTACTGTAGGCTGTTTTTGGCATAATTGGATTGATAAACAACACATACCAGATTGCCCTGTGAAATGAGAAAAACAAAACACACCTTCCAGTAATATCCAGTGCTGTGAAAATGCTGTTTTTCTTAGGTGTCTGACTGAAGGTAAATTTTCCCTTGGAGAACTTCAGATGGGCTATGTGGTACCTTGCAAGTATTTTGATCAATACTAAAATTCCAGGTGTAGCTTTCATGCATCTAGGGGAAGACTAATCCTTTTTTATTTTAAACTAGCATAGCTATGTTAACTTTCTCTCCTTGCAGATCCCCTCTATGCAGCCATATAAGATATGAAAGCAACACCTGCAATCTCCATCACTCAGTAAATGTATTACAAATTGAAAGGAATTAATGTCTTGAGCATTTTGTTCTTGTGCTATTTTGGTGCAGAACATCATACATTTAGTAAATATGTGAAGATATGAACACAACAAAGTCACTTAAGTCTCAGATCTCTGAATTTTTGTTTATTCAAAGTCAAGTATTGCCCACGAGTACATGTCTCTTTGAATAAAGCAGAGATTCTCATTTCCCAACACAGGAGCCCAGGAAACATTAACAGAGCAGGGCTTGGGCTCAGGATCAGGAATAAGGAGCAAACAGGCTCCTTGCTCCCAGCCTCTCCCAGTCCTAGGGAGCAGGCAAGCGTGGCCGCTGATAAATGTGTTTAAATGTGAATTGTAAAATATTTTGTAGCAATACCAGATCCAAAAGTAGTCCAAGGAGAAAGATCTTAAAGTAATTCAGTTTCTAGGGGAAAATTTAATTTTAAACAGACTGTAATAAGAAATAAAATGACCATCAGATATGTATCACTTTATAATCAGTGTCAGCTTTGCTACTGCAGATTAACTGCTATTACCTACCTCCTGAAATTCAAGGTTGAAAAGGCTTATTGTTGCTCAGCTGGCTTCCAAAAAGCATTGTTCTAGTAAGAATATACAGTATATTTGTACTGTACATGCTATATTTTCAGTGCTGCTGTATATCTATATGAATGTAAGTGCCTGAAGGCTATCATAATGCATTTGGACAATGCTCTTAATAACATGCTTTAATTTGGTCAGCCCTGAATTGGTCAGGCCGTTGGACTAGATGATTGTTGTAGGTCCCTTCCAACTGAAATACTCTGTTCTAAATGCCTGTCGAGAGTAGTACCATTTCTTAATTGCTCTTTAGTTTGGGAATAATGAGTTAATAAAAATGTTTAATGTGAAATTGCTAAGAAAAGTTTAAGGTAGGCATTTTGGGAAGATTCATTTTGAACTAGGTTCTCTTCTCTAAGTCACTTTAGATTTTATGGAAATTAGATAATACTGATGAATGAAGATCTATATTTATAGTGGAAATGGTACAGTGTATGTTGTAATGCCACATGTTTATCTTTTCGGCCTGCTCAGTTACTGTCCTGCAAAAGGGTTACTTTTCAATGGTGAGAAAATGGTTTATTCATTAGGATCATGCACTTTCCGTCTTTCTGAACTATTTTAGTGACTCTCCTCACTAGTGAGTGGAGTAAGAGTCTACAAAGGGGCTTAAGAGAATTGTGTGGCAGTTCAAATCATTCCAGCATGAAACTATCAAAAAGCTGTAACCAAGCACTAACTAAAGATGGATTTGAACCCAGTGGCTTTATATTCAATAGCATTTCTTTTGAACAGTTTTCTGATGAATTTATTTTTAACCTTATGGTTCATGTACTTTTTAATATAGACTGTATAGATAATGAAAGACACAAAAAATAGTTTTTAAACTGCAAACGAGATAAATTCAAACACTATGTTCAGTTTCCACTGTGGTAGTATCTATGCTTGAGTGATTTTTTTTTTTTCTCAAAACTTTTGAACAATTCAGTCTTGTAAAAGTTATCCCCAATGCTGTCTACAAAGGAGAAGTTTTGTTGAAATCAAGATGGGTTATCTTGGGACTGAGAGTTGGTCCCAAGAGTAAAATTTTTCAGAAAACAATCCTTACCCCAAAATAAAAAAGGCAATGACTCAAGAAAGCTTGAATATAATCCTGAAGTGGACAGAGAAGTATATTTTTCCACTTGAGCTGTTGTTATAAAAAATAGCTTTCTACCTTTGTACTTCAAAACCATCAGCTGACGTATGTATCATTGTGTTGCAGTTTCTTTATTGATTTTTCTGGACTTGTGGTATTGTGGGCTTTATATTCCACACTTGCCCTCACCTCAGTTACAGAGCATATATACTTTGGTTCAGCAGAACTGTGGTTTTCTTAGTTATGATCCAGTGATAGCAGAAGTGTGAAAATTTGCTATGATTTGCTTATATTTCTTATTCTGCTATAAAACTCAAGATTTTTGATGGGATCTTGAAAAGCTTTCCTTGAACTAAGATGCATTTTAAAAGTATACAAGGTTGCTGCAGTTGTGCATACTTTCTTTGATACTATAAATAAGGAACTTGTATTATTTGTATGTAAGTTAAGGTAGCTGTTGGAGAAATTTCACATTATGAGCAGAAACTCTGGAAAAGGCTGTTAAAGAATTATTGAATCGATGGCAACACAGTGTTAATAGCAGATTTTTGCTATTGAAAGTCCTCTTCTGGGTTAATTGGTACTTTTTTTTTTAATGGAAGGAAAACGTTTTTCTCCAGGATTATGTTTATTAAGAACATATTTACTCACTTTATAGATTCTAAATACTGTAAGAAAAAGAGCAGTAGCCCAGGAAATACTGAAGAGACCTTGTTTGCTTCTTTTGTGGACCGTAGTTACATCTGCGTAATAATAAGTGGTTTTAAACAAAATGCATCAGAAACTCTACAAGCGCAGGTCCAGCCGACAGCGTGTGAAGTGCGATGCAGCTGAACAATCCTACCCGAATACTTGTCCAGCATTTCCTAGGTAAATGTCTGTGCACGCACAACACCTGACAGTAAATTCAGTGTGGCCATCAGTCCACACTTGCCCAGTATTTTGAGGGAGTTTGGGACAAACAGTTGTTTCTTTAGTAACTTCACTTTATTAACTACGCACTGTTTCATACTGAACTTCATGTAAGGCTGTGCCCTGAGGGCCTGTGGAGCTGAAGTTCCAGATGTCCTGGATAAATGTAGAAAATCTTTGCTTTCCCCAAACACTTAACCTAGTAAGAAACAGAGAGAGGGTAACAGGGGCCACAGGATTTGGTGCTGAAAACATCTGAATTGAACACACTCCTTGGCTAAAAACTAGTGCTGTGTGTGTCACATGAATGTCTTTCAGCAGCTGAGGAATCTAAGAAACATTGTGCTTTGAAAACTCCAACTTTTGGCTTCCTTATAGCATACAACATACAGAAGTTCCTTGAAGATATAAGCTTCAAAAAAAAAAAATAATTAGTTCTAAGTTGGACTAAAGCCAAATTTCAAACTGTTGAGATTTGCTATGAATGAAGAATTCTGGCCAATCCCATCTCCAGGCAAACTCATTCACACCTCTGCCACGTTTCCATTACCGTCTGGAGTGATTAATGTGCATAGATGCTTCAGCTAAAGACCAAAACTTTTAGTGAAGAGAAGTATATTTAAGTTCTGCAGATGAATGACTTCATGAGGAAAACCCAGTTGATTCATCTCTGGGAGCAGACAACTCCTGCAGATGAGGCCATCGCTCAGCTAAGCCAACTGCTAAACAAAATACATGCTTCAAATCTTTGGGAAAACTGTCAGTTTTCAGGGATAAAATAACAATGGATTTGTGTTATGCATGAAAACTGAACTTGGTCTCAAATGTTCAGACTGAAACTGAGTACAGATAGAAGCAGGATTCCGACAGTTAGAGCTGTATATTTCTGCAATGACAGGCATTCCTTGTGAAACCAGTCACTGATGGCATTTCATCAACAGAGCCAGACTGTAGCCAGGATCTGTTTTTTAAAGATTCCTGATTTTCCAGGACTGGATTTTGTTGTTTGTCATTTAAACAAAGATGTAAGTGGCAGACAATAACTGCTGTTCTGCAGTGAATCACACTGCAGGTTTAGGTAACAGTCATGCAGAACACTGTTTCCAGTTATGAAGGGTTAGATCCAAGAGTTAGTGAACTGGTGAAATTGTGTTTGACAGACCTTGGAAAATGCAAAGGTGTGTTAGGCTAACGTCAGAGCCTGGTCACTTGGACAAGTTCTGAAAGACTGCACATTTCCAGTAATAAAGAATGGGAAAAAAGGAACTTTAAACAGGCATATAGTTCTGGTCTTGCATATAATATATTTTAACTTTATATGCTACCAAGGTAGGTGGGTAGCAGCGGGGGGAAGGGAGAGCCACTTGAGTTGTTCTACACTGGAGATCTTTCAGGTGTTCCATTAGGGCAACAGAGAAGTTCATGCGTGGTTCTTGCTGCTGTAGGTGAACTTATAAAGTAAGAAAACAAAACTTCAAAATTAAACATTTTAATTAAAATAAGACAATTTTGCAAAAAAAAAAAAGCTCTCTTTAATCTTCTCAACCTTCTGAAAGTGAATCAAATGTTTTAAAAAAAAAAAAGGCCAACAAAAAAACCCCTGAACACCTGGATTTGAGGCATTATCTCTCCTAGACAAAGAATCCCAAAGGATTTTTCCAATTTCTTAGTTCTTCTGAGATAGAAAACAAAAATGCATCAGCATAAATAAATGTCAAAGAACCTGATGAAGCAATACTTGTGAATGCATAACACCATATTGGACTATATGTTACTTTGGGCTGCTATTTGAAAAGGAATACTCAGATAGAGGAATTTATTATAGCTTAATAATTTGTGAATTTGTACTAATTAATATATTAAAACCAAATTACTTTGGTGACATTTCGGGGACCAAATTAAATAAAATGTCTATGGTATGTTAATTTGAGCTCATAAAAGACTAATTTGAATATGTAATTTGGATCAATTAGAAGTCTTCTCAACTTTAAATAGTGATAATAGAAATGTAAAAAGGCTGGATAGCTGTTAGGATTAATTAAAAGTGATACATCTGGGAAAAGCAAATTACAGTGTCATTTTTTAAATGCAAATGAAGTTTAAAATTTAAAGACAATATGCATATAAACATGTGCAATATCTGCAAAAAAGTCATAGTTCATTTAAAAAAAAAAATTCAATAGATAGTGAATTTTTCATGATTAGTCCTTAGTTTTGCCTGCAAAATAGGCAGAAAATAGTAACATTTTTAATTCCAAAGAAAACTTAAGTCTGGGAGCTCTCGTAGAAACCAAAGTAGCATTCATTTTCTTCCAAAAAACTTATGAGTAAAAACTGCAGGCTAATTTTCGGCCTTTTGAATTGCTGCTGGATTTAAGTCAGGGTAAATGAGATTAAAATCTGCCCTTGAAATTTTAATAGCATATACAAAATATGTAACAGAGTTCCTTAGGAACAGCAACATACCTTGAACAAAAATAATGTGGGTGAAGACTGGTTGGTTATGGATTTTGAGCATTTTGTTTATGGGATGGGCAAGTCTTATGGTGAGTTTTAGGAGAGGCTTTTTTTACAAATAATTCATTGTGAATTATTTTCTGTGTAACTGGAGCATGGTTGTTATTGTATCAGGTGATCATCGTTACCTCTGCAGTGAGAGGATTCACACATCAGGCAGGATTTAAAATGTGATCGTCCGTTTTGTATGCCCATGGTAGTCAGTGTAGTGTCAGCCTGATGTTTCACAGCCATGTTTCAGTGTGACCCAATTTTTTAGTGAAGTCAGGAACGACCAAAATGCTTAAAATCCCATTAGGTTTAACAATGCCTTTAGATGTCTGGTGTTTTCAGAGTCTCTTTATAAAACTGTTTATATCAAACCAAGAAATACCTTTGTATGGCAGCTGGAGATGTGGTTGCAGCATGGTCCAGCACAGCCTTACTGGCTTCCCATCTCCCTTCCCCAGGTCCCTGTAAACACCTACTTTGGACAGGCCAGGAACACCATCTGGCAGGCAGCTTTCTAGATACTGCTCAAATCCGCAGCAAAGTGCCTACGTCGCTGTTGTTGCTACTGATAGCAGTTGTAGGTTGGTTAGATTTAGCTGAGGTATGCTTACATAGTCCTCAAGCACGTTTTCAGTTTTGGTGCACATGCATGCCCTACTGAGATGCTTTTCTTTATATGTTCTAAAGATGTCTTGCCAGGGTGTTTGTCACCTATACTTTTATTTGTGGAAGTAGTTGAATTTTCCTGCCAGTAGTCCAGAATATTGAGGCTTCAGGCTGCTAAAGGAGCAGTTATCTACTACATATGTGGCAAAGTCAGAGTTCTGGAATGTCTCTTTCCAAGACTACTAAATATATTCTCTCCACTTCTTTTTTTTTCCTTACCCTCCATCAAATGTAAAATCTCAAGTTGTAAATGCTGTTAATGAAAACCCAAGGGTGTATTTGGAACTACAGCATTTTGCATGGCAGCTTTATGCACTGCTGCTATGCCACTAGGCTTATTAAATTATAATTATAATTTTAAGAAAATTATTACAATAGGGTGGAAAACCTACAGAGCTCATTTGAGAAGAGAGAAGAATAATTAAAACCACAGATTATCATCAATGGAATTCAGCTCCAGTTAATTTAAATCCACATTGGGTCATTCTTACATACTGCTTTTCAGAGAATAGAGAAAAAAGCTAATCTTCATGCTGCAGGAAAACATGATTAAGATCACCCTTACTGAGAAGTTTGTTTTAAACTAAATTGCTGCATGTTTATGAGGACAAAAATGTTTACAGTCTACAGCATGTGCATTAAGTGTAGCTATGACTTCAGTTGGCTTCTTGCCTTCAGTTTAAAATAATTTCCTTCTAAAGCATACATTACATCAATTCAATTGTACATTAAAACAACCCTTACAATATTGAAATGACTGTTACCAGTGCAGATCCACAGTGAATGGCACATGCTCAGATTTCTTATCGTGTAAGCCGTATGCTATAGAAAAGATGATGTTGAAAACAGAAAATAGTTTTTTCTCCTGTTACAGTGGATTTGTGGCGAGTAACAGTTCCTAGTTTTGAAAAGCTGCAAATCACAAAACTGTTTTTTTGCTGGTATCCAAACAGCAACAGATTTCTGCTGTGGCAAAGGAGGGATCATGTTGGCAAAGGCCCCACCTTGCAAACCCAGTCTGCACATGTGCAGCTGCTGCATGGATATTTACACCTATCCTCATCCTCCAGCGTGGCTTCCGTTGCTTTACTTGTTTGAAAAGCCTGAAAAGGAATATCAGAACAAACAGCTATGATGGATTTTTAGAAGTGCTCTGTTAACTCCACAGATGGTTTGTCATCGGTAAAAATCAGAAGTAATTTTAAAGTTTGAGCATCCTCTTCCCCAGCAGCGGAGTGGGGCTGGGCTGGCAGCCGCCTCCCAGGGAGAGAAGGGGCTCTGAAGCCGGGTGTGGGACTCTGCCAGTGGTGCGAGCGTGCTTGCTGCCACTGCTGTGTCGGGAGGGCTTTCTGGGCTTAGGGCTGGCAGCCCCACGGCACACTCCTGCACCCCGCCTGCCTTTCTCCTGTGCCGGTTATGACGTGGCCAGTCACTGAATTCGCATGTTCTTCATGAGCGTTCTGTCCAACGGGATCAGCTAAATTGCAACACTTACAGAAAGGAGTGTTCCTGCTATGCCACTTTAACATAGGTATTTTATAAAAATTAATTCTAACTATTGAGAAGCAGAAATAGAACTAAACTTAAAGATAGGAAAAGAGAGATCTTTTAAGCAAAACTAGGTTTGTCTTCTAGACAAGAAGCAGTTTGTTCTTAGCAGATATTTTATAAGCTCTTCTATGGAGAAGGTAGCTTCAAATATTAGTCTAGTTTATCAACATGTAGCACATTTACCTGTGCGTAGTGGATTTGGGTTTAACATGCTTTTTGTCTTTTTCCTTTCTTTTTCCTGCCACTTTAGTAAGCGCAATTTTATGTTACTTCAAATATTCTTTGCCAATGTCCTTCAGATTGTAGGAATCATGCTAGTTTCACCATCGACTGTTTTGTGGGATCTACTATTCTGAGGCAGTGACCAGCAAATTGGTTGGTTGTTGTTTTGTGGTGTTTTTTCTGGATAATGTAAGCCTTTCTGAGGGGTACCCTCCTTTACTCTTACGTGAGCCCAACATCATTAGCCAAACACCTCAATGGCTAGTGATATTATGGCCTGGATTTTGTTTGAAAACACTTATGTTCAAAATCAAGCAGCCTTTGAAAGCAGTTTGAACATTATCTTTAATAAGAGTTGGACTAGAATATCTAAAAACTGTTTCCCTTTAAAATGACTACTTAAAAATTGCTTGATGTTATACATGTACTGAATGGAACACTTTATTAAAGATCTTATAGGTGGTCTTATGTGTGCTGATTTTTAATTCTTTTTAGTCCTTCCTAACCTAAGGAAGGTTTCTAAAATACATGCTTCATATGAAATAATGTATGTATGAAGCTGATTGCTGGTGAAACATTGCATACTGCATTCACGTATCATTCTACAGATCACTTACAGCAACCTGCAGTCATTGTGATCTAAATATAGACTTAGTGTTCTATCTCGCTGGTCAGTATAGCCGCTAACACAATCCATGGCAGAGGAGATAGGATATGAAGTATTGTTGTCTGCTTTAAGGAAAATAAATTAATGTAAACATTCATCTATAAAAAAGTATATTTAAACCTAGCTTTATGGCCAAACTTGCAAGATGAATTACTGCTGAAAGAATAGGAATAAAAAAAAGGTAATCATGACCCATGATGCAATAGTATTATGAAGCTCAGCTGACAACATGAGAGGATGATGCATTTTATTACTGAGTCTCATTTGTCCATTCACCTCTATATCAACTTAATTCAGTGGAGGGAACTTTCTTGGCCTTAGTATGTTGCTCATACATAATAGCAAATACAGATTTTTTTTTTTTTTTTTTTATAACAGATAACATGATCTAATTGTACTGTAAAGCCCTACTGTCTGTCAAGTGCTTCATTGATGTTTCCTTGCAGTTTGAAAGCATGCTGGCTAGTGACCAGCCTGGAGTGGGACTTGTGTCAGGGAAGCAGTAAATGCACAGAGATCCTTTTACAGACCCAGACATAGGTTGTCAGGTTTACAGCCCTTATGTATTGGTGGGAACTCATGGACCCTCTTTTAGGGTGCTCCTCTAACAACCTTTTAGGGTGATGCAGCAATGTTGTGTTTACCTGTCCACTCTGCTTGTGGACCATCTGAGAGATGGAGAATATATTAGCCCCTGTAATCACCTTGGCAGCACAAAAGGACTGAATTTTGTTTTACCATCTGCGATATTCACCCTTTAAGAGGTAGCATTAATATAAGGATAAAGTTGTATAAACCGTATTAGGGGAGTAAACTGACTTTTTGGAAGTTTCCTAGTTCTGATATCTGCATCCAAAACTTCTAGAGTTGGTGGGATTCTTTTCATCTTCATTTTATATGCATCTCACTTTTTCAAAAGCAATTAAAATTTATAGTTTTAATTCACAGCTTTCCCTTAAATAAATTAGCAAAAGTCCAGAACATTTTTATTTTATTATGCAACTATTCATAAGTAAGTTCTGATAACTTCATATATGGGCATAAATTTTTTATATGTGATCCTTCTGCATGATGCATTTTGAAGTTATGATCTGCAGAGTTTGGAAGAAAACGTGAGCAGAATCTCAACAAATCCTGTCTGGTCTGGTCACATCAGTATGTGGCATGATCTGAAGAGCCGTTTTTCCTATAGATTAAGCAAACTTGGAGAGATGTTACAATATATACTTGAAAGGAAGGCTAAAATTGAAAATGCACACCTACAAGTCTCACAGTTGTTACAATTGTCTAGCACTGTGACTAGACAATAATGTCATAACTGTTTAGTAGAGATGTTGATGAGCTTAACAAGCAGCAGACATCTGGCCAGAAAGTTGTGCTATTAAAAAAAAAAAAAATCAGGAGGCTAAATACTTGGTGGAGGAGAAGGCAGCAAACAAGTTTTTTAACCCGTGCACTAAGATGGGAGCACCCCTTAATGCTGAGTTACTGAATGAACTCTATCTTAAAATACTTATCTTTATAGGATCTTTTCATTCTACCTCTACTGCTCCAGAAACCTGTCACGCTGAGCACACCTCTATCTTTAGATAAAAAGGCTTTTTCAACTCAGCAAGTTGTGGTTGGTTGAGATAATGCAAGGTTTTGATAGCAGTAAAATAACCTTAGCACAAATGAAAGAGACTTTTGCCAAGAATCTTCATCAAAAGTTAGTTCCCATCACAAATTTGCCACCAAGTGCAGTATTTTCAAGAAGACCACTTTATAATTAAGGTGAGTTGGATGTAGGTTAAAACAGAATTGTCTCTTCTCAGTGTGGGTCTGCCTAGAGATAAAGATTGGAACCAGAATCCACCTCTATGAACGGTTATCTTAAAGCAGCTTCTCTTTAAGATGGTAGTAAAATGCTGCCAAGAGCTATTGATCTGGTGATCTGTGTACTCCTAAATTAATAGCAAGAGCTGTAAGGATCTGAAGCACAACATAGCTTGTTACAGATTTAAGGTTCAGATGAAAATCCTGTGATATAGTCTGGTTGTTCTTTGTTTCTTTGCCTGTGGGTCCATAACGTTTTTTCCAAAAACTTTAAGACATCTAAGAAGCTAACTCAATATTCTGAAAATGCTGGCTCGGTCATTGCCTTCAGAAGCAACTAATGCTTGAGAAGGGCAAAGGTGTTACAGTGGGTAAGTGTGCTCACCTCAGTAAGCCAGTTCCTCTGCTAGGGTCAGATTCAGTATCTACTGATGACATTGGGAGACTCCAATAAAACGTAAAACCCAAACCACTATACCTTTTGATCAATATTTTCAATCAATTTTAATTGCTGAAGAAGGCAGTTTGGAAGCCCAACTAGGAACCATTTCTCAAGTCAATTTTAGAACTTTGGCATGAAAAGAGGAATTTTAACCTGATGATCTTCTAAAATGATAAAGGTAGATTTAATCATTGCAAAAATGTATTCAAACATCAAATTACAATCAATCGTTAGCTTATGGATTTTACCAACCAAAGTATATTGAAGATGAATGCCTTTTAATGGCAAGGGTTTAGATCCATTACTGTGGGACAATATCTTACAGATCAGTAAATTACGTATGTTATTAGTTCTTTTTCCTCTCTATGCCAAATAATGAATTGCCTTTTATGATTTAACCTTGTATGCAAATGAATTCCCTGGCAGAGTGCACGTACAAAGGGGAAAACAAAGCAGCAACTCAACCTGGTAGGTGATTTAATAGTTCTTATGCAATACAAGATCACAATCTATCAGTAAACAGAAGCAATACAGATAGAATTGTATCAAGTCAGATGAAACAAAAACCAAAACTCTTTTATTTTTTTTTTTTTTTATGTATGAATATATGTTAAATCTCTCTCTATATATATTTAATACTTCCAGGGTGATGGAGAATTATCAGGATCTGCAGTTCCCATGTCATTGCATGATCTGTATACTTTCAAAAGACTTAGAGTCCAGAAAGAGTTTATGCTACATGTATGGGATGATGAAATTCTAAACAAACTTACCTCTAAGAGCAGTTGACTGCAATTTGTTCACCTCCATTTTCTGAGGTTGAATTCTAAACTGCCTAGTCATACATGACCTGAGGAAGTAGAATTGCATCTCACATCTCTCTGGGTTTATAGAGTTCAAAAGGTTGATTATATGTTTTCAATAGCAATTTTCCAGTCCAATAGTTTACCATATCAATTACTGTACACTGGGAGATGTGCAACAGTTCCTATTGCACAAATGCACAGCAGATATAGTACCATAATATAGCAGTTTCAGAACTACCTTTGGTTTTTTTCTTGTTTCCTCTCCTATTTTTAAGACTTCTGTACCAAGCATCTGGGCTGTTACATCAGATATGTTGCTCGTTAATTTGGGTTTTCCTGTATAAACAATAAAGCAATGAGCATACACAATATTAGGATACTTAAGCATACAATAATGTGAAATGATATTCAGTGGCAGCAAATCTGATAAATGATTTAAAATGAAGAACATCATCTAGAATTCCTTGGAAATAGTCTTTCTCTGAGGCAAACCCATAAGGCTCTAGGGAAAGGAACAAGTCAAGATGCTGAGATCTATAAATGGTAGAAATCTAGAATATAGAAGCATAGGATTTAAATCATCTGATCCGTTTCTCCACAGGAACAGTGCAAAAGAGCCTTAGCTCTAAAGAGTGTGCATAATACCTACTACAGTTTTCACCATACACTGCAGTCCACAAAGCCACCTTCCAAGACTAGAAAAAAACTGAAGTTTTTGGGAAAAGACCAAAAGCCAAACTGTATGCCACAGGAGGAGAAAAGCTTAAAAGCCTATGTTCTGCTCCTGAAATGGCTGGGAAAATGCTAAATAAAAACACAGATGATCTTAAGATGATGACTGTCCACCAAAGCAAAAGCACTTTTCTGGAGCTTGAAGTGACTAACTGGATATGTAAATACAGAGCAGATGTGAAATAATGGAAGACAAATTTTTTTATACAGAGGATGCTCTGCACTCTGCTATTCATCAACCTGGACAGACAGGAAGCCTTAATCCTAAGGAAAGCAGGGAAAGAACTTGCAGAACAATCTGATGCGTCTGTGTCACCCTATTCCTCCCTCAACCTCTTTCTCAATTATCTACAAGTACACTGAATCTAAATTTTGCTGCTTGTTCTGCATAACTACCGTAAGATGCACAACAAAAAGTTCAATCTGTAGACCTTTATTGTCTCAGATGCTGTAGCTTACTTTAACTTGATGACTCTTAACAACCCTCTCCCTGTAGCTCTTCAGAATGCTACGCTTGTGTAGTGAGTGATCATGAAAAGAAGCATAGTGTTTGCTTTTGTAATATGTGTCATAATTTACATGAACTTGTCATTATCTGAGCATAAAGGATGTGTAAAAAAGTTTTGTGCTGTTCTATCTGTCCTTTACTCAGTAGTTAAGAGTGCACTGATGCAGATGTATTGTAGGCAGAGATTATCCAAGTCCTGACGAAGAACCAGAATTATTCATCTAATTTATCATGATGGCTATCTTGAATACTAACTAAAACACTTCTTGATCAGAATTGTCAAAAGACACTTCCACTGCTTTCCTACTAGGGAACATCTTTTCTGGCAGATGCTGTCTTTCATATGAACTACAAAGAATCTCTCCTGCTTCATTTTGCATTTTTCTGGCCATGAAGAAACATACCACTATAAATGTGTCTGTCTTTTTCTTCCTTCTTTTCTCTGCTGAATAGATTTTTATAGAAAAGTCTTTCATGACTTTGTTTAACACACTTTTCTTGGCAGTATAATTCTTAAAGCTGACTTTTTTTTTTTTTAATATATATCAGTCCTTCACTTCTGCCCATGTGGTAGACAGCCTAGAGTAGAGGACCTAATTCTGTTCTTGATGTTTAGAATTTTGATTCCACTGACTTCAAAGGAGTTTGTTCTGATTTATGCTGTGGATATAATAGCAGGCTCAGGCTTTATAATAATAGACAGTAATGTGGTGTTTTTACATAGCTTAAAACTCAGTTCCACTCTAGGATGTGCCTGTAAGTTCCCATTGACATTGCACAGAACATGAACATCCAGAGGGAGAGAGGGTTTGACCCTGAACTGGAGAAATGATTCAAACTACCACAGCTACTTTTCTCTTATGGGAAATTTTATCACACCCAAGAGTATTCAGCTTGTCATTTGGGAGCTGTGTGCTTTGTAACCTCAGTGAGACATGAGAATTTATAAACTTGGCAAGAGTTTCTAGTATTTCTGCCAACCCTTGTTCATTATTCAGGGGGCAGGATCTGTTGCATATTTCAGGAGTACTTGCAGAGTGATCTACTTGGGGCTCAATTAGTTGGTCTTAAATTCCTGTAGTCCTGCTCTAATCCCTGGTGATAATTCAATTTTTAATGTAGTGGTTTGTTTCTATATTAGATTTTCATAAATTAGTGCTCATGTTGTAGTGTTGATTTAGAAAACACAGTAAGTGTGAGTCTTCCTGATTCTCATGTATTTTGAATGCTGTGAAGGTAAAAACTGAGGAAACAGAGGCTTATAATCTGGCCACATTTGGGAGAATTTCTGAGTGACAAAGCAACTGTCCAGAAACCAGGATATCCCTTGTAGCCAAAATTCAAGTCCCTGCTAAAAGTCACAATTATACTGGATTAGAACATCTCAACAGAAAAGCTGTGAGCATTTTTACCCTAGGTAAAGAATGTATTTCTTTCCTAAATTTACTTCAGAAGTTTTCCAAAACTCATACCTGAAACTTTTTAGAAAGGGCAGACTGCAGCAGATACCCAGGGTGGAAAACTTCAGCCTACCAAAGTTACAAACTATATAATGTCAGGTCACATGTTGGGATGACTTAAGGTACTTAAAGCCTAGGTAGCACTACCACCTCTATCTAAAGTTAATATAAAAATTATTCCTGTTCTGTAAGTAAAAACTGGTGTATTTACACGTGTGCTTTTAATAGCATAGCTAAAAGTTTGAATGCCTTCTACTCTATCAAACATATCATTCTGGGATGACAGTCCAAGGTGTCAGATGTCACACTATGGGAGATGCTTCCCCATCAAGGGCATCTGGTCTCCTTTGCCAATTCTTTGGGCAGTTACAGCTTGAATTTGCCTCTAAGTTATTAGGGTGGATAGGTTGCTAATAAGCTTTCTGGGCTGTGTTATTCTCCTGACACCATTTTTAACTACTTTGTACTCTGAAGAACCAATGCATTTTAATTCTGTTTGTGTATAAGGCCTTGCATAAATTCATTGGTGAGATTTCTTCATAGATCTTCTTGATTCTAAAAGCACGATTGTTCTTGTTGTGAGTTATGCTTTCAGAATACTAAATATGTGTACCTCTTAAAGTACCCCAAGATCTATTTTTCTTTGACTTTGAAGAAACAAGACAGAGCTTTTTATTTATAACGGTACGTTCTTATGTGCAAGCCTTTCACTGTAATGAGTCCCACTAAAATGTGTAAATCCTCAATGCATACTATGTTGAATTTACTTTGACTACTGAATACACATCATACTTCTTTTTGTTCTATGAATGTCTGTAATTTTAGATTTTTGTTTTGTTCTGCCACTTTTAGTCTTTTTATTTAATCTCATTTTTAAATCCACGTCTGCTGAGAAGTCAGGTCCTGGCAATGACATAATGGTGTCTTGACACCTTGTGAGAGCTTTAAGATGCACAAGATAGTGCCAACCAACATCCCCTGTGGTTTAGGATAATGCTGTTCTGCCTATGGTGCTTTACTGTAACACCTTTTTATGATCTGTGCAATTCTTGTAAGGGTTTAAAAATACCAATCAAATATTAATGACAAAATCCTGACATTACTTTAAATAGATAAATCAATAAGAGTAATGTTACAGTGCTCTGGAACGCTTTCAGTTCAGCAGAAGTGTGATTTTCTTTTTTTGGTGAACGATTATGCGTGAGTGATGTCAGACACAAGCCTGCCAGGGAAAAGACGGATAGTGGCACAAGCATATCCAAGGCACTGGGGAGGTGGGCGCTGCGGCACGATGGGCGCTCCTGGCACTTCCAGCAGTCTCTAATCCTGCTCTGTGCATGGAGCAGCCGCTGGAGCCTGTGGCCCACATAATTTCCCCGTTTTCCCCCTACCTCAACGTCATCTTCTCTTTCATTATAATTTACTGCCATAGTTTTATGAAGGCTTTAAGTTGCCATTGCTGCCTCAAGAGGCAGGGGGTTCCACTGTCCCCTTTCTTCGAGCAGAGGGGGTTTGAGCAGCTGCATGGTGAGCTGGCCTGTTGGGCCGAGACGGGTTTGTAGTACGCAGGCAAGAAAATAAATTCATGGTGCGTGATCCGAGTTCTCCCTATTTGATACATTTCTGGTATGTATCTGTGGTTCCTGTGTGCCCATGAAAACTGGCTTTGATAGTAATTTTATAATTTCAAATTCAATTTTGAAATCATTGTTTAAAGCTGCTGCTCAGCAAGGTGTAGCAGATGAGCTCCATGTAAACAAAACACAGCATCACTATTCTGCATTCGATCTCTGCATGCTAGATATTTACTGCTGTGCACTTTCTAGTACATGAAATAAAACTTGATGAAAAATAATTTCTCATTTTCAGAGGGGTGCTTCTTCGTCTAGTTAGGGCATGAATAATTATCTATTCTGAAAGAAATACCAGTGGGCAATGCAGCTGGTTGTGTGAAATGTCTGTGTGGTGACTGCTGGTTTGTGCATAGGAACCCGCACTGGGAGATGTGTGCTTTCTCTGGGCCTGCTTTTATAGCCTAGGGTTATTCTTTTCTTCAGTGCTGGAGAAAGAACTTGTTAAAAAAATTCCTGATAACGTGTGGGTTTTTTTCTTTAGAAAATGTAATTTTTCTGATACCAAAATGGTCTAAAAAAGTGGTGACTTTGAATTTTTTTTTTTTAAATAACTTTAAGGAATTTTGACAATTTCTATGCTTGTTTTGTAATTTAAAAATACATTATATATGCTGTGACATACTTTACAATATAAAGGGAGAGGGAAGTGACATCAGAATGAAGTATTTAGGGAGTTTTTATTTTATGAAGAAAGCAATTTTAAGGCTTTAATTTTGCAGGGTATATCCCCAAGCTGGTTCATTTCAAAATTTTCTGTGTACCAGGAATTGCAGACTTTGACCAGCTCTAGCTGGAAGGCTCAGTTCCTTGAGCCTTCATTAAGCAATCTGGGATTCACAGACGAAAATGCAACCCATACATTATCACTGTAAGGGGAGCATTAGTCTTAACTAAAGCATTTTCACACTGTAAAATATTTGGCTTTGCTTCTTAGATTTTGAGCGAGAAGTATAATGTGCAGTTCCTAACCGGAGCGGCCATAGAGTGAGTCTGTACCTCGTTTTGTGTTCACTTCTGCATCAGAACATGCAGTTTCTGCTCGCTCCACCTACCATGGGAGCTGCTTACGAGGCCGCTCTCTGGTCTCAGAGGCAACATTTCATCTTGTTACTCCTTTTTTTTTTACTGCCTTGATTACAAGTCACTCGCTAAGAAAAGCAGGATGCTTTTTGCGTTCCTTTCTCTGTCTTTCTGAGTTTGACCCTGCTTAGAAAAGCAGATTAAAAAATCATTTACAGAACTTGTGAATTTGCTGTATGAGTATGCACACAATTAGAAATTGGGTGATATCCGCAAAAAGCAGTATCTATAATTAAGGCATGGAAAATGCTTATGTTCTTTTCCTTGTCCTTTAATTAGGATAAATGTCTGTGTTTCTACACAGCTCATTAGGAGAGAGCATGGGGGTCACCTGAATACATGTGGAAAGGGGGAGTTTTCCTTAAAAATAAAGTGAGCTGATAGTGTGGTGCACTAATAGTGTAATGCTTAAGTACTCAGGAGCTCAGGGAGGCATGACTAAACTGCTGTAATAGCTTGTGTACTGCAGAAGAAAAGAAGTAGAATGAGTGACTGGTAAGTAATAATGGTAGCCCCTTTGCTCGAGCCCTTTTTTCCCTTGTTTTTCTTTGCAAATCATGAATATTCACAAGTCTGCATGGACTACGTGCTCAGCATTCCTGCTTTGAGATGCCATGCTGTATTGGTTTTGTGTGGCAAGGTGGTAATGGGGGGGGGCTACAGGGGTGGCTTCTGTGAGAAGCTGCTAGAAGCTTCCCCTATGTCTGATAGAGCCAATGCTAGCTGGTTGCAAGATGGACTCGCTGCTGGCCAAGGCCAAGCCCATCAGCAACGGCGGTAGTGCCTCTGGGACAACGTGGTGGGGGCAGGAACTGTGCAACTGCAGCTGAGGAGAGGAGTGAAAATTTGTGAGAGAAACAACTTTGCAGACACCAAGGTCAGCGAAGGAGGAGGGGGAGAAGGTGCTCCAGGCGCTGGAGCAGATGTTCTCCTGCAGCCTGTGGTGAAGACCATGGTGAGGCAGGCCACGGAGGTTAACAGTGGACCAGATATCCACCTGCAGCCTATGGAGGACCCCACGCCAGAGCAGGTGGATGCCCAAAGGAGGCTGTGACACTGTGGGAAGCCCATGCTGGAGCGGGTTCCTCAGCAGGACCTGTGGAGAGAGGAGCCCACGCTGGAGCAGGTTTTCTGGCAGGACTTGTGACCCCGCAGGGGACCCGCGCTGGAGAAGTCTGTTCGTGAAGGCCTGCACCCTATGGAAAGGGCCCATGCTGGAGCAGTTCATAAAGAATTGTAGCCCATGGGAAGGACTCATGATGGAGAAGTTTGTGGATGACTGTCTCCTGTAGGAGGGACCCCACGCTGGAGCGGGGGGAGAGTGTGAGCAGTCCTCCCCCTGAGGAGGAAGGAGCGGCAGAGACAGCGTGTGATGAACTGACCACAACCCCCGTTTTCCCTGTCCCCCTGCGCCGCTGGGGGTGGAGGAGATAGAGAAAGTCAGGAGTAAAGTTAAGCCTGGGAAGAAGAGGGGGGTGGGAGGAAGGTGCTTTAAGATTTAGGTTTTGTTTTCTCATTGTCTTACTCTGATTTGATTGGTAATAGATTAAACTAATTTCACCAAGGTGACTCTGGTTTTGCCTGTGACAGTAATTGGTGAACGATCTCTCCCTGCCTTTATCTTGACCCATGAGCCTTTCGTTATATTTTCTCTCCCCTGTCCAGCTGAGGAGGGGAGTGATAGAGCGGCTTTTGTGGGCACCTGGCATCCAGCCAGAGTCAACCTACCACACATGCTCAACACTTGTTTGCTTTTGTGGCAATATTGATAATAAAAGGCCTTACTTAGATATTCAATGGGTGAAGTTTACTTTTTCTTTCATGTGCTACTCAACTAACTTTATTTATAAAGTGGTCCAGTAACTGCTTCAGCAGCTGTGACTTCCATTGTGTTCCCATAGCCACCTCTCAAGGTTTAGTGTGAAGCTGTATCAGTCATTAGCCAGCTGAAGTTTTAGATTTTTTTTTTTAATGCTTCAAACATTTTGTCTGGATTATAATTTGCCAAATCCCACAATTTTAGCTTTCCATTTCAGTTTAGGCAGTTATTGTGGTGGTGTTATTATTAACAAAATTACTTACTTGTGTAATTTGTGCTGCAAAGGATGGACACAGAACTTAGGAGAGAAAGGACAGGCCAGGAAGGTGAGGAGGGGAGTTGCCCCGTATATGGGAGAGCAGCTGGAGTGCATGGAGCTCTGCCTGGGGAAGGTGATGAGCAAGCTGAGAGCTTATGGGTCAGGGTTAGGGGGCAGACCAACATGGGGTGACGTTGTGGTAGTTGTCTGCTACACACCACCTTGTCATGAAGAAGTCAGTCAGTCTGACCTCAGTGCCAGGGAAGGTTGTGGAGCAGATCATCCTGAGTGCCATCATGTAGCATGTATGCGAAAACCAGGTGATCATGCCCAGTCAGCATAGGTTTATGAAAAGCAGGTCCTGCTTGACTAACCTCATCTCCTATGACAAGGTGTCCCACTTAATGGATGAAGGAAAGGCTGTGGATGTCGTCTACCTAGATTTTAGTAAGGCCTTTGACACAGTTTCCCACAGCATTCTCCTGGAGAAACTGGCTGCTCATGGCTTGGACAGGTGTGCTCTTTGCTGGGTAAAAAACTAGCTGGATGGCTGGGCCCAAAGAGTTGTGGTGAATGGAGTTAAATCCAGTTGGCAGCCAGTCACAAGTGGTGTTCCCCAGGGCTTGGTATCAGGTCCAGTTCTGCTCAATATCTTTATCAATGATCTGGATGAGGGGGATCGAGTGCACCCTCGGTAAGTTTGCAGATGACACCAAGTTGGGTGGAAGTGCTGATCTGCTGGAGGGTAGGAAGGCCCTACAGAGGGACCTGGACAGGCTGGATCGATGGGCCGAGGCCAATTGTACGAGGTTCAACAAGGCTCAAGTGCTGGGTCCTGCACTTGGGTCACAACAACCCCATGCAATGCTACAGGCTTGGGGAGGAGTGGCTGGAGAACTGCCTGGTGGAAAAGGACCTGGGGGTGTTGGTTGACAGCTGGCTGAATATGAGCCAGCAGGTGGCCAAGAGGGCCAATAGCATCCTGGCTTGTATCAGGAATAGTGTGGCCAGCAGGATGAGGGAAGTGATCGTCCCCCTGTATTTGGCACTGGTGAGGCCACACCTCGAGTACTGTGTTCAGTTTTGGGCCCCTCACTACAGGAAGGACATGGAGGTGCTGGAGCGTGTCCAGAGGAGGGCAACGAAGTTGGTGAAGGGTCTAGAGCACTAGTCTTAGGAGGAGCAACTGAGGGAGCTGGGGTTGTTTAGTCTGGAGAAGAGGAGGCTGAGGGGAGACCTTATCGCTTTCTACAACCACCTGAAAGGAGGTTGTAGCGAGGTGGGGGTCAGTCTCTTCTCCCAAGTAACAAGCGATAGGATGAGAGGAAACAGCCTCAAGCTGCGCCAGGGGAGGTTTAGATTGGATATTAGGAAAAATGTCTTCGCCAAAAGGTTGGTCAAGCATTGGACCAGGCTGCCCAGGGAAGTGGTTGAGTCTCCATCCCTGGAGGTATTTAAAAGACATGTAGATGTGGTGCTTAGGGACATAGTTTAGTGGTGGACTTGGCAGTGCTAGGTTAATGGTTGGACTTGATCTTAAAGGTCTTTTCCAACCTAAATGATTCTATGATTCTAAGTAGTAGATGAAGCCTTCTTCAGACAACTGGAAAGGCCTCATGTTTGCAGGCCCTGGTCCTCATGGTATACTTTAACCACCCAAACATCTGCTGGAAGGGCAACACAGCAGGGCACCAGGAAGCCAGGAGGTCTTTGGAGTGCATCAGTGACACCTTTCTAACACAGGTGACTGAGGAACCAATGAAAGGAGATGCTCTGCTGGACCTGATATCTGCAGAGGAGGAAGAACTGGCTGGGGGGCAGTCCTGGCTGCAGTGGCTGTGAGTTGGTCCAGTTCAGGATCCAGACACAATGGACAAAGGCAAACAGCAGACTTTGTTCAGGGATCTGCTTGGAAGAATCTCATGGGATACAACCCTGGAGAGAAGAGGGGTCCAGGGCAGCTAGTTGATTTTCAAGGATCTCCTCCAAGCTCAAGAGTGGTCTATCTTCAGCACCTCGTGGCTCAGCACCATGTCCAGTTACTGAAGTGTGGAATTAGGAAGCCATCTTAGAGTGCAAAGATTTTGGTTATGAAAACTGCAACTGGATCCAGTAAACTTCCAGTGCACTGATGATATTTGGTTGGAAGATGGAGTAATTAAGAAAATTTATGTATTTGCTAGTTCTTCAGAGACTCAGGGTATGGATAACTGACAAAGCTTTTAGTGTATTTACAAGTTACTTTAAAATGCTGGCATTGCAAATCTCACTTGGCTGCCTTTATAATGACTTTATTTTTCATTACTGGAATTATGAAAAGGTTCTAATGTGTGTATCTGTCAGGTCTTGAGTTGTATGCAACTTGCAGGGAAAGAGAATATCTCTGGGCTCAGATAAGGCCACGATCTTATTAGAGTTATCTAGAAGTACCTTATCTGCTGTTCCTAACTACTACTAGCTGCGGACAATGTAAAAATGATTGTACTGCTGTTGAAGGTGTCCATGATCTAATTACCTGTTGTAATTTATTAGGGATACCATATCTATATTAATCTGATACTATATTCTGCAAAGAATGCATTTTCAGAAAGAAAAAAGAAGATCTATAATATGTTTGACAAATTTACCCTTTATGTCTTTACTTGCTGTTGTAATTAATGTGGGAGAAATCATGGCAAATAGAGGGGGAAAAAAAAGCTACTCACAAAGTCCTGTATTAGATTATCAACGCTTGCCTCAGATGGGAATAGGTAAAAAAGGATTGTTTAGGATAAAAATGATGTGGGGAAAAAACCACGCAGTGCTTAAAGAAATAAAAGGCTGTGTCTTCTCATTGCATTCTCATCCCTTCCTTGTAGGCTTGCACAGATTATCCTCGAGACTTGCATGGATTCTGCTCAAGACTTGCACATTTGTAGTGACGTTATCCAGGTGCTGGATGGTCAGTGCTATTGCATGTCATCTGCAAGATCTCATCGCGTTTGGCCTTGGCTTAGATTGTTGGATTTTTTAAATTAACTTCTGTTGCTTAACTTATTTAAATAGTAGCTCAAAACCATGTAAGCATGAACTTTTCTTGTGGACTTATCTGAAATACGTACCTGGTGTACTACATATTGACCATGACGTGGAGGTAAAAATAGTAAGTACTTTCTAGTCTTCTGTTCCACACTTTCGTGCTATCTTTGTCTGCGGATTATGTTACTGCTTGTATTGCTGTTGTGGTTGGTTTCCCCTTATTTTCTTTTTCCTGGACAGTTCATAATTTGCACCCACAGAGAGGGATTTTGTTAGCCACCTACCTTCTTCAGTGAAATAGAACATTTAATTCTATTATCTGCTTCAGCTTTGACCGCAGATAATTATTGTTCATTTAGTCGCTACTGCTGCTATCTAATGCTGTGAGGACACCACTTGTGCTTGTGAAAATACTGAAATTGCAAAAGTTATTGCTTCTCTTTCTTTTACTGTTAGGTGGCTGAGACAAACAGCAATTGTGCCACTAACTATATTTTAAAGTTTGTATTGAAAGGTCTAACATGTGCGGTCAAAAAACTTGCTGCACGTGTAGAAAAGTGGGTATAACTGAGCATGTGTTGGGGGCAGGGAGAAAAATAAAACTGAACATATCTGAAGCTGCTATGAAGCAATAGTTGCTAACGTTTGTTATGGTGTGCATTCTTAATGTTTATGCATATGGATAATATTAGCATAAGGCGTCACTTTGCCTTGTATTTACCTAATCTAAGGTCTTACTTTAGAACTTAGTGATTGATTCCTGCCATGAAGGCAGTTTGTTCTCCCTATATGATTTTCCATATTCTGTAAAATTCCAGACAATATTGTGGGAAGACTTTTTCAAGTCTCAAAATCCCATTGTGAACGTTTCTGATTTGGGTATTGCTTTCTCTTGTTAACCTGACTTTGTATGTGTTTTCACCCTAACAGCATTCAGAAAGCATAGCACACTCTGTTTCACAACTGTGATGTCATTGTGTGCAGTGTACTACTTAGGACACAACACAGAATAGCTTTCATACTTTTATGTCTACAGTGCTTAAAATAATAATTTTAAAAAAAGAAATACAAGTACGGGTTTATGTATTGCAAACATGCGTGTGAGAAACTTTGTGTCTCCTCAATGTACTTACTGGGATTAATTATAAGCAGCCTGTGGGCTCCAGTCCTGATTGCAGTGTTTATACCCACAGAAATTATTATTCCTATGAGTCCTCTCACTTTCTTCATTGATGCTAAACCATTCCAAGGTGGCTAGTTAGGGAAAAAAAGAGTTTGTTCTCATATTCCCTGCACACAGGAGAACCTTTCTAGAGATGTTTATTTTCCTTTGTATTTAGAGGAAAAATAGAACTTCTCATGAAGCTGGATGCACGTTAAAAAATCTCAGGCTGATAGTTTTCTTCTAGTGGATTAGCATTGGAAACAATAGATGTTGCAGTAAAGAATGATGTTCGTTCACTTTTAGGTAGTATTCAGCTCCATAAAAACAAAGGAATTGGTCCCACCCAGTCGTTTAATAGCAAAGTATCTTGAAAGTCATTCTCATTCTGCTTACAAAATCCACTGCTTTGGAGTATTGCAGCATTTCTTTTTGCAGCATCTTTCCTGTTTTAGCCAATAGCAAACAGCAGATAATGCTAGGGGTAGTGCTGAATTTTAATTACTTTCTTGATCAGCGATGATTTGCTGGTGTTGCCAAATAGTCTTAGCGAGGTTAGATTGCACAGTGGGGGCCACATATCACAGAGGTGAAAGTCTGAAGGAAACCTGCAAATTGCTTTGTCTCTTGCCTGCTGGCCTGGAATTTTGTTACCTCTTCTTGTGAATGGGTTCAACTAGGTTTAAAATCAGTCTTCTCCTATTCAGGTCACATTCATCTTTTCTGCAAAAAAGACCACTGGGATATATTGAAAAATTTATGTGGTTTAACAAGGATTAACCTGAATAAACCTTTTTTTTCTCATTGTGATTTACCACTGAGATTTTACCTGACCATTTTATAATGTAAATTATGATGAACGCTTCTGCACAGCCTTGTGTTTAATTCATTAACACGATTTGACTGTAACTGCTGTCTATAACCTAGAGTACCTGTCCAGCACTGAAGACTCAAGGGATGTGATAGACAGAAATCTTTGCAAATGCCTTGACAGCAAATGCAGAGCTTTGGTATCCTCCTTAACAATAGAAACAATCTTTCTTTTGGCAACTCTTTTGTGATTTGTTATCATTTATGGAAGCAAGTAATAGATTCCAGCTGGATTTTTTTTTTTAAATGTCATTTTGTTTGTTGTTCAAAATGTCTGTATCACACAAAGGACTGCCTTTGTTAGTAGAAAAAAGCCCATTCCAAGGGGCTTTCTATGCTGAGCAAGTTTTGATGCAAATTTTTCCTAGGTAAGCCCAAATGAAATTTGGGGGGTAGGGTGATTTTGGTCTATCACTTCAGCTCAAAATTTTGAAAATTTTGATCTTTTTCCTCTTTTTAACTTGAGCACATTAAAATGAAATTATGAAAATGCTGCTGAATTTAACTTTCTTTGTCCAGCTGGATCATCTATGGCTCATTGTCCTGGTTTTGGCTGTGAGAGAGTTAATTTTCTTCCTAGTAGCTGGTATAGTGCTGTGTTTTGGATTTAGTATGAGAACAATGTTGATAACACACTGATGTTTTAGTTGTTGTTAAGTAGTGCTTACACTAAGTCAAGGACTTTTCAGCTTCTCATCCTCTACCAACTGAGAAGGCTGGAGGTGCACAAGAAGCTGGGAGGGGGCGCAGCCAGGACAGCTGACCCAAACTGGCCAAAGGGCTGGTCCATACCGTATGACGTCACGCTGAGTATTTAAAGTTGGGGGAAAGCTGGCCAGGGGGCCACTGCTTGGGAACTGGCTGGGCATTTGTGCATCAATTGCATTGTGCATCACTTAATTTGTATATTCTTTCATCATTATTAATATTTTCCCTTCCTTTTCTGTCCTATTAAACTGTCTTTATCTCAACCCATGAATCTTACTCCCCTGCCCCCCTGATTCTCTCCCCCGTGCCACCGGGGGCGGGGAGTGAGCAAACGGCTGTGTGGTGTTTAGCTGCCTGCCAGGTTAAACCACAACACTCATGTATTAAAGCAGCCATGATTCCCTGTTTTTGAATTCTAATACAAAGTACATTTGCAAATGGCTTTATCAGTTTAATCAACTGAGGTAAAATCTAAGATTATGACCCCAAAGTAAGCACAGACGCCTCAGACTTCTTGTAGCCATTAGGAATTGATATGTGGATGTGAAAGGAAGGAGTCATGGCCATCATGAGTACAAAAGGACAGTACTAACCCTTCTGTTTCTTGGTGGGTCAGAGGGTGGAAGAGTGAGAGCTAATATTATAGCCAATATGAAAATGATGTTTTCATTGTCCTGCCTCCCTGCGTGCCATGTTCAGAGGTAAAGACTTTCCCATTGTGAATAAGGTCCCTGAGTCCAATCAAAGCGTATCAGCAACTGAAACTGGAATCAATGATCAATGCCCAATTGCATACTTTGCAATCTGTGACATGTACATTTTAGTTATTCGGGCACTTGGGAACACCTTACAGCATTACTTACAACAGTCCCTGCAGTCATGCTGTCCATTTGAAAGTGTTGCCAGGGTAACATATATTTTAAAATTGAATTGCTAGGTCAGAAAAGTTAGGGAATTGCTGTGTTAAACAACAAAGCAAAAAATTTAATGGTGAAGGAAATATGGCACTTTGAAAATGTGAAAATAAACATCCTGCAGACTCTGGATGTGAAGTTGTCGAGAGCAGTCTATGTAAGCAGCTTTGTCACTGAAGAAGAAGTAAAGCCTAATAATTTTTAATAGGCCTATAAATCTCTCTTATGATATGCAGCTACTGTAAACACTTCTTCCCTATTTTTCCAAGCATTTATGCAGTGTTGTTAAGTGTTGTTAAAGAGACATGATTGCCAGAGCTAACTCTTTCCCTCCGAAGGACTTGCCAGCTTACTGGGGGCTGGCTAGAGGGAGTGGAGAGTGGACAGGGCAGGGGAAGAAAAGTAAACTTCCAAATGGAAGTAGCTGATGGATATTTTTATGAAACGTATAGGTAGTCATGCAGTTATATGTGCTAGTTTGTGACTCCACGTGAAGAACTGGGAGAGCTGAGGGCAGAAGGGACAGATGTGGTATCAGATCTTGGCTGATTTCTAGAGGGATTCTGAATCCCGTGGTTCTTGGAACAGACCCAGCCCTTACCTCCTAAAATGTTTAATAAAGCCAAGTAATGAACAAGAGTGCTAGGCACAGATGAAAAAGTCCATTCTGATTCCTCCAGCTGTGAGGTGGCCCCACAAGTAGAAGATAGTTGTTTCTGGAAAAACAAGGTGGCTGTGCTAGCACTGCTCCAAAGGGATGCAGTAGTGTTGAGGCTGGAGGGCTGTGCGGAGCCCTGGCAAGATCGTAGCATCCTTCCTGTGCAAGGGTGGAGAAGAGAGGTCAATAATGTGGTGCTTGGTAACTGGCCTGACAGGGGTTCACAGGTGGTGCGGTTGCTGTAACAATGAGATTTGGTAGGAGATGCAAATGGAGGCAATGGATTAAATAGATTGGTAAACCTAGACTAACTTTTTTATATACAACCTGGTCCTGAGAAAGAATCTAATTAAATTAGTCTAGAGGTGCAACACAATGATACCGTTCCTTCCACCCAGGCCCCTTCTGCTACTTAGCGTGAGTCCAACTTAGCTAGTCAGTGCTGAATCTTGCAGGAGTACGTGCTGAGCCGGTGACAGAAATGCTGCTAAACACAAGGCTAAGTGCAGAATCTGCTCTTTCTTTCCTTAGAGATCAAATAGGTCTAATGTTTTGGGAACTGGTGATTCCTAGTTTCTGTATTGGAAACTAGGATTGGGCCCCATATTGCTACTCCTTATTGTGTGCTGTCCTGTTGTCTGTCTTTGCCTGTACAAAGGATTCAGGTATTTTGCAGATGTGTTAACTTTGTGATGCTGCTTTTCTGTGGTGTGGAGTGAGGGATGTGAAAATGAGGATCTCTGGGGAAGTCCCAGGGAACTGCAAGCACAGCTACCTTCAAGTCCTGCAGGCTATGGTGCTACCGGAATGGGACAGAGAAAGCCATGTGGCTGCTCATCATTCATATTGTGGCCACATCCAGCCCTGGCTTAGACAAATTCTTACTTTACCCAAGTTGTACAATCCCTATATAACAGGACTTGAGTTTCAGAAAACTCTGGAACTAAAAGAATGAAGTATATAACATATTTGTAGCAGAGAGTGCTGTACTAGGGGACTTACTGTGAATGCCTTGTAGCTTTGGGGGGATTCTGGGTCCAGAACAAAAATGCTTGACTTCCTTATAATGAGAAAATTTAAAGCCTAGTTCTCTACTATGATTCCCCTTTCAGGCTTAGATTGGTGGATGTAATAATCTTGATTCGCTCAAGACATGAGTTGCATAAAATATGACAGCCCTCAGCCCTAGCAAGATGCATTGTCTCCCAGGCATGCATGTTCTGAATATTTTCAGGTAATGATCAAATGGATATACCTGTCATAAGTGAGTAACTTTTCTTTATGCCTGCAGAAAGAGTTAGTGCATCTTTCAGTGCCTGGACTACTCTGGTGCTGTTTATATTTCAAGGTCATTGGAGTTGGATAGAAAACAAGGAACAGGACAGTTTAAACAATGAATTCCTACTTTGGATTTTTCTTTTTTTTAAAAAATACTTCTGTAAAAATGGTAAACCAGGCCATACAGACTCGAGTAGGAATCCTATTCCCTCGAAATATTTTTATTACATTTTAAATGAGAGACTATGAAAAAATAATTTACTCAAGATGCCATATTGTGTTGTACACAGCATACATAAAGGAGTCATTTCAACCACTGTTCAAATATAGCTGTCCCTTGTGTGAAGCACAAAAGCAAACCAGAAAATTTGCCCACGCGTATAATGTGGTTTGAGACAGATTTTGAAAGAATAACATTAAGGAGTGATATACATCTGGAGTTGCATACTGAGGTACTGCTTTGGAAAAAATGCCTGATGAAAGTATAAGGCCTTGGCACCATTTTACATGTGAGAGTCTCAGTGAAGGCCCTTGGCATCGGAGTGAATTTCACTCTCATGCTTGGGGGCTTAGCAACCCTGGATCTGTTTGTAGAAGAGAGAACAGCCATTATTTTAATGCTCATTTGAAAGAGACTCTGAAGTGAAGACTAAGTATCTATCATTTTCTGAGTATCTGTAAACAATCTCATGATTTGCATTAAGATAAAGTTGTAGAGTAGCACTGCGTTATGCTGTGCGTGTGGCTTTCTGGTAGAGTGGCTGCCAAACCAGTTAATCAGATCTACTGGATGAGACCCAGCTGTGAAAGGTGAAGATTTGCTCTATTTTTTCTAAATGCACTTTAAGCTTTTCTTGCCAGACACATTTTGTAGAGAGCGCTGTGAATTGATGATGATGGTGGTGGTGCGTATGAACTGTGCAGACCCATGCTGGAGAAAAATGACATCAGCTGTACAAACGTAGTTTTATATGCTTTCCAACCAACACATAATGCTGGTTTTGGAACGAAACACAAGTAATGCAGGGCAGGCCCCGGGTGTCCGAAATGTTAACAGATTGTTTTTCAGACAATAAATGGTCTAAGGTGAAGCCTGGGTAAGCATATAAAAATAATAATAAATTGTCTAATGTTGTTTTTTTTCTTTTCTTGCTGAAAAATACAGTAAGATTCTGCTTTTTTATACTTATATTAATTTGTAAAGAAATTAGTCCACTCTAATGGTCTCCACACCCTGACATGTTACAGCAATTTGAAACAAATGATGTAAATTATTTTATTTTTGTATGCAGAAGTGAAACTCTGGCCCTATCCTAAGGCAGTGACATTTTTGCACCTGATAGCTTTGTATTTTCTGAAGGCTGTGTTGTTGACAATCTAGAATTAAATGCTGTAACTTGAACTGTAGTTTTTAAGGACTTATCCTGCATGGGCTTTAAAGTTCATACCCAGAATTAGAGAAGTTGTATAATTAAGTACAGCTTAGCAAAAAAGATAAGGAAGCTCTAAATATGAAAAAAAATTAAATCTTCAATTTTCCTTAAAACATGTTTAATCTTCCACATTTTTGTTAGTCACTCAACTCTACTTAACCCACTGCCAAGACTATTTCTCTCTTAGAGTTTTAATTTTATATTATGCTCAGTTGTTCTCTGTTATAGTTTTAGTTGGCCTTTGGGGTACAGTAAAAACATTGCATCCGTCTGCTGAAAAACTAGCTGTATCTGCATTTCATTTGCCAAGGCACATGCTTTTGTAAATTAAAGTTCTGGTGTAAAGGGAAAGGAATCTCAACCCAGACATATGAGGAAAATCTGAATCAAGTAGGAAATAATTCCCTTGTTTAGTTTTCACATGAAGCAGTTTTCCGGCTGTTTTAGCTAAGCGAGCACTGCTGCCCGCCTGCAGATACAGGCAGGGGGAGCTTAAGGATCACAATGTAGTTCTGTATGTTGCATCACTTTTCCAGTGTTGCATTAGGTGGAGTCTGGGGCTGCTGCTGTTGTCGGCGAGTCACACAAGTAGTTACTAGGTACAGCTGTGACCCAGTTCCGCCTAGTTTCATTGCTTATATTTCCCTAAAAGCTATAAGGAGTGGAAAAAAAGAGAATCCAATCCTGCAAGCGCACGGGAGGTCAGCAAGGATGGTGCCATTCAGGTATGACTTTACAGGTTCATCACAGGCTGGAAGCAGGCAGCGTTTCAGCTCTCCACGCGGTGTGCATCCAGCCTGTACGCTGAAGTCGCAGCATCGCGCGGGTGTTTGTGCTGTACCCCATGCGCTTGGTAGGAATGGCGGCTTCCTTCTACTCTTCTCTCCACGGCCGAGTGGGTGGGTGAAAGCAGTGCCATGAGATGGCTGTGGGGAGGCCCTGCTGCAGCCAGCAAAGCAGCTGCTTGCCACCATCCACAGGCATTAGTCAAAGCAGGGAGGGACCCCCTCACACTCAACGTCACTCCTGGGGGAGCATGTGTGTTGAAGTCTTTGGTTGGAGACTCTCCTATTTTGGCTTTTGTCTGATTTTTCTCATAGTTTGATAAAGTACAGTTATGGGTCAAGAATATCTGCTTTTTTCCCTTAAAACAGTTGATAATTGTGCTGGTTTATAACATCAACTAGCTACACATCTGCCACTTTCAGCCTGAACACAGGCACCTCTCATGTTTCAAACAAATGTATTTGTGGCGTACATGTGGAGCACGAGGCTTTCTCTGGCTTTCATTCTGCCGAGGTGTGTTTGTAAGAGAGAGTGAGCATAAACGGGGGAGTTGGGCCAGCTGGAGACACAGTGATAGAGCAAGTGTGGGGAGCATGGACCTCGGGAATGGAACGCTTGGGTGAGGAACTGTGGGAGTGCCATGGGGAAGGCCATGGGCTTCAGAGGTGGGGACAGGGCATCTGTTGTCTCCATAGCTAAACAGCAGTTAATTATGGAAGTATTTGGCATCGTCACAGCTCCTCTTCCAAACAGAAGCAATCTCTGAATTTCTTTTTCCCCAGTGGCCCAAAAGGCATAATGCAAGCTAAACCTGTTTCAGGCACTTTGGCTAAGATCACAGTTGCCAGGCTTCTTTATTATAATAATTTATGCTGCAATGTAATTCCTAAAGTAACAGTAATAATAATTCAGATGGTGACACACTCTTAATTAAAATCACTATAGAAGACTTCAGCTTTTAGCCACTTCACTCTTCCTATTATCAATACATATTGGAGTGCAACAGTTTGCTAAGATAAAGTTAAAACAGCCTGGTGACAGCTATGAGAGCCGAACACATCCTGGATCTCTCCAGGTACATGCATAGAGCTAACTAGGAAAATGGTAAGCATTTCTGTCACGTCTTTTGCCTTGATTTTACGGATTTTAAGGACATTTAAAAAGTACAGGAGCAGCTAAATAACCAACGCATTCACAGTAAGCAACTGTCTGATCTACATCCTGGAAGATTAACTTCTAGACCAGTACTGAAAATAATTAAGGAATATTGAGCAGAAGGGGAAACTGGCAAGTGTGAAAAACTTCAAAAGGGACTACAGTTGGCTCTTAGCCAAAGTCACAAAAGAGTTACCAACACAATTCAACTCTAGACTTTTTTCTGGAAGGGGTGTAAACTCTCACACTTAATTGGAAGCAGCGTCCCAGCTGGAGGGTGGGATAGGAAGGAAGCCTGCCTCTCTAAATGGTTACCCACCATTTCCTACTGTAGAGCATTTTGTTCCTTTCTAGGACACAGTAAGAAAAAGGATGAAATGGACCATTAGCTTGACTTGCATGGCAAGTCCCATTTGCCCTGTGTAAATCAGGAGTTGAAGCAGTCATGTGAACAATTTCAGTCCACTGAGGTAGCAAGTTCCTTGTTGCTTTATTTTACTCTGAAATTCATTTCAGACACAAGTAGACTGATAAACAGATGATAATGAATAATTGAGTTAATCCAAGAAAGCTCTGGGGCTATATCTATCGCAGTTGGTGTAAAAAAAAATGCATGCAAATCCCTTCCTATATCAGGGTGGATTATCTAATTATTGTCAACCTTCTGAGGTATCTGTTTGCTTAGGTCTGCTAGGTGGGATTTCTTGTTGTGGGAAAGTTACTTTCATTAATTTCTTAGACTGAGACTTGAAGCAATGTAGCACAAAGTGTGCTATATAAGAACATACACCTTTAGTAGTAGGAATCACTTATTAAACTGATGGAAATACTGAATAAGAGTTGTTTTCTCAAGCATGTGAAAATATAGACTTTGTTACAATCCGAGTGTGCGCATTGGCTTGGATGAAAGATGTCCCATGTAGCCTTGTCTTCAATTCATGATAATGATATTCTCATATATATAAAAAAAATGCTTATTTGCTGCTTTCTAGGTTAGTCAACCAAGGTCAAAATAAAAGTTAAACAAGCTGGGAGGGAAGGATCTTTTCATCCCTGTATTTTCCCTTCTTTAAGAAAAGTTTCAATATACACTTTTAATAGGAAACTTGAAGAGCAGAATCTCTTCTGGTGCTAGAGATCCATCAGTGACCTTAGTAATTACCATGTTTGAGGTCTTCTCCACACAGGAAAAATTTTGTCCATCACTCCGGTATCAGGCACGTGTTGTTCATTAATAATAGCAAAGATAACTGGAAGATGTAAATAAATAGTGTTCCTCGGTCTTCAAAGATATCAAGGGGATCTCTCCATCTCTCTCCTCTCTTATAGGGAAGTTCGCATTTATACATGTAATTTAAGTTCCCCTGGGATTAAAAAAAACCCCACATGTTAAAGTACTATTTTTTGTGAAATGAGCATTCTGCTTTTTCAGAATAACTCTGCTGCAGTAAGAACGAGGATGATGCGACGTGCAGTTCAGATTCTAATATCTTTGCATTCTTCGTGGTACCTAATGTGTTTTCCTCAGATACCTGTGTTATAACAGAGAAGTAAGTCTAGCTGTGTAAGGCTTTTTTTTTGTAATTTAGGCTGGTATAAAGCGTTTCTAGGTAACTTTTAGCTCACTGATATGCAAACAGGCAAAATTCTTTCTCAAGCTGACATCAAAGCTAACACTAGATCAAAAATGTTTAATGAAAAAACTAATGGGTAAGCTATTAAAAATGCAACAAAGTGGTCAGTGTCTGGCAAAGTTAAAGGAGAGATAACAACATTCATATGCTAATGCGAAGCTGTTTACTTGAGGGAAATACAAACCTATCAAATTGTCTGAAGTTGCTATTGAAGTTCATGAATTCTTTTCAAAGATGAGAGACATTCCTATTTGAACGTAGATAAATATTCATGGGAGGACTTCATTTGGGAGGAGAAATTTGCTATTAATAACATTATATCTGTTCAAGATATAACAGGATGCTACTTGTATATTGCAATAAAGGTGGTTTGCATCATGTGAAAAAGTGAATATTCACAGGTGTCTTTAAAGGCTCTGTACAGTATCACATAAACAAAGACATCTCTTGGGTTTTTGTTATGTTAGGGTTTTTGTTGTTTGTTTTTTTTTTTTTTTTTTTAAAAATCATGGGTATTTCACTGTTGTTTTGTCTCTTCTTTGAGGTTAAGACTAAAGTATTTCATTTTTTTCTCCTATCTGAGTGGATTTAATTTCAATTTCTTGAAGGAAAAGGAAAGTTTTCACTAAATAGAGATACATTTTTATAATACCTCAAGGCTTATGGGAAAAGTCAGGAGGAAAAAAAAAAAAAAAAAGGAAAAATGCATTGAAAACTTATAGCTTATGTCCAGATCAAGTCAACGATAACTTATGTGAGGGGAGTAGCAAGAAAAAGGGAACACATGGACGTATGGATCTGGTAGAGAGAACTTCTGGTTGACTGATCTTAATTATTGGTGCTTTTTTCATAGATGTTTTTTATGTTATGTTTTTAAAATAGATCTTCGCAGATAAACCTAGTTTTGTTCTTTATGTACAAAATACCTGTATAGTTATTTAAACGTACAGTTGATAGCTAGTGACTTAGCACTGCACAATATTCCAGTTGATCAGGTGATTTGGTGTACAGTTAAGCCAGTGCAACCTGCATTCCTATGAAATTTTTGTCTTGAGTTTGATCCCTTGGGTGATTTCTCTGGTGGTTAAGGAGTGGAGTTCATCCCTGACCCACGATCTTCTTTGAGAGGTTTTTTAGAAGAGCTTACTTATTTTTATTACTGATTTTCATGAAATTTTAGGATTGTGACATGTTTCAGGTCTCTAGCACTATAAAATATCTGTGAAATTGGTCAATAATTTAAAAAAAACTTTTGAAGAGATTCGTTGACATACATAGAGTGGTGGCTTAAGCTTTGATTTCTTAGGGAAAACGAGCACTGTGCAACATTGTTAAAGCAGGTATAAGTGCTTGAAGAACCGCCAGACCCTTAGATCATGACAAATATTGGTTAATGAGGAATCAATGAGTGGGTGTTTTAGTGAATTAGTATAAAAATTAATGTTATTCAGCATTTTTACAGATAATCTTGAAGTAAATATGAAATTGCCAATGATAAAATTTGCAGATGACCCAAGATGGAGGTACGTGTTGAGGACAGAGCACTTGCTGATGCTGCTCACTGGTTAGGCCAGTTCCCTTGGGCTTTAGCACAGCCAAATTCAAAATTACACACCCAGTAACAAGCAGCACAGTTTTATCTGCATAATAGGGATTATATTCTGGAAAGATCTAACTCTGAAATGAGGTAAGGAAATCTTCAGCTCCAGGAATCTGCCTGTAACACGTTTAGAGATGGGGAGGGTGGGGGTGTGTGCAGACAGCCTGCGAGCCTCTGGCAATCAATACTTTGGAGGAGAGAAATGGAAGGCTCAGAGGTGCCAGGAACCCTCCGCAGGACAGCATGTCTGGGGAGAGGGATCTAATCGAGCCAGAGCTATCAGTCTTCCTTGCTCCTCCTTGATGAGATTCCTCATATCCAGGGACTGTGTTGCTCAGAGGATTTCTAATCACTTCCTGGGTAAATCAAAGAAGGAAGGGCATCTTGTTTTCTTTCTTAGGTACAATCTAGCACTAAGTTTTTATCACAGAAACACAGTTATTAGACTACTACTGTACTGATATTATTTCCAAAGAATTGAAAGGAAATAGAAACATAGATATTGCAGGAGCAGATAAAAGATGCCTAATGGTGGGTAGAAAGAGCTGATTTCCTCTAATCAGATAGAGAAAAGAGTTGGATTAACACTCTTGCAGTTGAATAGCAGTTGAATATTGTGCACAGATTTCATTGGATTCCCTCTAGGCTTTTTGATGAGAGACTATACCATAGTGGCAAATGCTGGGGTTGTACCCTCAAAGAGCAGCATGACAGAATTCACATTTTATGGTTCTGTAACAAATCTACTAACTTTTAGCAGCCAACGTGTTAAATGTTTTATCTTATTCAGAGCCAAAATACTGAGTAGATGTTACAGATGGTGATATGCATGCTTTTGGAAAGATGATGAATGCCTCCAGCCCTAGCTGCAAATGGCTAACTAATTAATTATTGTACAGTGAGTTCTTGATTATGGTACAGTGGAAATTTACAGAATTAGCTTTGGTGAATATTTTTATTCAAGAAACAATAGCTTTTAAGCATAGTATTTATTCACTGGAGGAAATTCACCTCTACCTACAGAACCACAGAATCTATGTACCATGTGAGCTGCCTTCAAAGTAGCGGTTAAACTAGAGGGGAATTGTGGCTGTGATACCGTCTGCCTGTGGGCAATTGTGAAATTCACTCCTAAGGTGAAATTCTTGGTGGGTCTGTGCATGTGGTTGCAAACTGCCAGCTCCTGTACTTTGGCCAGGTAGACTCTGTACCAAGCCAGATCATTCTGACTGGTGGTAGAAAAAGGGATAACTGTTCTTTGGGCAAGTGAAGTATCCAAAGAGAAGAGACAAAGATCAGAGCAATATATATGTATCTAAAAAAAAAAAAAATCAGTATAGCCAGATCGTCAGCCAGAGCCATAGGCCATAAGGTTAGGGTATAAACTGTGTCAATATGTGCCAAAATGCGGCTGGGAAACAGGACTTGGTGGAATTGCCTTGTAAATACAAAAAATTGCACTGAGGAAATACCAGCTTTACCCCACTAGCTTTTTCTCCTTACTGAAACAGTCCACTCTTTGGATCCCTCTTGATGCTAAAATAGCCTAGCAATAATAACAATGACTGAAACAGTAACCAAAGACCCCATGCTGCAAGCTAATCTGGAGATCAACCAGCTGTGTTTATTCTTGGTGAAGAATATATAGGCTGCTTGCTGAAATACCAAGGCTGCCTCCTTCTGAGAAAGTGCATTGGTTTTTCACGTATCATTACAGACACTGAGGGCTTGTTTGCGTTTGCTGAAAGTGTATTTTATTAGTCTGGTTGCTTTTCTTAATGGAAACAAATATTTTGAAGTGGTTAATTTACAAGAATAAATATTATTCAGCAGGTTCCTAAACTCCCCAAGGTAAATAATACAGACATGGTAAAGGCCAGCTCTGTTATATTAATAATTGATGTTTGGCTTCCTCCTAGCTCAACTGTAATCTATTCATTCTGCTTTGTAAAAGTGCAATTAGAGCTGAATTATAGTAATCAATAGAGCAGCAGCATTTAGAAGCAGGGAACATAAATAGAGGGAGATTTTGCACATAGGAAGTTTTTTGAGGTATATTGCAAAAATACCTTAATTGGATGGAATTTTAAATGATCACAAAGGAGATTAAATTATAATTGATATAGACATTTTCGGAGGTTCTCTTTTTAACCAAAACCAAGTCCTAACAATTTGACTGAAATTATTTCCCTTCCTTTTACTTCTGTTATGTCTCCCAGTCAGCCCATACGCTAATGATGTGACTGGGAAAATGCAGCTTTCTTGTGCTTGTCCAAACGCCTACGCTATTTGTGGGCAGGAGAAAGGAATAGAGGGGGATGTGATGGGAAGCAGGTCCTTCATCTGGAAGACTGAGTGGCAGATGTGGGAGGCTGTAAAAATGTTAACGGACAACTTGAAGAACAGAGGAAAACTCACATGTGCTACAGCCAAAGGAAATACGGAGCGGGGGGGGGGGGAGGAAAAAAATAAAAAAGCTGCCAGTAGAGGCTGAGTTACAGAGTCTGGCGAGCTGGATCCAGAGCTGGTGGGAGTCACTGGGAGACTGTCAATGTAAAAGCACAACACTACGTGATTGTTAATATTAATAATTGCCATCATATTCTCCTTCTCTAGAGCATTGTGATGTTTGAGGTGAAACTAAGTTGCTTTCAGTCATCTAGCGCGTAATGGCTCAATAATATATTCCCTGTTGTGACTTTTGGACTTTATGCAATGGCAATAAAAGTATAAAATATGTTTAATTAAAGGAAGAGGCCAATTTTATTGAACAAATGTACCAAATAAATAACGAAAAGTAGGACCATTAACATGTTGGTCTAACTTTGCAAGCACAATTTTCATTTTACTACAGAAATTTAAAAACAAAATATCTGTTAATTAATGCAATTAATTTTTTATTAATGCAATTAGTTTTTATTTTTCTGGTGGCAATAGAGTATTAAATAGGAGCTACCAACTAGATAGGAGAAAGGTGCTATTTAAACTGATAGAGAAGGAGATGCTTTCTTGGCTAGAGCTTTGCACACTTGAACAAGGAAATTAAATAATGAACAAGGAAATTAAATGATTAAAAGCTCTGTTTAAAACAATATATTTTCCTGGGAAGCATTAGCTTGTCACTGTGTAGTGAATGCATCACTCTGCATGTGCATTACGTTTCAATAATGCTTCCGTCTTCCTCATAAGGCATATTGTCTTCTAATGCAACCCTCTCTAATAAGCCTATCCTGACAGTTGTCATGAGGTACTGATTGCTTTTGGTGAGTAGTATATCCTGTAATTATTTTCCTGTCCTATCAAGGTATAATATACCTCAGATTCTCTGTACATAGAAATGCACCTTCGTACAGTATTGTAACGTGCATTGTTTTTTCATTTTTTTTGTAAGCATAATGAAATGATCCCCTTCCACACCATAACACTTACTGATTTATTGCTGTACGTATTTATGTTGGTGTGCTGGTTTTTGCTGGGGTAGAGTTAATTTTCTTCATAATAGCTAGCATGGGGCTATGTTTTGGATTTGTGGTGGAAACTAGTGTTGATAACACAGGGATGTTTTCATTACTGCTGAGCAGTGCTTACACAGAGTCAAGGCCTTTTCTGCCTCTCACCCCACCCCACCAGCGAGGAGGCTGGGGGTGCACAAGAAGCTGGGAGGAGGGGACACAGCCGAGACAGCTGACCCCAACTGACCAAAGGGACATCCCACACCATATGATGTCATGCTCAGCACATACAGCTGGGGGAAGAGGGAGGAAGGGGGGGTGTTCGGAGTGATGGCGTTTGTCTTCCTAAGTAACCGTTACGCGTGATGGAGCCCTGCTTTCTTGGAGATGGCTGAACACCTGCCTGCCGATGGGAAGTAGTGAATGAATTCTTTGTTTTGCTTTGCTTGCGTGTGCGGCTTTTGCTTTCCCTATTAAACTGTCTTTAGCTCAATCCATGATTTTTCTCACTTTTACCCTTCCAGTTCTCTTCCCCCCATCCTGCTGTGGGGGGAGTGAGTGGCTATGTGGTGTTTAGTTGCCGGCTGAGGTTAAACCATAACAGTTGGCTTATCGGAAAGGTGCTTCCAATGCATTAGCAAACCCCTGAAGTGCTTCTGGTAATAGGAAAAAGTGCTTGGGTAGCCGTAAATATAGGAAAGAAGGTTTACAGTTTTAAAAAACTTACAGCGGAAAATTGTACTTACACTAAGATCATAGTGTGCTCATCCAGACTATCTTACAGCTAACCTTCTCCACAGGACAACTGCTTGCAGGAGAATTGAGTTTCTCTTTGGCCCTGGCCTGCTGTCTTTGGCAGCGTTTCCCAAATGTAGGCAGCAGTGCCCTCATTTTCTCACTTTGTTTTCCCTGCATTGAAACAATTTCTGTTAATGTGAAGAGGCAGAAGCTGCTAGATACTAATCCTACCCTGCAAAATGAGAATTAGACACTATAGTTGGGCATCAGTTCAAAGACTTTTCCAGAAGCTACGTCAATTCAAGGTTAGGAAACGATTAAAATGTTGTAGCCCACCTACATACCTCTATGTATGTGCTGTCTGGGAGGAGGGGAAGCAAACAAATCAACAAACAAGTCATTCCTACAATAAATCTTGTCTGATTGAACTTGAGCACCACGCAGTATGCCACAGAAGAATGAATAAACTGATGATAATAACAGAAGCTGATTACATTGTGATGGGCAATAGCAGTAAATAGGCCTTATCTTGCACTGTGAAATAGAAACTCATGGCCAAACAAATAAGTCTAGATTCCCAGAGAGAGCATTTTCAGCAATCTATGGGCAATGACCCTCAAAATAGCGTATTCCAAAAAAATAATTATTTTCAGAAGTGTAGCCTTGGCCCTTAGCGTGGCTGAGAATAAGGTATTTGTGTTGCTCAATTGCACATGCAACCTATCATCAAATTTTCATCCCATTGAGAAATGCTGGTGTTCACAATTGGATGCTGTTCAGGACCTGGTCACATATTAGCATGTATACTTTCTGCTCTTGCTTTGACCATCTACTCTTCCTTCTTCCTCTTCATTCAGATAAATAATGACTTTTTATAATCAGGAGAAGAGAATTTGAAACCATTGAAAATGGACTGGGGACTTAACGCTTTGAGGACTTACCTGAATAAGCTGTACTCCCATAGGTGTACTCCACTTCGAGTGCGCTGTTTGCTATAGTATGTGGAGGATGGAGAACAAGCTGGTTTTGCTTTTTCATACACAATCCCCAAAACATGCATGCACACTTTTCTATTACTGGAAAAAAGAAGTGTTTTGACAAATACCTGTTTATTTTTGTAGAAGTACAAATATATGTGTACTTCACTTTCAGTAATGTTTAGATTATTCTGAATTGTTAGTTTACTCCCTGTTTGAATTTGGTGAGCTCTAGTACTCTTGGATTTAAAGAAGTCTAAGTTTGTGCTTAAAATTAAGCATGTTTTGATTTTTTTACTGATAGGGAATTGCTATCTATCATAGCTGAGTATATTTGTCCTGAAAGAGCTTAAAAACTTACTTTTTTTGTGTATCCTATTAAGAAGTATAAAATAAAGCTCTATGCTTTTCCTGTCCTTTAACAAAGTTCACTGAACTTTCATGAATGTGACTTACACTGAGTGCTTTCTTCTATTAATGTAGGACAATTAGTCATGAAACTCGTTGCTCTTTTTAATACATCCAAACCCACCAGAACAGAGTAGACTGGCATGTAGATCGCGCTTAAGTATGCTTGTGATCCATCAAGTAGGCGTTCCCTGCGTGTGTTGCCGAGGTAAACATCCTTAGAGCACAATGAATGTCACACAGGAAAGCAAAGTAAAATGGATAGTTTTAGTACTATATTAGCTGCTAAGAGGCTGGTAGACCATAGGAGAACAACAGTGACATAAATCTTGGGAGGATGGTGAGATTCTGGCTCCCTTCCTCCATGTGCTGATGACTGGGTGCGTTGTACCCTCGTGTCCCCACGTGGGCTGGAGCTGCTCAAACTGGCAAAAGAGACTGCAGCAAGATCAGCTGGATGAGTATGGATACACAAGGAAGGGAAGCTCTCCTAGACCCTATATCTACTAAGAATCAATCCAGCAGCTGATCAGCATCCATTGTTTTCCAGACAGAAAAATAATTCCGTAAATAGAAGCAAGTATCATCTTTGTTCTCTATAGAGATTTAACTAGAAACATTTCAGCTACAAAACTGTGAAATAATTTTCTACTTAAAAATGTGCTATCAATATCCATATAACAGTTCAGCTTGGGTGTTCCTTCCCCGGTTTGTAGTACATGCTGAAAAACTACTCTAAATGAGAAGATTGTTATTCATTGGTAACCGAAGAAATGAAATCATTTATTCTAGCTGAGTATAATTTTCTTGAAAAGACATAAAAAAAAAATTGAAATAACTCCCAAGAATGTTTTACAACCCTACCAGAAGAAAACATCAAAGAGCTCTAATTCCAATATTATGCTTGCATAAATCAGCGTGAAATATTAATATTGCAATGGATTTTTGTATCCTCTAAAAGTAATATGAAATATTACCAAGAAAGAAAGTAAAATATGCATCCAACCGTATTCTTACAGCAATAATAATAATTATTGATGGCTGTCAAAGGTACCTTTCGCCTCTAAAATCTCAAGTCAAATCTTTCTCCTTATTAAGAGTGTTAGTAAATAATTGTTGCTGGACTGCCAGCTTATTTTGTACCAGTAAAGCTCATAGAAATCTCCTTCTTATTAAAGATGCTGCATTAATTACTCTTTAGCAGTGCATACTTATCTTTCTAACAACAGATTTAGTGGGTGGTGGTTTTGTTTATCCAGTGGTAAAAGTTGAAAGGAGCACTTGCAGGATCAGTCATGAAATAACCACATGGAGTGTGGTAGGACTTTCAAGGCTGGGAGCAGGGGTTCTGTAATGTTTTGATTTGACTGCATGTACTTAAAGCTAACCATTTTCTAAAACTCAAACTCAAAAATCAGTTGAGCTAGTTTCCAACTAACTGTATTTTACATGGTGCAGTTTTGGAGCACACCTTCATGTTTACTTAAGGGGGAAAAAGAGGGGAGTAATCCTGTGAAATCTGGGGTAAAGTAAGTCTGGCTTCAGTTCTGAGTTTTGCTGTCTTGCTCTTGTGCAGCTGCATTTTGTAATGTTAGTTCATGTCTGTGAAAGCTGATCATTATCCTTCAGTTTTGCCCTGGTAATTTGTTTAGAACCGACTTCTTCCACAAAAACACCTTCTGTCCTTTATTCATATATTAGGAAAACACAGGATACAAAATAATTATTAAAGAGAAAATTACATTTGATATGCACATGGGGTTATCTGTTTATTAAATACATCTTATTGTGTGTACTAGTAAATATATATAAATTTAAATCTCTCGAGACACATAGAATTTTATCATGCAGCTTTACATTTTAAACTCCATATATTTCTAAGTGGTACATATTTATCACAAAGTAATTAAATATCTTGTTTTGTTTATTCCAAAATTAACTTGGCACATTAATTTAACATGAAAAGAGTGATTTAATGAAGTCTTCAGAGAATTAGTATCTGCCCTTTGAATAAGTTATCTAAAATGCCATTTTATTATGCAAAGCTATGTAAAATAAATTGCATTCTAGCAGTGGTTCAGAAAGTAGCTTATCATAACCTGATGTTCATAAAGAAATGACATAAAAGATCTGGGGATCACTGCTTTGCTTTCAAGATGGGAAAAATTAAGCAGAAATAGTCTTTCATTTGAAAATAGCTAATTTGACATGGAGATAATTATCTTGGTACTTTGAAATGTGATTAACTCTAATTATAGCCAGAAAAAAACCCTACAGGGAACAATGAAAACAAAATCTAAATGTGGAAGCACGAGTGTGGACTGTCACGTGTGTGATTCATGTGATATAGCAGATCTGATTTTTTTTCAAGAGGGTAGCAATCCTCTTGTAAAAATATGCAACTATGTCCTTAAACTAGAAATTCCTATTTGCACACAAAATTCCTATTTGCACACATATTCATTCCTCAGTCTAAGAGAGCAGCATGACCAGTGCTCGTGTTAAATGCTTTTCTAACTGTGTGTATTCATGTGTGTAGACAGACACACGCGCATATACACAAACTATAGTTGGTACCCAACTTAATGTAAATCCAGGATACTCTCGTTTTGTCCATGGATAATCACACTGTACTTCTAGCAAGACCAGCGTGTTGGTTCCAATTAAGGGATGCAGAAAGGCTACCCAAGCAAGTTACTCAGTGGACCTTTTTTTTTTTATCAAATAAAGAAACATACTGTTCTTCCAATTTCATTTGGTAATTCGTTTGAAATATGAGGACTGGTAGTATTAAATAGCTAACATTATTCTACATGGATCACTGTCCTATTCAGTGTTTGGTTTCCTTTTAACTAAACTTAATAAACTGCTCCCTTCACTGCTGTTTTCTGATAGTGACATCCACAAGCAATTCCTATATTGTGCTGTGCTTTGTTTTTGCTGTATTTTTTAAGCATTCTCAGTATTTGTCATAAACCTTAGATTTAAACCAGTGCTGATTCTCCTCAGGTGTGGTGACAGATAGATGCAAAAGTACACACGAAGAAGAGAAACCAATGTGGATTATTTAGTGCTTTTCATACTGAAGGCAGTTCCTCAGAGCTGATCAGGGAGATGGGGTCTCAAAGTCTGGCTGTCATTATCCACTTATGCATAGCTCACAATGATATTTGCTTTCCATTTAAGCAAATACTCTCATATTCTTGTTTTATGGAAAATAGTAAATAGGATTATGGTTTTATAGTTAGTGCATTATACAGAGCTCTATACCTTTTTCCAAAGGATCTGACCATTCTAACTGTTCGTTATAAAATATTGTCAATAAATGGATTATTAGTCATTTGTGTTATTGTCAGCTTTTTGCATTCCTATCAGACTGGCTTTTGAACAGGCAGTGGTGTGCTTTCTGTTACATTTACTTATCATCTCAAAACTGCATGCTGAGATTGGTTTAGTTGAATAATTGCATTCTTTAAGTTACTTTATCAGTTTGAGGTTTTTTTAAATGGAGTTGGTTAAGGCTTTTTTTGTTTCTTTCGTATACATACATAATTTATTGGCTAATGTGTTTGTACATAATAATGTAGAATATGGCTTCTAGGCTCTGATCAGCTTGGCTTAGCTCTGTGCTCCAGCACAATGAGCTAACGGGGAGCCAGGAAGCCTAAACCATTGCACGGGGAAGGAAATTATGACTCTGAGTTTGGATTCAAGGCTCACAGCTTTGTGTTCATGGATGCCTTAATATTTGCAGCTTAAGCCAATTTCTCGGGGGAACCTGGCTTTCTAGTATGAGGTTTCCAGACATTTTACTCTCCCAGTTTTATATCTGGCAGTTTAGAAACACTGGATTCCCCACCAGCTGAGCCTCTGTATCTTTAGGAATTTGTAAATGCTGATATGTTGATGTGCAATTTCCCATGTTGATAAATAACCACTTGTTTCAATCGAAAATCCAGGCCAAAGCTCCGGAAATATGATCTTGCCAGCTCTTCCCTTCCTGCTCTGTCACACGCTGCACGTTACCTGGAGCTCTGTGATTCTCAGCAGAGAAAAGAGGTCTGGAAGCGAATGCACCATGATAGGAGTGAAGGGAGATGAAAGCTGAAGTAGAAAAAGATAATTGTGTAAGCCCTTTGAGAAGAGATCAAGAATCTTCTTCGTAAGAGGGGAAAAAAAAGGTCAGCAAAGGAATGAATAGGAGGGATGATGGGATGGGCCCAGGAAGAGGGCTTTTACAGTGGTCTGTGACTAGACCAAATGAGGGAAGGGATAAAGCAGTCAGGGAGCAGATTAGACTCATTGCTAGAGTACGCTTGGTTACACAAAGGTAGATTAAAATGGGCTGCTAAATTCCTTACTTGCCACCTGCAAGCTGGATATTAAATCTAAATATCTGGTCACTCCCATTAATTGTTGAGGAAATCATCAAGAATTCCATAGCAGTTTTGAAATTAATAAGGAAGAAAATTGTGGGTTGGGAATAGTGTTCCTTCTCTAGTGAAACCGCTTCTGTTATTTAGTCCAGGTGAGCTGGGTGTACACAAATGACAGAATTTCCTAGACCTTCTCTGCAGGGTTAGGCTGCTTCGCAATGTGTTAAGTATGCAAAGTACGAAAAAAATCTTAATACCTTTTTCTTCTATTAAACAGATATCATTATTTCTGGGTGCAAGGAAAACAAATGTAATTTTAAAACTGTAGTTTACTTGTTTGTACATGGTAAAACCATGGTAAATGCAGATGGATTAATTAGGTAGAGACTGTTATCTGACTTTATATTCCTCTTTAATTTTATATAGTTGTACTGAACTCAGACATGTCTCTCAAAACAGGTATAGTTTATATGACTCAGCTTACCATTTCTATGTTCTCATTAAAGCACAGGAACAATCTCATTTGCTTTTTTTTTTTTTTTTTTTTTTAAAGTAATGCAAGCAACATCCTTTCTCATTTAGTTTTAGTTTTAATCAAAAAAGGAAAAACTCTGGTACTGTAGAAAAGAAGTTGACATTGCAATAGCTGCAATGAAATGCACGCTGTAAAAAGTGTAAAGCAAAAGATTTGTACTTAAATACCAGGGAAGATCTGAATATTTTGGATAGAAGAGGGGCTGTCCAAATGACACTAGCAGCTCCTCTAGTATCAAAGCATTAAAAAGAAGCTAAAGCAGCTTAAAAGCCAGCCTCGTATCCTCCTGCCCTTGGGCTGCAGGTTCTCTGTGCTGTACAGAGTGCTCTTGAGCGTGCCTAACCAATTTAAATTGCCATGTGTGCATACAGCAATAGCCTTTCACCTTTTTATTATGTTCTACTCTGTGACGCTTGTACCTTCTGACGTATCCCACAGTGACAACTTTGTAAAGTTTCCCATGCAAACCCTACTGGAGTTTAGTGAAGGACATGAATTGCCTGTCACCACGACATTGGGGAGCTGCATACTGAAAATTCTCTAGGGCAGGGAAATGTCTTTTTATTTTAATTACTGCTTAAAGTTCCTTAGACAAGCTGATACATAATAATCATGTTCACTGTCTTTCCTGTTTTGTATTTAATATGGCATGGAAAAATTTATTGCTCCAATTATCTAATTTTCAGGGCGGGGGGGGAGGGGTGTCTTTGCCTGTCTCCCTCATTAGGTTCCATTTCATATTACCTTGTTTCATTCTGGATACTGGCACAGTTGCTTCCCGCACAGCTCCACAGCTGCTTTCCCGAGCCCTAGAGGCCATGTGCCCGATGTGGAGCAGCAAGGAACTCTGTGGCCCCTTTTGTCAGCTCCTCTCCAGCACGGAATCCACCCACTGTGCTTAGAGGGCAGCTGAGGTTGTCATATCAACTACCTTTAAAAATTAACTGCATAGCTACTGTTGGTTTCATCTTCTTGTTTTCTTCTTTTTTTTTTTTTTTTTTCTTTCCAAATTTTCTTTGTGAGAGCAAATCCAGCCAAGGATTTGGAGACAGCAAGATGATGATCCCAGAGCTGAGCCTATTGACAGAGCTTGTTCACTGAGAGAGCAATGTGCCGTGCTGCTCCTGTGTATCTAAACAGTGATGCACCTACAAAAAAAGCACCAAGCCCCTCGGTTACATCCTTGTAATTCACATTCTGTCTATGAACTAGGGAAGAGGATGCTGTGTTTCTAACCTACTTTGTTATTCTCTTCAATAGGTCTAATATTTGCAGAAATGCTCAATTAGAGATAAATCTTTTCTAATTCCTTTGGATTTTATTGTAATAGTGTTAATCACGATGAATTCTTTCAGTACTTTAGAAAATCAATTGTCAATTAGCTTTTATGGGGAATTATACATTGTGGTTAGTCATCAGTTGGGCATTATGTCTTTATTTGACAACTATGTTATTAAAACATACAGTAATTTGCTTTTATTATAATCTATCTAAAAGCCAACACAAGTTTCAAAAATAATGTGAGCTTTGGAATTATAATTAGAGCATGTTTTATTAGGAATTGTTTTGTAATGCAGTGTTACTGTTCAGAATTAATTATTTTGTGTAAAGAAAATTTAATCAATATATTATTTACAGGAACCAGATAGCTTACCTATTTTTTTCCATAAATGCTTGAAGAATAATAACTGTATTAACAAGATTTAAATAAGTAGATAATCATTCTAAGGTAAATAGGCTTGATTAAATAATGAATGATTTAAAAAAAACCCTTTCTTTTCAAAACACTGGACCAGTTCCTACAAATTTTTATTACCAGATGAAGTCTTGTTCCCACTTAACCTGGAGGTTGGTGCTGTACTGCAGATTGGTCCAAAGTTTATTCAATCATTTTCATAAGCAGCTTCTATAATATATCAACCTAACTTAGCTAATTCTGTAATGAAATGGTGCATCTGTATGTAACGTTAGCAACAAATGTTATTAAGCAAATGAGTATATTATTTTCTAGCTACTTTGATTAAAGGCTACATGTTGGCTACAGTTGTGACAGCCTCTGTTTAAAAAGAAGTACTTTGAAGACATTAAAGTAAACCATGATAAATACAAGCTGATCTCATTACTGCAGTTAAAATTGGGAAAAATTCAGAGAAGTTTGTGATATTTTGGATACTACTACCTGTGGTACTTGGCATAGCAGGGATCAGAACACTATCCAAAGAGCACAGTAAAACTGAAGAATTGATGCAAACCCAAGTAGTATCCTAGGCTGAGATATTCTTTCCAGATGTTGGATATATCAAAGATCATCCGTATCTTGCCCAGAGATATTTATTGAACATAGCTTTCATTACAGAGCAGCCAAGTACCAATAGTCTAAAATATATGCAAGTTTTAAAAATCTATATTCAAGTTTTAAACCGTTTTGCTTATAAGGAATGTTCTTACTGGCCTATTCCTGTCTCATTTGGGAGATGAAAAGTGAGCTATATATTTGCTGTGGAATTGGCTTGGCTTTAAGGGAGCCATTACAGTTGCTATTCAAACCTCTGGATTCAGCGTATATTAGAATTATTGTGTTCTTCTATTCAGTGGAGTATTTTAGTGTAGGTGGTGCAATGTGAAATCAGTCTGTATAAACCTTAGCTCTACAAACATTTTTATGCTGAAATCTTCTCTACAGTAATAATAATAATAACAATAACATTACTGGTAACTGTCACCCACTATATATAGGGCACTTTATTCAAAGAGCCCTAAATAAATCTGTAAAGTCTGTTGCTTCATCACAGATATCATAAAACAAAGGGCAGATTATTGCCACTGAGAAAGATAATTACCAGTGCTACTGAGCTCCTTGCTCTCCTTGGAGCTTAAGAAATACTGTATGGGGTCACGGCTGGCCCACCCTATCTACAGCATCAACCAGTACCAAATACTTTTGGAAAGAGCACAAGAAACACGCAAGATGAGTTGCCCTTCCTCTGAGTTTACAGTCCCAGTTTCCAGCAGTCATCTGCTGTAGGCTTCTCTTGAATCAGAGACGGAGCCTGGAGCGTTGTGTTCAAAAGCCACAGATGGACCTTCCTCTATGAATTTTCTATTCCACTTGTTAAACTACCTGTATTTTTCTGCCTTCCCTGCATTCTGAAGCAATGATATCGTGCGTCATCCTTATTTCCTTTCTTTTGCTTTACATTTGTTGCTTGATGATTTCTTTTCGTGCTTTTTATTCCTTCTTTGTCCTTTTATTTGTTGTTAATTTTGGAGGTGATCTAAATGATGCATTGGAAAGATTTAACCAGTAGCTGAACGGTGTCTGTGTTATGGCAGATGTGCTTCATCCTGAAACCAGAAAATTCTCTTCTGCTCTTTTAAGTATGTCTTTAAAAGAGCAGTGTTAGTCAGGTTCTTGTGCAATCGCAGAGCTGAAAAATGCTTCCTGAGCATCTTCCCACCCACTTATTCTCCTTCTCTGTGTGGGGAGACTCATCCAATTACAATTTACAAGCTGAGAAAGGGGATGGTGTTAAATAGTATGCCAGCAGAAGATGTAGCCTACTTCTAACATATGTCCTTAAGACGTCTGTCAATTACTCTTCTTGCTATACTCTTCTCTGATTTGTACTGCATGAAACAGGAGTTTAAAAGAATTTAAATTCAGATCAGTCACTAATCAAACATATTGGCCCAGTGGGAGGTTGGTGTGAGTCTATGAAGAATCTGCAGAGCATATGAACCGCTATAACCTGTACATTGAGCTGGCTAGTGGTGGACTACATCACCTTAATCAGTTTTTCAAGTTAGCCATGCTGTTCTGCAAGGTATTGTATTCTGAGTATTACCATTCCTTATCAGGCAGTGTCATTCTGCTGGGGTTAAAAAGGCCACGGGGGAAAGGACAAGAGCTTCTCTACAGTACCTAGAGTTGTGTCTAAATAGTAGATAGGTCATACCTAAATTACCTTTCACAGCTGAAAGAAAATGTGACTTTAAACCAATACATCTGAAAATATTATGTACAAGTATAACCATTTGGCAGAATGAGATGGATATATCAAAGATTATTACTTAAATGAAACAGAAATAAATTATGCTGCATGTAGAGGGGTTTCTGTGGTTACACTGAAGGGCATTACTGGGGAGTCAGAGATTGCAGACGAGTGAGTGACAAGCTAATCTCAGCCTAAATAAAATATGAACCAAGAATAATGAAAACCCTGAGACTTATGTTCTCATAGAGTGAGTTGGAAGAGTTTTATCAAAAACTACAATTAGTTGTCAAAAACATCCCTAAGCCATGACTTTCTTGTGTAGTTTAAAGACTTCAAAGCAGCGTGTCATTCAGGAATACACACTGCAGTGCAACTGGGATGCAGCTTAGAAGATAATGGTAATAGCAGTCTTTAAGATCCTTAGATGAAAATGTTTTTATAAACGTTAGTTAAATGAGTTGCTAAAGATAATTCTAGTCAAGGACTTCAGTGTTATTTAATTGTAGTTTATTTCAAAATAGAAATATCAACAGATAAATGTAGATGGTTCCAAAAGCTGCACAGGAAACAAGAATAGCTTTGCAACTAAGACTAAAGAATATAAGACAGAGATCAAATATGTGCAATGTTTGGATTTTTTTTTCCAATGCTGATAAAAATCATTACAGAAGAAAATGGAGAAAACTGTTTTGTATTGTCCAAACAAATACAAACCAGCTAAAAAACATTTCCTTAAAGCTCACTTGGGTAAAGACAGCGAAAAAGAAGCACACAAGAAGCTGCCAAAAATGTTAATAGATTATATCTCACCTGGGAGGAGAAACATACTGATGATAGACTACTGATGAATGAAAGACAGCTAAAAACCACAGAATGAGGCAATTTCTGCTGCCTCTGAGCTTTGTGGAAGGTAAATGGAAGGGAAAATGGCTTAAATATCACGAACATGATGGGAAGAAATGCAGTCGCAGATTCAAGAGATTTTTCTTCACATGTTGCTAAACCTTCTCCACCAAGGGTACAGAGGCTGTGACTCTGGCCATGCTGTATACAGGGGGGCTCTGGCAATCAGGAAACTGTAATTCATTACTGTTCATGGTGACTTTATTTTGCTGCTTAATATTGAAGCCCCACAGCACCATTCAGTTTAGTGCATAAAATGAGAGAGATTTTGGCTACCATTATGCCTGTAGGATGATATGCCTACTCCTGTGTGCTATATGCTTCAATTGCAACAACGTTATTTCATGCTGAGTCTAGATCTCTTTGAAGATATTTATGCTTCCTTTGTAGAAAGATACTGGATAATTAAGACAATAATTACTTCTAGACTGATGGGCTTTGGACATAAAGCCTGCCTAATTCGTAACTACAAGCCAGACCATGACTCCATGATTTTATTACTAATCTTCCAGACTTCTTTTAACCTACCCAGTTGATTAATCCTTGTGTTTTTCACTGGGGTTATTGAGACTGAATTGAAGGGCCCAGAGTTTGTAAGTGCACTCACAGTGCAGAGCTCGTGGAGCATCACTCCTGTCTACGAGAGAAGCTGATGGATGTGATACCTACCACAGAGCAAGTGACCTGCTGGCATAAGTGGAAGTATGTTTGCCTGGGAAATGAAATGAACTGAAAAGGTAGAGAGGAGAAAAAATTTGGAAGATAAATAGCACTGGCAATGGCAACCTTTAGTGACCTCAGTGGAGCAGCCTAGAGATGACAAGAAATTCAGGCTGAAAAAGGTTGATGATTTATAGACTGTATGTAAGAATGGCCCATATCTATTGATATGAATTAGAAGTAAGGACAGATTATCTGTCAAAATAGGAAACTGTCTTCAAAAACAAATGTTTCTGAAAAATGATTGGCACAAGGTGAGAAGATCTTTGTCACATTCAATTAAATGAAATGATCATGAACAACTCCTCCAGCAGGTTAAGAAAAGTGAGCAGGACAAGCTGAGTGGCACTGTGATTATGGCCAAAAAAAAAAAAATATTGGATGAATGTCCAACCCTCCAAAAGCTGGTATAGAAAATACTCTAGTAAAGATTAAGTTATTACATTCTAAGAGACTGATATATACTTACTTGCATGTACAAATATATATATATATACACGTATAGGTAGGTTTTTTTTCTTTTCATACCATAATGCAAGAGTTTATCTATCAGACATACAATGTCAGATATGCCTGAGGAGCTGATAGCAATGTTTTATTTAGTTAGAAGCAACACAAATGTTTTGGAGCAGTTATTCATCTTTTTAATCAGTGTCAAGTATAGTGGCTAGGAGAGAGAGATCTTTATTTTGTATTCTAGTCTGAAGCAGAGGTATTAAAAGAACTGGACAGAAGAGTAAATAGTGGCTTCTGCTTGTGGAAACATTAAAGTCCAAAGAAAAACACCTAAATCAAAGCATATTACAAGTGTAAAAAGAAAATCATATTGACCTAAATATGCAGTCTTTCTATCAGGCAGTCAAAATTGATGTCATTATAGGGAAAGAATACTTGCTAGGTCAGAATTTGTCATGCCACTAGGTACGTCAGTGGGAACTCTAGCCATGTCTTGTTGTGTGTATTAAATTCTAGCTTGCACAAAACCTCAATGTACTTTGGGCCTTTGGGCTATATACAATTCCAGGCAAACTGCTAGAAAAGCTACTGAAACTCCTGATATTTTAGTACTTAATTCAAAATTACAGTTCAGTTGGAATTGAAAATAGAGGGAAAAATCCAGCTGTAGCCTGTCATAATTGACAGGCTGTTCTATATGTAGGGGTGACGTCTGAAATGCTCTGTCACACTACTTGCAATCCAAATGGAGAGCTCCGTTTTTTTTCAAATAGCAATGTTACCTAAAGCGTGCCGTCATCAGTCGCCAGCTATACATGAGTTATGCACAACAGCTATAGTTACAAAATAAACTGCTTGGTATCCTCCTTCTCCTGGTCCAAACACAGACTCATAAAAAGCCCCAGTGCTGTTAACCTATGAAATAAAACTTATCTCATTTAGCTGCTTCTTGCTATTCCTTTAACTTGTTCAAATGTAGACAAGGGAGGATAATTCCTATGCACACACAGTCTGTCCTCTCAGGACAGACTGTATTCAAGTGGTTTACATTATGTTTTTAAGTACCCTTTTTTAACCATTAAATCCCCATACATACAAAATTTCCTGGACCTGCTAGGAAATTATGCATTTCTCAACAGCTCTTTTGATCATCCTAGGGCTGTGCAAACCAATAGATCTCTGCAGGAAGCTGGCACTTTTTATTTGTGATAGGAGTTAGAGGCTGACATGTATTGCAATTACTTGCAAATTATATGACTGCTCACGGAGGAAAATTTGGAGTTCTGTTACCATGTTACATGGTGGGAGTAAACCAATTCTGTCCAACACTGCTATTAGATTGCTCGCAGAAAATTATGGACAGACATCTGCATATTGGTGATTTTTATTATACAATTTTTTACTGAAGATAACCCAAATACAGGCTCATGCTAAGTCCGGAGGCAAGACCAGCTATCATTTGTATTTGTATTTGTACTGTCTTCTGATCCCAGCTCTGCCTCTAGGTATGTAACTTCTGTTTGGTATGGGAGAGGACAAAGGCATAGTACAATTGCCAATTTTGTAACGGGCTGACAAAAGACATCAGCCATCGGTACTGCATAATATTGTTAAACGTGGGAGTTATCTTCCCCAACTAATTCTACCACTGTTTGTGGACAGAAGAGACTGTCTCTCCTGTCTCACATTTCTAGCTCCTGTAAAAGCTAGGTAAAACCAAGTAACATATGCATTTCTAATGTGGTTTAATTCCAGAATTGCTTATTTTAAATTTCTAATGCTGGAAAAAAAAAAACAACAACCATGCATGTAGTAAACAATATGGTACATTAAATTTTGAATATGCATTGCTAGAACAAAGCAATGTAATAATTATTAAATAAATATCAATATTAAATATTAAATAAAGGTTATTAAAATGTGATAATGCTAAATAGTTCATGAAGAAAATATATCACAGTTGTGACACAAACTGGTTGCTAATCGTGTTACGACAATAAATGCCGACAGTTCTGTGTTTTCTTTAAGCAAGCCAAGTTATAATCTGTTGTTTCTCTCTTGCATTTCATTAGGTGCTAGTGATAGTTGATGCAGGATGTTAAACAATATAAGAACAACTCTAATGAGTCAGACAAAAAGTCCATATAGCTCAGTATCCTACTTCTAATAGTGGCTATAAGCAGATACTAAGGAAAGAATGTGAGAATAAAGCATGCATTCCGTGATATTTCCCTCAAATTTTCTCCTTATCTTGCAACTTCCTGACTAGAGACATGTTTTGTAATCAGTCTTTTTTTTTTCTTCCATTAATTTGTCCAGTCCCTCAGCATGAGGATTCCTCAGCTTTACCCTATTCCTGTATCAAGAATCCCATTCGTTTTAACATATTTTATACCCACAGATTTTAATCTTCAAAGATAAAATATGATGCATTAAAAATGTTACGAACCATCCATTCTTCTGTTTTTATAGATTCACAGAGGTGTACAGCTGGAAGCCACCTCGGAAGGTCCCCAGAGCCCCATCAGTTATGCCTGAGCTGCTGCTGACAAGTGTTCTTCACGATTTCCAGTGTGGTCATTCCACATCTCCTTTCAGGTATCCAATCGTGAACTATTCTTAACTATTAAATATTTTACAGTTGGAAAGACTCATTTTCCTCCCCCCAAAGTCTCAATTAAATCTCTTTGCTTCTAATTCAAGCCTATTATTTCTTGGCTTATACCCAAAGGTTACAGAGAATAGCTCACAATTATCTATTTATATTTTTGTTTTAAAATAGTGTTAAAAGCGTTGTTGCGTCTTCATCTTTTCCAGTTGTTCCACTTATATTTCAGTCACACGTAAATTTAAGCATAGTTTCTGCAGTCCTCTGGATATTACTCTAGTTGGGCCACAATTTTCTTTAGGTAAAGCACTTCGAGCTATGCACCATCTTCATGGTAATGCTTTACCAGTGATAGAGTAGGATGGGTTTTCACATCTTCTATACAAGCCTCCATCCTAACAGGGCAGCCTTTTTCATCACATTATTGTCCTATGGACTCTTCTTCAGCTTGTGATCTACTATAACCCCAGATCCTTTTCTGCAGATCTGCTACCTAGCTATCACTTCCTATCGCAACACATACTAGCTTTGTAGAGCATTACTTGCCAAGATTATTTTTAATTCTAATCTTTTTTTCATTAACGTTTGCAGCTCTACCCAGTTTACCACCATATTCAAGCTTTATAAAGCGCATTCTCTCTTCTGACACCTAGTTCGTTAACAAATACACTGAACAGTGCTGGACCCAAACAGCTTCTTGCAGAACTCCTCACAGCACGTCTCTTTGGTCTGCCAGGGAACTGTTGGTAGTTCATCTGTAAGGACTGTTTTTGAAGCAGTTGTCCTCTACAATACTTCCACTTATATCAGGTTTCTTAGTAGACATAAGAATGTTTTGTGAGATGGTGTGAAAATCTTACTTAAAAGTATAATAGCTAGTGCTAATATCCCCGTTTCCAAGGCCTGTTATCCTAGTGTAGCAACAAATGTGATTGCATTGACATGATTTGTTCTTGATAAATCCATGGAGGCTATTATTTATTACCTTATAGTACTCCAGCTGCTTACAAGTAGGATTGTAGCTTTATTTTGTATTTTAATATGCACAAAATCCGAATTAAGGCTTTAATAAATTGAAGCATCATTAATTTTGAAAATTTAGTATTAATACAACTGTTTGAAGTGTGACCAAACTGTTTTCTGAAACCGCATTCCTCTTGATGACATTTCAGTGTTCACTAGGAGGAGTTTTATCAGGTTTGTCTGACTTCTCAGTTATAGCTGGTCATTTTGCTAAATTGCTAGGTATGCGGAAAATAAAAATTCTCCCTTTAAAACACAAATGTCTAAGGCTAAGCAATGTTAGAGCTGCTGGTTAACATTTCTTAGTTATTTCCCTTGTTTGTCGCAGCGTAGTCTCTCCTAGAACCCACCACACAGACTCTGGTCATCTGCTGGGGATGCTCAGTCAGAGTAAAAGCGTGAAGTTAATGGAATGGTTGCACTAGCAGCTCCGAGCATCCACCCTAACCACCAACTCAAACTTGTCTTCCTCAGTAGTCAATGGAAGACTTTTTTTGGGGGGCTTTATGATATCCAAGTCAGACTTAGAATCTCAGTGTCCTTCTGTAGCGTTGGCCTTTAAATTCATGGGCTAGAATCAGGTGCCTCAGCTGAACCATATACACATTCCAACGTCCTGAGCCTGTTGTAATGTGGGCAACACACCATTTTTTGTACTTCTCCACTTGCTTCAACTACAGGAACTTTGTGTTGTCTGAATCCATTTGAAAAGGACAGGGAGAAAGCAATCTAATAGTTTTCTTCTTTCGTGAGGCAGAAAGAAAATTATACATTAGACTTAATATTTCCATGCACATAGGATGTGGGCTGTTCACAAAATAGTCTGGACACAATGGTTTTAAATTGTCACTGATGCTACTTGCATAAATAGAGATGGAATCCCTGAAATGAATGACATTTCTATTGTAAAGTTGGTGTCAGACAGAATTCTGGCTCAATATATCCAGATATCAGCATTATGTCAGACCACATTGTAGTCTCTGGTTAATACTGCTTAATTCTAGGAATCCGAGTTCTTTATTTTACTGTTTTATTAGTGAATAAGCTTATACTACTTGCATCTTGAATTTTTTCTGTTGGACTTTTCTGTAGTTACAGGAACCAAAGCTGAGAAGGTTTGTAGGCTTTAGTTTAACACTGAAGATCTTGGGGTTTGATGACAGCTTGGATTAGGATAACTGAATGACAAGGTATTCTGCAGCTTAAAGATTTCAGAAATACCAGATTCAGGATATGTCCAGTGCCCTTGTGGCTCTGGCTCAGCTTGTCTGCATCCTGGCAGGCTCATCTTACAGGCAGGAATGCAAAACAAATCCAGTGGGCTGTAAAAGTGAGCTTGCCTGACTCCAGTTGTATGTGCTCAGAGAGCACATACAGTATTATCCACTGGAGCACTCTACGTTGTGGTATTTTGCCTCTTTCATTCCCAGGAGGAGTATGGGAATGCAGAAAGGGTGTCATTTTGTCTTAGGAGTAGATACCGTCTTTGCAAGCACAACATATATGTATTCTGTTTTTTCTCTAGAGGTACAATGCAATGATATCATTTGAAACGTTGAAATCACAGCTGAGATCTAGAAGTTTTGAAACATTGAGGTCAATATTTCCTTGTAGGCTTTACATGACGTCATTTTGTGTCCATGGTATGATAAAGCCTTCTAATTACACAGATATGTTCTTCCTCTGTTTTTAGTGCATAAAAGCTCTTGTATTCTCCTTAAAAAACTCAAACAAAACAGTTAAATATTTTCTGCAAGAATAAAGGCTGTTATAATTGATATTGTTACAGTAGTTTTTAAAACGTCATAATTATGCTAAATAATTTGTCAAGTGTGGTGTATTATATTTGCAACTAACTGGTGGTTTTTTGCACAAAAGTAATTCTTGGAAGCTGTTCCCTCTTCATTTGCTGCTGTAGTTGCATAGGTATGAACTCCCAGCTTGCAGGAAAAGAAAGGGAGGATGCTCTGGAATGTATCCCAGGTGTATCCCTGGCTGTGCTGTGGTTCCCGTGTGATACTGCAGTTCCTCTAGCTGTTTGCAGATGGTCATCACGTTTCTCTCTCCTCTTCCAGACTTTTAACTTAAGATCATGATTTGCAAGACTGTCAAGTACTTTTAAGGGTAGCAGAATGAGCAGGAACTCTGTTCTGAATATATGAGGTGCTATAGCCTGGGAAACCACCCCGAACGCTACCAAATTCTAGGTGTATCCAAGCAGGCCCCCAGATTAATGGATACTTTTGATCTGGGCCTGTGTAAATGGCATATTTTTAAAAGGTTACGATGACAGAAAATTTGGATTTTCATGGTGATTGCAAAACATATACTGGTCAGCAAAACTGCAAGACTTTAATAGACATCAAGCGTTAAAGTCCTTCAGAGACAGGATCACCTGCATTATTAACATGAAAGGTATTTTTCGTTTACCCATCCCTTCAAAACTATTACCGAAACATAAGGAAATTACTTGAAAGCAGGAAATCTGGCACAGTTAATACAGATCACAGCCAGAGCTTCCCAACACTATAAATAACCAAAAATTGTCTTAAAATGTGAATCATTTGAATAACGAACAGTGCTACCAGCTCTGTGGAGGATAAAAGCAATTAACACATAAAATAAGCATCATCTGTAGGTAGCTGAGAAAATCTTATCCATGGAGGACACCCAGCCTTCAGCAGCTTTAAACTCTCTCCTTCCATCTAGAAGTTACTTATTTCTTTTCTTCTTTCAAGGTTGGAGAAGGGTCATTATTGTTCTGCCACTTGTCACCTCTACTGATGAGAAATGTCTTGCTTGGATGCTGAACGCTCCTTTAACTGGGGAACTGACTACTGTGTTCCTCAGATATACCTGAACTGCTTAGGAACCCTCTTCATAGAGTTTCTTCTTCATGTAGGTTTTGCTGGTGATCAGTGGCGAGAGTGTCCTTAATAGCTGTGCTGCTGCGCAGCGTGGCCTTTGAGAACGCTGCCTCACTTGGTTTGCAAGAGCATAGGTTAATGACTGTACAGAGGTTGTATGGGAAACTCTCTTCAGTTCTGACAAGTGGACCTAACAAATCAGAAGGGCTAAAAAAACACGTCATCAGCCACGAAAATGACTTAATGTTCTGAATTTTCATTTAGAGTCTCTGCACTAATAATTCCTTTGACAGCAGTAACCATTAAAAATATTGCCCCTCTTCTAAAGATACAGAAAAGGAAAGACAAAGCTTTTGAAATGTCAAATATTAAAAAATATGTTTTGATTTTAGTATCTTTATTCCCCTTATCTGAAGAGCTTTTTTATTAAATAAACATGAACTCCGCTCAGAACTTCATAAAGACTGTTTTGTTCTAAAGGAGAAAAAGTAGCTAGCTGAGAAGAAACAGACACGTGGCTGCTGCTTCGTATCGAAGAGGCATGCAGACAAAAGGCAGGCAATGCAGCTCCTCTCTCTGGCATAGCCTTGTGCTTTACAGCTTTGCTGCTGAAAAACGTCAGGCCCCAACACTGATCAACCTGGCAAACCTGTACCAGCATCAGACTTGTCCTTGCTTCTAGCTCCTGCCACCCTGTCATGTCAGGAGCAGCGAATGATGCTGACCTGGCTGGCTAAAGCAGACTGACTGTACGGCTGACAGTATGAGGCACAGGGAAAAATGTGACTTCATGCTGCTGCGCAAAAAGAAAACCGTATGGAGCACAGAGTTGTCTTACACAAATATGAGGAAACCCCAGTTGTGAAGAGAAGTGGAGCTTCATACATTTTTGGAAGGGGAAAGGTGCCCTGTTAGCTTTGTGAAATCTCCGAGTTTGTTTTTTTGTTTTCACTGGCAAACAGTTTAAGTGAAAAGGATCTGGTGTTAGGAATAGAGCCCTGTTAAGGCCATGAGTGAAGCAGAGGGAGTCAAAGTGGAAATATATAGATGTAGTGAAGCCCAGCAAGCAATTGCTCCTTAGGAATACAATGAATCTTCAGAATTTAATAAAATATAGCAGTATTTTTCTGTGTACTTGAACACTTTTACTTCTAGCCCCACAGGGTACACTAGCCGTGAAAAGGGTAACATTACCCATTAGTATGGTGGTAATGTCTGCAATTAGTGGCAGTACCAAGAGCTCCTTGCAAGGACATCTTAGCCCACAAGGTAATTATGAGCTTATTACTGGCAACCAGCACGTCACTTTGTGGAGGTTTACCCTTCCTTGAGTCACGCTTCCCCTTAGAGAGTCTGCACCTTCTGGAGTTTCTTGTCCTCGACAAGACAAGACAATAATTGCACATTATTCCTTGCAAATCACAGCATCGCTGAGGTTGGAAGGGACCTCTTGAGATGATCTACTCCAACCCCCTTGCTCAAGCAGGGATGCTCAGGACTGTCCAGTTGGATTTGAGTGTCTCCATGGATACTCTACAACCTCTCCAGGCAACTTATTCCAGTGCTTGACAACCTTCACAGTAAAAAAGTGTTTTAATGTGTTCAGATGAAATTTCATGGGTTTTTAATTTGCGTCTATACTTGCGGTACCAAACTGTGAGTGGTTTTGGAGATTTGAGGCTGTTAACTCTTTACCTTATTTCTCAAATCCTAGTAAATCCTGATTCTTTTCTAAGGCATGCTTGGCCCATTATGAATGGGTTTTTTGCCACTTTAAAAGTACAAAGCTTTTAACTGAAGACAGGACGGAGGCTACCACATCTGTGTTGCCTAAGAATCAATACTGTAGCTTCTTCAACTGTTATGCTGTCAGTCTGGTGAAAAAAGGCATTGCTGGCATCTCATGTTTACAGTAAAAGCTGCTGTTTTGTTCTCAGATGCGTTCAATGTCGTGGTGCTGCATTAGTTGTAGATTGGTAAGATTTGATCAAGTCAGATTGATGTAATGTAATTTAAGTAACAGCTTATTCTGTGCACGTAATTTTATGTGTGACCCTTTAAGCCCAGCTGTGACATAACTACTCTAGCTTTCACTGTTCCACTTGCCAACTCAGAAACTGCCCTGGCCATTCCCTGCTTTACAGGGGGCAATTTTCTGGTACCACAGTTACTAAGTGATTATATAAACAAAGGTTAGGACTAAATAATATATCCTGTGGACTAAAAAACATTTTCAAGATGAGGTAAGGGTAGCTACTTAAGAGCAGATGAGCAATGCTCTAATGCTACTTCAGGAGTTACTAAGCTGCTTTTCTTGAAATACAAAATTTGAGGAAAGATCAACCCTGTAATACAAGGCACATACATGAATACCAGTTATTTAGATACAAGTTTGGGAACATCTCTTTCATAGAATCATAGAATTGTTAAGGTTGGAAAGGACCTCTGAGATCATCGAGTCCAACCATTAACCCAGCACTGCCAAGTCCACCACTAAACCGTGTCCTCAAGCACCACGTCTACCCGTCTTTTAAATACCTCCAGGGATGGGGACTCAACTACTTCCCTGGGCAGCCTGGTCCAATGCTTGACTACTCTTTTGGTGAAGAAGTTTTTCCTAATATCCAACCTAAACTTCCCCTGGCGCAGCTTGAGGCCGTTCCCTCTCATCCCATCCCTTGTTACCAGGGAGAAGAGACCGACCCCCACCTCACTGCAGCCTCCTTTCAGGTAGTTGTAGAGAGCAATAAGGTCTCCCCTCAGCCTCCTCTTCTCCAGACTAAACAACCCCAGCTCCCTCAGCCGCTCCTCATAAGACTTGTGCTCTAGACCCTTCACCAGCTTTGTTGCCCTCCTCTGGACACGCTCCAGCACCTCCATGTCCTTCTTGTAGTGAGGGGCCCAAAACTGAACACAGTACTCGAGGTGCGGCCTCACCAGTGCCGACTACAGGGGCACTATCACCTCCCTGGTCCTGCTGGCCACGCTATTCCCGATACAAGCCAGGGTGCCATTGGCCCTCTTGGCCACCTCAGCACACTGCTGGCTCATGTTTCAGTACTGGTTTAGCATGATTTGCTGTACCAAAAAAAGTTCTTGAGAATGTTTTTGCGGACATAGTGATAAGGTGTAAAGGTCAAATTTATGGAATGGTGTAAAATGCATACCTAACAACTTCTGTAGTGGTCAGCTATGGTCTCTTTTTCGCTGAATTGTCTGAGGACAGGTGAGCTATATACATCAATATTCCAACTAATCCTATTTAAAACTTCAGCTTTAACCCAGTTGTCATCATCGCTTTACATGAGGTATATGTGAGGCTAAACTTCCCAGGCGCAGGGAATTCTAAGGATTGTATTTTCTGCTTTGCAACTGGATGAGCACATTAATGCAGTGCAAGGCAGAAGCATTCACAGAACAGCAGTAAAGAATGGGAAACAAACAGGAATGACAAGATAGTTTGCTGCTGTTTTTTTTTTTTATTTTGTTCTGAAAACAGCAAATCTTGTTTCTCCTCATGTATTGTAGGCAATTAATTGTTAGCTTTGTTTTGTACTGGCAGGAGCGATACTGGTTAAAAGATCTATTTCAGGCTGCAGTTGTTTCTCCACGCCTTCAGAGTCAGCATAAAGTAAGAGAGGTTTCAAAGTTTTGGCCTTTATTGAGCTTAGCCTATAGGCAATATGAAATGATAATTTTCACACACATCATTGAGTCTTAAAATATCTCAGATGGCAACACAACCTTTTGCGGTGTCTAACATTAGGGATTAGTCCAGACTGAGTGGCTCCTACAATTTATTTTTCACCCTCTGTAAGACTTGGATTTCCCTTTTTACTTCCTTCTCAACTTCTTTTGGAAACGTGTCATGAATTTTCCAGTGTCCTAAGCACCTGATCTTGATGTTTAGATATGTGTAAGATCAAGCCTTATCTGCAAGTAAAAAATCATTTTTTAATTCTAACATGACATGCTTATTTTTGTCCACATCATCACAGAATTAAAATGCTACCATTCTAGGTGAACAATTATAAGCTGCCTCTGCAGAATGTGGAAGTTGTCTTTCTAAGTAGGTTTTTACTCTTTTTCCTTTACTTCCTTTGAAAACAAACAAACGAAAAATACACCGGAAGAAAAAGGATTACATCTCATAGGATTCTATATCGAAACTTACTCCAAACACTGTTAGAAGTTCATAGCAAGATTTTTTCTTCCCATCATGCAGTAAAAAACAAAAAAAATACAAAAAATATGTGGCATTAAGGAAAGAATGGTTTTGTAGTTCAGTGTCTATCTTGAATCAGCAGCCCTTCAGAAGGGCTCCATAAACATACTCTAGGTGTGCTGTAGGATCTCTTTCACTAGACACACTCCAAGTCAGTACACAAATAAATACACGCTATTGTAAGTCAGGAACAAGTGCTCACTCCAAGTTTTTATTAAAATTGAACACAGAGAAGTATTCAAACATACTTCTGGTTGAGAATCTAGACAGCTAATATGTTTTCAGGATCATCTGGTTTGACAGTATTCCAGAATCTCAGTTAACCCTTTTGCGTGTACATTCACAGGAACATGACAGTGAGCAAGCACCTCATTACTCAGCCAACAACCACTACATCGTCACCAAGGAACTGGTAAGTCGGAACCTCAAGGTTATAGGGAGCGGGACCTTTCCTGATTCTGCCAGAGGCATCGTAATGGGACCCATGGCAAGGGCAGTAATAACCGCCAAAATCTCCGGAGTTGGCAATGGGTACACAACCAAGGTGAGTGCAGACACCTACTAATATGACCCATTCTGGTTTCTTTACTCTGTCTAAGTCATGCTGTGGATCCCTCAGTTTAGACAAATCAACTGCAGCTTCCTGATTAATCTCTGCCTGGGTTCTGTGACGCACAAAAAGGGGCTTCCCTCGCCACTTGAAAGCCATGTTCTTGCCTTCTGGAATGTCAGATAACTTGATCTCAATCTTTGACAGCGCTAGCACATCAGCAGAGGCACTCAGGCTGGAAATAAACTGGGTGACAACATTCTTAGCAGCATATGCAGTTGCTACGCATGTCGTTGCAGTCACCAGGTAGGAAAACCCTTTTCTAGCTTCGCTGCTGCTTTGAGAAGACGTGGTGGCATCTAGCACATCTTGACGACGATAGGCAGAGAAGTCAGGTACTGCGACGTCATTATGGATGCAACGAACGCTGGCAGGTGCTGCAAGAAAAAGAATATGAAATGACAACACTTTCTGATAAAAAAAAATATTACGATGTATTTTAAGTTATACTTTTTTAATTGCATTTTTGGAATAATGGGTAAAAGTTACTCCGAAGTCCGCGTAGGATTCCGCTAATTATACATTTCAATTTGAAGTTGTAGGAAAATGGTTTCCAGAAGGTATTTTCTTTAGATGAACAGGTGATTTCTGAAACTGTTTTACCTATTCTTTGAAGATTACACAAAGCCTGATAAGGGTGCAGAAAAATCTGTGAGAAGTTCTGGGTTTAAAGCAAACTGTTTTTTCAGAAGATTTCAAGGAAAAACTCCTGCAGGACACCATGACTAGCTAAGACAAGACAGACCCAGTTTTCCATTCAAATGTTTCCCTGAAAAAAATTGCTATGAAGAAATTTGATTTAGTAAAGTTTGCACATCTGTAGCTTAACACTTTTGTGCTCTCCTTTGACTTAAGTAACTTCCATGCCTTTAATAATCTTAAGTGTGTGGTTAAGCATTTTTAAGATTAAAAATGCACTTATCAGGCATCCCCCTTTATATTAAACTGTTGTCAAACCTAACTGCCCTGGTAAATAATTTTAAAACCTCCAGTCCCCATTTGCCAGGCTCACTTCACAGATTTAGGGATAAAGCTAGTAACTGTCCAGTTCCCAAGCTTTTCAAGTGGGATTCCCACGTCAAACCTCTGTGCTAAACTAACAAGATGCAACGGCTAACTAGGAGGCCTTCCATTCGTTTCTCCAGCAAAAGCAAGCTGCTTCCCTCAATAAGAATCTATAAGCCAAAGAACGTGCCAAAGACCGAACAAATTACTTCCCGAAGTGCAACCTCTGTTATTCAAAAAGAACTATTTAGTCTTTATTTTTTTCTAGCAGTTGACACAAAGTTAACAGAGGTTAATAAAACCCATTCTCTCAAAGTTCTTAAAATAACTCTCAGGGATTTATGTGCAATATAATGGGGAAAATATTTACGTTTATTTACAAGTAACTCAACATAGAGAAGGTATTTGCTGTAGGATTTGAACTGCAGAGAAATTAAACTGAAATTCAAAATTCTGAGATAGTAAACCTTACTAATTTATTTCAGTATCAAGACTTAAAATATTTCACATTTAGTAACAAGCAATACGATTAACTTCTAAAAATTCCTTATATTCAGTGAAAAGCATGCTTGATGTTAATTAAAACAAAGAATAAGACTAAATGTCGGCTACATTAGTTACAGATTTGTAGAATTTTCACCTGAACATATCCTTTACAGTTGAGGATCAGGTGAAGTATGTATGTATGTTCTACTCACTACAGAGCATCTTCCAGAAGGCACTGCCATCTCCAAGACTTACATGAAGTACGAAGCAAACTGTCGCTACGTGCCCAGCGTCAGCAGATAAGGGCGGCAGTTCTCCATGAAACGCAAATCAGTCTGTTCCATGGAGAACGACTGCCCTTTGGCTGGAAGTCTGGGTCTGCAAGAACGACCTGGGGCTAACGTTACCTGGCTGATGCTTTCCGACCACTGCATGAACAGGGGGGAAATACAGGAATTTCAAAAGAGGAAACCGAGGGTTTTGACATAGTGAATTCACTGTTAGAGCTGTTTTTCTGCAACAGTAAACCACACCGTGTGTTCCCGCTGCACATCTCTGCTTTGATGCCCCTCAGCTAAGTACCTTATTGAACTAGACAGAATTTTCCTGCACCTTCCCACCTGCACAATTAATACCTACCCGAGAGTCACCGAAAGGAAGCAGGCTGTCAAGTGCCCTTAGCTCTGTAGTCATAAACGCATCTTGCCCTGACGATGACAACTTGGAATCGTGTATTTAAAAAAACAAAAAAAAGCAGCAAAAGCCAGAACCTCTCACCTGACTCCCGCCTCTGCTTGCCCCCGCCCGCCCGGCCGGACCTCCAGCGCCCAGGGCACCCTGGCCGGCCGCTGCGGCCGGGCCCCTCTCCCCGCCGCAGGCCGAGCGGTGCCCGAGGAGCGCTGCGGGAGGCGGCAGCACCCCCTGCTCGCCGCCCGCGGTCGTGCGGCGCCCCGGCGCTGGCCGCCTGAGCCCCCGTCCCGCCTCGGGGGGCGGCCGGCCCCTGGGCCCGGCCGCCGCCCCCTCAGCCGGCGGGACGCGGCCGCCGCCCGCCCCGCCCCGAGCGGCTCCCCCAGGGCCCGGCCCGCGGCCACCCGACCCCCGGCCCGCACCGTTGAGGCTGGCGCCGGCGACGAGGCCCCCCCGGGCCGACCGGCCGCTCATCGACTCCCGGCAGAGCAGAGGCCGCTTCAGGTCCAGCGGCACCTTCTCGGCCCGACGCGCCGCCGCCGGCGCCAGCGGCTTCAGCGGGCCGGGCACGGCGTGCGCCGCGGCCGACAGGTAGGGCGCGAAGGGCCCGGAGCGGGCGGCCACGGACAACATGGCGGCGGCGGCGGCTGCTGGGCCGGTCACCGCTGCGACCTTCCCGGCGGCGGGAGACTGCGCACGCGCGCCGGCGTCACGCCGGCACGCTGTCGCGCGGTGGCGGCGTCACGGCAGCGCAGGGCGGGGATAGTGTTACACGTCACGGGGCGGGGGGTGGTGCGGCAGCTGCGAGCGCTGCCCGGTGATACAGTGGCAGCGCTGAGGCGGGGCTGGCGCTGCCGCGCCGGGGTGCCCGTTCCCGGGGAGCCGCTGTCACCGCGGCCGCCCGGCGGGGGAGAGGGAGCCCCGCGAAAGTGGCGGCTGCGGGAGCTCCCGGGCCGAGGCGGCCCCTGGAGCGCGGGGCTGCGAGCGGGAACCGCCTGACACAAGCGCTCTGCTGGCGGGAGGGGCCGGGAGGAGCGGTCGGGAACGCCCCCCTCCAGTGACGCAAAATGGGACCGTGAAATCGTGGGGCTGACATCAGGCTGGATCTGGTGGAGCCTGTGGAAAAGGGAATACGGCGGGTGGATGACGCAGCGGGTGTACAGGGTTGTGATACGTAACAAGCCTCGTGCGGCTTTGATGTGGTGAGGCTGGCAGGCAGGCAGAGACAGTCGCAGCGTTTTCCCTTGGCACGATAGGACTGTCTGTCTCTGAGCCTGGAACTGTCAGAATTGGTCTTAATTCCTTGCTCTGTTCTTAAGCTTTCATCTTCCAAACTTCTTTTTTTGATCTCAAAGTGCCTTTTTTCCTCCAAAAGCTTGGCTGCGTTACCTGCTCTAGCAATCGGGCCTTGAGGGTGAAGAGTGCTTTCAGCAACTGTGTACAGTGTCAAGTGCTAAAGGGTCTTGATCTGTGCTGAGTTTTAGGTGTTACCAGGAAACGAATTCTGCATCGGATTATCCCCGATACGTGGCCGTTCCTTGCTTTCCAGAAGCGACTGTCTGAAACGTCCCTGCGCGCTGTGTCCCAGGGATGAGTTTCATCTCGCGCTCCCGCTAAGGGTTCCCGGGCCCGAACCCCCGGCTTCCCCGCTGTTCCAGTTAGAGCAGGGTGGGTGGTGATGGGGCTTCTCCCACCTGGGCCGGCCTCCTGCCAGGGCCGGGCTGGCCGGCGGAGCTCGTAGCCGTCTTGTCAGTGCCGTTGACCCCAGAGTCGGTTTTGCGTTCAGCACGCCAAGGAGGTCTGTTCACACAAAGTGCTTTGGTTGGTGATTTTTCCTCTTCTTGGCGTTATCCTATTTCATACAAAGCAGTTAAGCACTATTACAAACATATTTTTTTTTTCTCTTTTACTGTAATTCTTTGTTTTGTGAGGTATTTCTGCTTAATATTTTGGAAGGACAGTAAGTATATTGAAATCCCATCCTAGAATACCTCTGACGATAACTTGCAAGCAAATTTAAGTCATTGAACTTCAGAACGTTTCGAAGAGGGGTTCAGGAAGCACTGCGGGGACACGTCAGCGGTCCTGTGCCTTTCCTGCAGGACACGGATTCCTTTAAACAGAGCACTGTGATCCCAAAACACCTTGGAGGGGTTAACATGTTTTCTTCCCTTGCTACTCTTACAATGAGATTTGGGGGTGTGTAAATACTATTCAGCAACATTACTTGAAAGAAAACCGTGCCACTTCTGGGATAACACACGCCCTTTATTATTTCTCCTATTCCTTGTGCAGTGTAGGATTTTTGCCCCTTTTTATTTCTTTGTTTCTTTTTCCTTAGCTTATCTGTTTAATTTTTTGTCTTTTCGTCGTCCTGCTGGATCAGTTGTAAAGTGGGAAAAAAACTTAAATTTTTTCAGCTTGTCATAGGAAATTGGCGAGTGATAGATTTTACATCAAGTTTGAAAAATACAAAGCAGGTTTTACGATACACTTGTTATGTTCATAACCACGTTTCTGCAGGCAGCCTCCAGCTGCCACAGCTTCAGTGTTTTCCTCTGCTCGTCAGCATGTTCAGTCGGGAGCTCAGACTGCTGGGGAAGTCAGAGAGTTCTCCAGAAACTCATTCTTACCAGCAGCGATTAGGAGGGTGAAGGACCACGGCAGCTGTAATTATTGCCAAAAATATATTTTTTCCGTTCCCAATCACAAACGCAGGCTGAGATGCAAACGCTTGAGTCCAGTTTTTATCTTCACTCAGATGAGTTTTATTCTGCTCTGTGAACAGTACGGGAAGCTCGTGTATCGTTGCACCTTTAGATTTGCGCAGTTAGCATAAAAAAACCCTACCCTCTCCTCTCCCACATAACTTGTTTTTCCATTAAGGGCAGAAATTTCAGTACTTTTTGGGTATCTTCGAAGTATTTTGATTATTTGCAAAGAATGTACAAAGTTGCTTTCCTGAAGATAGAACAGATTCTTTTCCAAAAGTTCCTGCTATATTTTTGAGTAGCAAAAAGCTAAATAAAAAGCTCTATTTCTAGGATTATTTTTTTTTCTGGCCATGCGCACTGCTTCTGCCTGTGCAGACACAGGCAAATCAAAGTATTTAAAAACATTAAATTAATACTAAAGAAAGTATTTTGGTAGATTTAAATATTTCTTCTGTTAAGAATACCCTACATCTGGTCTGATAGACAGCAATAGATTTGGCTTGACCTGCCAAGGTAGTCCTAAAATTGTTGATGTTATTACTCTGTGGAGCTTCTTAAAGGGGAATAAAATTGGGGTTTTTTTTTGTATTTAGAAGTATATCGTCAAAGATTATGTGCTAGCAGCGTGCAAGACAGAAATATCAATTCATTTGTATGTTTGGTTTCTTTAATTAGATAATGTGTGTGATTTCACCCTTTTCATTGCACTGAAAAATAATCCGAAACGAAACAATGCTGCTGTCAGCTCCTTCCCCTGTGCAACAAGCAGCAAATGACATCCTCCAGGCAAATTAAAACCAAGTCTGCTCCCACGGGCTATTCTGGAGGTGGTAGTTCAGTTCATAAAATGAATCTTGGCAGATAGAGGCCGTTCACACTGAGGAAGGGCAGCACTTTTAAGAGACAAGAAGGCAGAATGCCATAGTAGTCTTTCCTCCCTTTGCCACAGGGAAGCTGTTGGCTGCCTCCGCAGAGCTACAGCCGTGACGTACAGACAGGCTCCTGGTCAGGCAGCGGCACTGTAAAACAGAACGAGTGTCTCGGGCTCTTGTTGGGAGCAGCAACCCAGCTCTCTAACAAAGTCCTTCCTCTGGGCAACGTTCCGGTTCTCTGTAGCAACCACTCAGTTTGGGATGATATTCTCACCCATAACTTGTTCGGGTTAATTGCAGGGATAAGAGGACAATAGATGCATCACATAGATGAATCCTGGACTACAGGAAAGATCCATTCTTCCACTAAGAACTAGGGTGAATAAATAAATCTCTGTGGGTTTGGGTTTTTTCCCAAATTTATTTTACTTCGTAGCATCAGTCTCACGCTTGACTTGTCACAGCTTCCAATGGTAAGATTTAGTTCGGTACTAGGTGGATACGCTAGTAGGTGCATACCTGCTCCAGTTAAGCCTTTTAACTAGTTCAGGCTTCTAAAATTTTCCCAAAACGCAGGATAAACTTGACACAGAGATATGTTGTGAAGATATTTGAGCTAAACCATCTTCTAGAAATCTAACCACAATTTCTCAGCTAGTCAACACAGTCCATTCGTGCAAGGCTGTGAAGCTTTCATGCTTCATACCAGCTGTATAAGGAGCTATTGTTTTGAAATTCAGCTGTTGCTGGTGGTGTTAGTACTAAATTATTTTATGACTGTGCATTAAAAAACCTGTCTCTGTGGAGTGGTAGTTTAGGGACTGGCCTTATTAAGATTTATGTAAGGGTTTGACTTTTTCACGGAAGTATTCACTGAATCTTTTTAACTGTTGTCTGAAATGTACGGAAATATGGTAGTTCTAATTAAGTGGGTTGGATCATTCCAGTTCCAGCAGTATTGATCTATAATTTATTTCTTTCCCAGCAAGTTTGTGACGTCTAAGCCTGGGTAGGTAATGATTTACCCAAGTCAGCACACTGTACTGTTGGTAACTATAGTTAGTAGCGATGTAGTAATTATAGGACACCATAATAATATTCTAGAGGAAAGGTAATTTGTAGAAACTGCTGGGGGTATGAATCAATGTACGGGTGGAAATAAACAATATTCAAGCGGGGGAGAGAAAACCAGGAAGACGCATTTTAACAGCACAAGTTTTACAACCATTATTTCATTTCAGAGGAAAAGAGCTACAGAAACATGTTCTCCATTCTTTAACAGAATGCAAAGTCATCATGATCACAGTAAAGATCTGATCAGAACCAAACAAGTTCTAACAGGGCAAGAGGAGTTTCTACTAAGACCATCAGATATTAGTATGCTGTAGGTATTCGGTGTTTCACCATGAGACTGAGGATCTGAGCTAGTATTTGTAGAAGAGTTTGTTACTAGTTGTGGGTTTGGGGGATTTTTTGTTGTTTTGTGGGTTTTTTTAAGGATTCTGGGCTTTGACAGTGATGTAAGTTTTGAATTTGGTAACCCAGCTCCGCTGTTTGGGATGGGGCAGATGTGGCCTCATCCCGATGATAGAGTGTTCTGACTGGGTGCTATTCCCAGAGATGTTTGGCAAAATGTGCTTGCTACTTCCAGAGATTTTTGACAAAATGAGGCAGTCATGATTTTTTTGGAAAACATGGCTGTAAAGTTTTTAAAGATATAAGAGTGATTTCAAATTACAGTGTGATCCGAAGATGATTAAAACATGAAAATACCTCGTCATAAAAGGCTCCATATTCTGTTATCAGAGTCCAAAAAAGAGTAAGTTCAATTTTAATTTTAAAATGACTAAGCATGTTCCAGTGTTTAGGTGTTTCTTTGAGAACTGCTGTTCGGCTTATGTTCCGGAGCATCAATACTGAGCAAGTCTTTTCTAGCCAAATCTGAAAGTTAAATGCCAATATAGTATTGTGTAAACCATCTAAACAGACCTCTGCAATTGCTTTTGGGCATTCACAAGAGTGTTAGCCGTATGAAAATTTATACTGCTTAATGCTCTTGTCATTTTAAAGTAAATTAAAAGTTGATTTGCATTAATACAAAAGCTATAAGATGTCAGGGTTGCTGTATTATGAAATAGTTGCAGTGTATTGTTATAATGCTTTGGGGCATGTGCAGTGGTGCTTCGGTGCCTTTCTTTACATAGTATTTTATTCTTGTGTTTATGTTTTCTTCAGATATTAACTGAAGAACTTTACTGGTTTCTTGCTAAAGTCTTGGTCACCCCAGGCAATTTGATCTTACCAGAAAGTTTTCTTTTTTTTGAGTTCTTTGCTATCTTGCATTATTTTTATGCTCTGAAAAGTCAGTGCTACTGAGCTTGAGACTTCAGGGTTTGCGTTTGCTTTTTGGTTTTGCATTGATGATAATTTTGTTTCTTCCTGAATACGATTATTCAGAAAGAAAAAAAAAAAAACCAACCAAACACAAACCACCAAACTTGACTTGCGGAGCGTTGTTGGTAAAGCAGGTATGCCCTGCTTCATCACGCTGGAAGATGAGGTTTATCATGCTGTGCTGTAGAGGATGACTGAGAACAAGTGCCACGTGGCCTGGGTGATCCGCGCCCCCCGCCTCTAGTCCTGTTGCATGATCTCATGTCTCTAAGATGGGAGAGTGCAGATGGTGTAACACAGTCCAGCTGTATGCAGGAGCAGGTTGCTCAGAGAGGTTGTGGAGTCTCCATCTGTGGAGATATTCAAAACCCAACTGGACACAGTCCTGGACAGCCTGCTCTTGCTGACCCTGCTTGAGCCAGGGGGGTGGGACTGGGACTAGCTGATCGCAAAAGGTCCCTTCCACCCGCAGTGACTCTGTGACTGTAACATGCAGACGTTCACGTTAGTGTGTTTACTAACGAGCGAGGGAAAGCTGCTTGCTTAGAAGCGTTTAGATATTCTTGTGAAATACAGTCCAAACATTGCTGCCCTGGCCTGTAGAGTGGGGCTGATGGCAGCACCCGGCTCTGGGGCCTGCATGGTGCCGTTGCTGAGCACGGATGTACAAACTGGGAGTGCACTGAGCAAGGGCAAGTTTCTAGAAGTTAAAACGGAAGAGTTTCCTGCTTTCTTTCCACTATATAGCCTTTCCTTTAAAAGTTGTTTCTAGCAACAGTACTTCATACTTTTTTATTTAATGGTAATCTTTGTTTGTTTAGCTATGTTGTAATTTTCCTGTGTAAACTTTCCAAAACACGGGATGTATCTTTAATGTAGTGGTGTGTTTCGGGGTCTGCAGCCTGCAGGCATTAGATGAGGCCTTCCAGTTTGTTGCCTATTTAGATAAGAGCACCCTACTGCTAGAGTGGCTCCAAACGTCTGCAGTTAGTTCCTCTGCAGCATTAGCGCTCATTACAGTGATTTCTGTTTTCTGGTGTGGTAAATAAATAAATAGATTTGAAGATTTGTGTATGCAATACAGTTTGGTTAAGGTTAAAATTTGATATTAGAATTGATATTAAAATTTTGATATTTAGACATTATTGTTCTTTGAAGTTGGCCTATCGCTTTGAAAAGTCACAAGATGTGATCAAAAAGGAATGTGAAAAGTGAGGATCAGAAGTGGACAGTAAAAATGAGAAAAAAATCTTCTAACGTTCCCTTGGTCAAACATTCCTCTCCCACTCCCCATATTAGTTGAAATGATGACACCTTACTGCTACAGTCTAATCTAAATTCAGCTTTTTCCCAGTTGAGGAAGAAAGAAGTTAAAGTGTCACAAGCAAAGAAGAAATCTGACGGCAGCTTTTTACTACTCTTTCTATTAATGCGGGAGTAATAGGCAGGAGTTCACAGCTTTAGCAGCCATCTTATTCTAAATCTCTTACATCCCTGCTTGATACGGCCAAGATGTATTGCCTTGAGCAGAAGGACATGGAGTATCTGGCTCTAGCAGACATGCACTCAACATTTTGAGTATAAAATGAGATAAATACAAAGAAAGTGTATTTCTCCTCCCCGCCCAAAGACAAATAGAAAAATCAAAGCAGATGAGGCATTCCACCGGGCAGGAAGAATGGAATTTTCTGAGTCTATTATAGAGAGGAAAGCAAATAAAGCCACTGAAGTGAATTAAATAAAAATAAAAAGATCAAGCCTAAGATTACGTCAAAGGTTTACATAACTGTCCAGATGGACAAAAAGAGTCATGTATATGTGAAATTGATAAGATCTGATCACACAAATCAGAAATGGCAACAAAAGGTGTCCATCCAAGCAGAAGCCAAAGGCTAGATGATAATTGCCTGGGGCAACATCAAAGGCTGCTTGGCAAGGCAGCAGCTGAAGGCTAAATGAAGTTGCCTGGAGCATCATTAAGGACAGCTAGTACAAACGTCGGTTTGAGGGAAAATGTTTTCTCCTTTTCTGGTGCTTTTTCTCTTCACATTTCCTGAAAAATCCCCAATACTTTTACGTCTTGAAGGGCACGTGTTTGACTCACAGCTGGCCTCCACTACTACATATTCTTTGCTTTTTAGGATACCTGCAGGTGGAACCCAAACCAAACTGTTTTCAACTTCATGACCACTTTGACTAAAAATTGAAAAGCTTTACAAAGGAGAATCCAAACTTCCCTTGCTTGCTTGCGTATTTATTACAATTAATCTATCTGAAGAACTGCATCTTGTGTCTGGCGCCCAGCTGACAATGTTTGTGTGGAGTGAGGGAGGAACTCTCTCCACAGCTGTAGACAGAAAGAGGTTTGGAGTGACTGTCTCTTCTCCAGTCTGCTGAACGGCACTGCCATGGTTTCTGTTGGTCAAAACCCAGGTGTTATTTCAAGCTTTAGCGGTACATGCTGGAACAACTTGCCCTTCTTTCAGTGCTAACAGATCTCTCATAGTTGCACGAATAAGCATAAATGTTAAAAAATAGAGCATTTATAACATTTCAGAGGGCCCTAAATTATTGATTAGTCAGAACAGACCACTTTCGAGGACTAAGAAAGGCAGGAGTAGGAATAGTAGCACCAGAGCTAAGCATGCTGCTTGACGCAGGGCCAAAAAATCTTACCTGCTACTGCATGTGTATGCATATGCTGCTGTGGAACCTGTCTTGGGTGAAGTGGCAGAATAAGAAGGGCAACATAAAAAGAGTGACAAAGGAAATAACTTTTTCTCAATTTCATGGCGTATAGTACAGATCTTGATCATCATTAGACTCTCCTGTAAGCTTTTCCCTGATGCAAGGTTGCTGGACCTTGGCTTCTAACCAGCTTAAAACCAGCATGAAGCAGATAATGGTAAAGTAAGAGCTTTTTGTAATACTTGGAGCTTTTGGCAGTAAAGAGCCATACCATTAAGAGCTAATGCAATGAAAGTGTCCACATGTCATAACTTTTTCCCTTTCCTCCCCCTTATAATAGGTGTACAGAGACTTTGCCTGTAGCCTTTTCTCATCTGAATGCTTAAGTTGAATTGTAGGACTTGATTCTAAAATAAATTTTAACTGGTTTGCAACATATGTATCTCCCTTGGTTTCAGCTGGATTGCTGCAGATCTGTGTTACTGTTAGGAGCATCTAGTTTAAAAATATCGTGCTGAGAAAAAAAGCTGGCCCTGGCCTCAAACTGTGGTATTGATCTCTGTGTGCCTCAGGGAATTGGGAACCAGACGTGTATAACGTGTGCCTGAATTGAGCTAATGGCACGCTGTAGTCTTAATCATCTAAATGTTCATGTGACTATTACTAAGCACTTGCTTCAACAGTAGCTTGTGGAAACATGCCTATAATGCAAAAGATTTTTTTTTTATTATCTGCTTGTTGTTTTTTATATGCAATGCCTTTATTTTCTGTCCTTCTATATAGAAATGATAAATAAGAGCCTTTTCCTGTCTTTTTATGTATAGTTAGGAGAATAATCGTGCTACTGAGGCTGTTCCTAATGGTTCCCAGTGGAGTTCCTCCAAGTTTTCAGGTTAGTTATATTTCATATTTTCATATTTTTACTGACCTTTGGTGCAAGAAGTAGACATATACTAATGAAGTCTGCTGAGGCAAATTTACAAAGCATTCTCAGGGAAAAAATCAGAATATAATATGAAAAGAATTACAAAACTTTAAAAGTTGGGATGAAATTTAGTAGTAGAAAGTAAAAGGTCATACAAGGTCATTTAGAGATTCATATCAAATGATTCTACTGCAGATTATAGATCTATCATAGGAAGTCACAGGCGAAGGAAGAAGATGTAGGTATGTGGTGGGTGATCAAAGTGTAACTGTGCAATGAGTCTGTTAAATAGGTCAGTGGGCTACTAGGACACGAGTTTTTCAGTAGATACAGGAAATGTTGATTTTATTGTACAAAGCCACTGCATGCCCATGCAAGTAGAAGGTACCTCCTGTGTCAGTGAATATGCAAATATTTTTCTCAATTTGCTGAACTCAACTTCCAAAACAGTTCAGTGAGTGGGTCTCTGTGGGTAATCTCAGGGGGTCAGGTGATAATCTTGGTTGTCACAAGTTTCTGTGGAATGCTTGTTCAGTTACATAAACAACTACTCTGAAATGAACAGTGCAATCGAGAGTAAATACACTGATTTCAGTTATTGAAACACATATCCTTATAAATTTAGCAAAGTATGTTAACATGAATAAAAACATAGATTATGACTGAGAGCTCATTCAAAGGAAGTGGAAAATTGCAGAAGCATTTTTGCTTTTCTCCATCCAGGGATATAAATTAGTTTAATGATATTGGTGTGGGGTTATCTGTGAAGGGAGGTGAAAAAGGGTGAAGTTTGCAGTGGTTATGTAAATGGAGGCAGATTTTATCCTGTGTTATTGGAGCCTGTGTTAATGTTAGCGGTAACTATGTGTGTCTTACTGAGATCTGAATTATTAGCATTAAATACTAATTGTACTAGCTAGAACAAGGAGGCCTGGTACTGGCTTTCCATTCATGTTAGTTCTCTTTTCTTTCTATACTGCTACAGTCTCTTTCATGTCTCTTTCTTTTGAAATAGGCTTAGTTACTGCAGTTATGCTGAACAGTGACAAGTGGTGTCATGGCATTGTGATGAAGACAAATACTTTCTGAGGAGAGAAGAAATCTGAAATTTTCACTTGTGTACTGAAGTCTGAAGAGACAAAAGGTAATACATTATAAAAGGGTCTAGTTTCCAAAGTATCCTTCACTGAGGCATGTCACTAATTCTATATTATGGCCTTTCCGTGCAAAAAGTTGCTGGCTTTCTTAAAATAAGACTGATGCACTTGGAAGCTGCCTTGCTATGTAAAATGGATAATACAATATAAGAGAAATGTTAGTAATTGATTATGAGCCCATTTTTCATGAGTTTTATGTAGGGTAAGGAGAGGAGTTGCTACTGTTGCAAGGGTTGCTCAAAAAGTAGACCGTACAAGCTGTGTCATGTTTCCAAAGGAATATATTACTACCTGCCCTGAAAATTAAGAGTATAAAGAGGTGCCAAAGGAGCAGGCGAAATGTTGGCAGGCAGTTTACAGTCCAGAATGAAAGCAGTGTAGAGTTAAAGCTCTCAGTTCCACGAATCCCATTTGCCATCATTAGCTTATGTGGGGCACCTTCATGCCCCCATATAAAATCTTAAAAAAATAGCACGACCTTCTTTAGTATCAAAAATAGCATGAAAAGAACAGCATGAACATAGTGTAGCAGGACTAGCAATAATTTATTCCTTATCTAAATTTAAAATAAATAATACTTCAGAGCAAAAAAGCTGTCTTGTATTCTGTCTAAGCTCAGTTTAGCCAATGTTTTGCCAGACGCAGCAAGTATGTGCAAGGATGCTGGTTACAGGGAAAACTGGGGATTTTAAAATGCTGCTTTATGTTTCCAGAATTTCACTCTGGGGACACTATAAGCAGAGAAGCTTTTAAAAGTGTGAACAGGGTGATGCTGTTTGGTTCTTCAACAGCAGCATAAGCCTCATTGAAATGTTTTTCTCGGGTTTGTCTTTGCAGGAAAATTGAGCAGAGTGCCGTACTGGAACACCTCCCCAAAGTAAGCTACAGCTCCTAGTGGTCACATTAGCGCTGTCTTTGTCAGCCACAGTGGGGACAGCTCTGACACTCAGCCCATTGGTACAGATTGACTTCTGTCCACAAGGTCAGGTCCATGAGTTAAAAACTCTTTGATAAAAGAGGAAATCAGTTCAGCTGACAGTGTAGACTCATTTGGTAGTAAAAGTTACTTTAGTCTGGAGTAATGAATAAATTAGTTATTAAGAAAACAAGACTGCTGGCACAAAGTTAACATCTGGTACTTAGGAGGTGAGCCATTTTTTGCAATGTTTTTTTCTGGTTGCTTCCTGTGTGTGGACATACGGAAAACTTCTCATTTACTGATTTTTTTCCTTAATCTCCTTTTATCAGCTGGACTCACATACTGCTCCCTAACATCTTCAGAAGAATGACCTGCTTGTTGTTCCCAGAGAAGCAGGACTCTTCAGCTGACTTTTCTCTGCTGCTCTGTGGTCTCACTCTCTGCTTTCAATTCCTGGAAAGAGTGGTTCCAGGAAAATGCATTTCATGTGCTCTCAGTTTGCATTTTCTTACACAGATCAATGATGCTGCTGTAGCTTATGATTTCCTCTTTCTGTGTTACTCTCATCTAGGTTTCGTATCATATCCCCTTTCTTTCCTAGTACTGCCTGGAGCAATGAGTAGGTCACAGAAGTATTAGTACAGGCCTAAGCCCACAGGCTTCTCAAAGTGGTTCATATTCAGATATTTGGTTCATACAGCAATGAAGGTCCATGAGTGACATTTTCTAAGGAAGGGATGGGACTTGCCTGTTACTAGACAAACAGCAGTTAAGACAAGCAAAAAAAGATAGTCTGAGGGGGACAGAAGGTATGCTGAGAAACTGGAATAAAACCGTGGATCCTGTAGAACCTACTTGACCAGGTTTCCTAGAAAAATAAGAAAACACGATTCGTCCAGTTGAAAACTGCCTATGGCATCAAACTGACTAAAATGGAAAGGAAAGTAAAGCAATATATTGCATGGAAGCATGTCCTGGTAAGCTCTTGAAGGGCAGGAAAAGAACTGGACAAAAGAGAGAGGAAATTAATTCTGATTACATTGCTAAAATGGGGTCACCCTGATTCCCTAACAGCCTTGTCTTTGGTTCGAACAAACAAGCCCCCACTACTTTAGTTTTAAAAATATAATAAATCAGGAGATAATAGTAGACAGATGAGGACTGACAAATCATAGGATTCCAGGGATCTGATCTGAAGCAGATCTTGGGGAAATGGAAGTGATGGCAAAGGGTTGGTGCTCAGCAGCACATCCCAGGATTACAAGTGGCTGCATTTCTAGGTTTGATGCTGTACTTCAAAGCGAAAGATGATCTTTATCGAGAAAAGTTTCAGCACGGTTTGTGCACTCTTTTCTCGGGCATCTGACACACCGCAGAGTCTGCTATCAGGGACAGGCTGTTGTAGCGACCATTACCTTGGTGTGAAGCAGCCTGACCATAGCTGGGTGCAGAGCTGCGCACGCGGCACCGCCTGGGGCAGCGATTTCACTGCAAGTGTGAAATGGGGGACTCCTCGCAGGGTACATGCGTGGTGACTCCACTCAGAGTTTGCTGATGGTAGCATATCTGAGTTTGAACATTAGTTATGCAAAGTTAGAATTAATCTGTTAGGAGAGTTTAATTCCCAATTGTTATTTGTTACACTAATTTTTATTTATTTATTTATAGAAATGGATGAACTCTTGTCTGTAAACTGACTTTATTCTCTGGTAGAAAGTTCAGCAGTAGTCTGATAATATTAAGTCCAAATTTACTTTCCCAAATACAGGATAAAAAGACAAAAGTAATGTTATCAGTTAGAGTTAAAAGCTAGTTTTATGCTTTACATAAAACATAGTGAATACAAGATCACTGAATCTCATTTTCAAGGCAGTTCTGGACTGGCTTTTTTTCAATACACTGCTTCTTAGCTGAAGAGGCTATAAATCGGTTTATGGATGTTTATGAGCTCTCCCCTATGATCCATGTAATAAATATGTAGGATTGAGATGCAGTGGGTTTTTTCCAGGGTTTTTGCATGTACTTTTTTCATATTTGTTCAATTAAAATGCAGGAAATAACAAAGGGTGTATTTACTTGCATCTACTGAAATCTGCAGATGATACAATTTATTCTGGTGGCTTTAGGATCCTGTACTTCTATGACTGTATTCATTTATTAACTTTGAGGGGATGGGCAGACAGATTTGGATTAACTGGGGCTTAATATTTGGAAAAGCTGGCTGTGGTCTTTGTTTTCATGTGCATCTTTGTGTAACCTTGGAGATTGTTCTTTTTCTTTCTCTTGTTTTCTTTTTTCCTTCTTTGTTTTTAATTTTAAGTGGGGTTTTTTTTGCCTTGAAATAAAAATAAAGGACCTCAGTAGCTCTGAGGACTTAGACCTCCATCTCCCTGTGCTTTAATTTCCTAGGAGAACTTCTGCTGGAAAAGTATGATCTGGTATAAATTCATTGACTCAAGAGCACTTGAGTCTTTAAGATGCTTCTTGGTTTTTTTTACCTTCAGTTAATGCTGATTAATAATTGATCTCACTATCTACCATGACTTCCCTTTCCAGGAGAAAAAAGTGATTTGACATATTACTTTTTAAAAAAGCTTAAATTAATGAACACAGTAAATGTAGGCACACTGGTAAGCAGCATCCTGACCTAAAGAAGCAATTAAAAATAAATCACCCATCTCCAAGAAAGATAAAAATAATATTCAGTAAGAGTTGTTTCCACAGCCTGAAAGTGAGAATAAATTTCTTAAAGCAAAATGAATGTTATAAGCACTCATTTTTGTGGAAAGAAAGAAGAGCCTAAAAATACTTAATGCACTAAAAAAACAAGAGCAAAGGGTGAAATAGCGTAATCCTTTCCTTTTCAAAATATGGAAACGGGAAGGAACAGAGTAGGGAAATAGAACTTTAAATATTGAAACGTATTATCTTAAAGGAATTGCTCTGAAACAGCACATCAGTAATCTTAATGCTGGCAAGAGAGTGTGTCTGTGGGAGGACAGAATGAAAATTATCTGAATAAATCGTGGAGATCACTCGTCCACATAAAGTGCCCATCAAATTTACACAAATGTATATGAACAGTGATACGATTGTCCTCATGCCCTCCAGGATGGTGAGCTACCATGATTCTCATGAATGTCTGAGCTGTCTCCCTTCCTGTTGTAAACACTGTGTGACCATGCTGCATGATTTTAGGGCCTGACCCAGCTCTCACTGAAGTCTGCTTTTTACTTTAATAGTGGGTGAATTGGGCCAGCCATAGTTACTTATGATCCCTGTCAAAAAAAAGTATCCATTTCAGTTACTGGTGATGTCCTTTCAGTTTGTAAAATGATTTGGCACTGTAGTGGAGCCTATAAATACCAGATTGGATTGCTGTGGTGATGGGAGAATCAATTTTTTTTTAATGCCTAAAGGAATGGGGTCAGTCTCAGAGCCACAGCTAGTTTGGAAATGAAGTGGCACCTGAGCTGGCCAGGGAGAAAGGAACAGACTGCTTATTAGAAGCACTAGAGGATGGAGTTCAAGCTGGTCGGTCAAGGCTGAAATATGGGCACTGTTGAGCTCATTGAGTTGTATGTTGACTTCATTGGAGGCAGAATTTCACTTGAGATTTCCCTGAATAAGGGAAATTCTTTGAACAGTTGACATGTGTCCACCCTCTTGTCACCTCTCCCTCATTCTTCTCCTTCCTCCTTGCATTTCAATGTTATAAATTGTTGGATAATTTATCAGTTCTTTTTGAAGCATGAGAAAACTTGGCAGAGAGCACAAAGTTGAAAGTAACTCATTCTGTAACAGTTTCAGATCCATGCTAATCATTAATTTTGAGTAAAGGTGATTTTCTTTTCAAAAGGCTTCTCAGAAGGCTATCTCTCCATGTGACTAATAGGACTTCATGGACATGGAAAGCCTCCCAGGAGCCCTGACGGAAAAGAGCAGCATTGCTGTAAGTTGTAGGGTCATCCAGGGGAATCCAATGACTCTACAACTACTTGTGTAGGAACTTTGTTGCTTTGTTTGTCTGATTGCAAGATCACCTGTGAAAGTGTCGCAGAATCTGAGGTATTTACTTGATCCAACAGGCCCCATCCCTTGCAAAGGAAATCTGACAAGTAACGGAGAACAATGTGTGACTTAAGGTCCAGTTCCATGTAGATTTGCTTGAACTGCTAGAGAATTATAGATTGGAGTTTAGTCAAAGACAACTGTCAGTTACATTTTCTCAATATTCATATTGAAGATTTTATTCTAAGTGGTTCACAAAATGCTTTTTACATTTTTGAATTGCTTCATGAGTATGGATCAATCAGCAAAATATAGCAGTAATGAGTTCCTTTTAATAGCAAAGAGCTCACTAATTAACATGCTGATTATATAAACCAAGTTTTTAGCCAACAAAAAAAGCTCCTGCAGGCACTGTCCTTCCACCTGCTGGGGAGCGGGCAATTCTAATTAAAAAATAAAAGGAAATAATTTTTCTTTTTAGTCTGTTTCAAATCCTAGGGAAAAAAAAGTGCGCTCACTCACTTTCTATATGTGACATCATCTGAAATTAGTAGATGCTTCCACAGGTCTTTGAAAAGACTACCACCACCAAAACTTAAAAAATAGCTTATCACAAGCACTGTCTTTTTTCTATTCAGAAGGAAGGTCTTCCAGGTGTGAGGTTTAATCTAGGGCCTGCCAGTGAACAGGTGTTTGCCATTGATTTAATTTTGGCCAGGACGTATTTTCTGATTTCTTTCAGTACACCAGGCCCTGTTTGGCAGCAGGGTGGTGAATGTTGCTGATACCCAGCAGGGAGTCTCTGGCTGTCCATGGACATACTATCAGAGGACTCTGAAGAGCTACCATCAGCTGAGTTTGTCAGCAGAAGATTCCCCACGCTCTCACGTAAGATGAGTTCTCTTGCAGGCAACATTAGCTATGCTAAAATGAAACTTACAGTGAACATTTGAAAAACACCCTGGGTTCTTAGCTATTGCAAAGCCAGGGGATGGCCTCTTGGGTATGGCATTAGGCTGGAATTTGAGAAACCTGTAGGCTTGCAGGCAGCTTGGGCAAATTGCTTTGCCTCTGTGCCTCATCTGAAATGTGCCTTGTTAATACATGAAAAATCATGAGGTGCTTAGAGGCTGGGGCTGAATAAGGTAATTAGGTAGACTTTAGGCAGAAAGGAGCAAAGGAAAGCAAGTCTGAAAGCTTTTCTTATTTTTGTTCTGTATTCCCTATCTTTCCTTATTTTTCAAAGGAAAAATGAATTCTGGGAGATGCATAAACCCGTTTCCCTTTAGATAATTTGGAGGAAGAGAGAGGGAACAGTGGAGTATCCTTTGGGACTACTGCCTGATCTAGACCTAGTGGGTGCATGCTATTCACAGCACTAATGCAACCTTATTACTTCCTAAAATAATTCCTCTTGGATTTATGGCTATCACACAGATTAGATTGTTGATGCTATGGAAATAGCAGTTGTCAGAAGGCTCATTTTCACAATTTATTTATCTAAGGAATTTCTAATGCAGTTTGACCTTTACTTTACATCTTGAGATGCTTTTTTTTTGTTGTGGGTCAACTGGGAAAGGTTCATAACACGTAGCTCAGAATCTATAAGCAAGGATGTTGGAGGTGATGCGGAACACTTAACAATAAGAACTGATGCAAATCCTAATTTTATCTAGAATAATCGCAGATGACAATGTTGTTACTGAATATTCAGTGTCTCATTTTAAATGTGTATGTGTGCTCAGCCTTGCTTCTTGTGGATAGCTCTATTTATCAGAAATTCAAATCCTTACTCATATTTTAAGCAGAGACCAGGATGCGTACAAAATTCTTGCTCCTAAAAATACCACACCAATAGCAGGAACGTATGCGTGAAACAACGCAGATCGCTTTTTCCACCGTTGATTTTGTTTTGTTCTGTGGGTAAAGAAAGAAATTCACTTTTCAGTTGTAGAAAACCAGTATTTTTTGTAAGTGGTACAATTCTTTAAAATGTAAATGAGAATCCTCTGCCTTCGTTTTCTCTGTGGGAAAATGGATTATTACCTTTTCTCTTGGAATACTGTCATTCAAAAAATCTTAATTTTTACTAAGTAAAGAAAAAAATAGAAAATACAGATATTTCATTTTAGTGGGATAAAATTGTTTATTTGAATGTGAGGCACAGAATATTAATGTTTTTGCACAGATGAAAATATGTAAGAATTGTATTATTGTACATTTTATTTAATTTATTCTGCCTGCAGGTACTAATTTAGTTCATTGATTTAAGGAATGCATTTGAGCTGAAATATTATGCTGAAAGGCATCAGCAAGTGATATGATAGGACTATACCCGTAGTTCAGAATGAAAAGATAAAAGGAAAAGAAACTGTTATTCCTAAGGAGAATTAAAAAGGAGGGGAGAAAAGCCCTTTTTAATAATGGTTCATTTTCTTCCTTTTTAGTACAAAGTGATAAAAGGAAATAAATTCATGTTCCAAGCCTCAGACATAGTGTAAGGTCATTTATGAGGATGTTATCTTCATGGGAGAAGAAAAGTTTGTCAGAAGTTGTTAATGTTGAAAGTATGGAAAGTGGATTAAAATATCACAAGGAAAAAACAGTCAAGACGACAGAATAAACCTGTAAACCTATTTTCCAATTTTCATCTCAACATGAAAACACAGCATGATACTAAGTTTCAGTGAAAAGAAACAGAATATATCGGTCAGCAGCTTGGTAGGAGGGGAATCATATTTTTATAAAGCAGATATCGGGTTTGATAAAACAGAAACACATTCCTAAATTGGTGATTGTGTTCTCTGTTGCAAGAACTGTTCTTGGGCAACATCCAGTTTTTACTCAGGCTGTACAAAAAGTCCTGGAAAACCTCTTTTCCAAATACATGTCACTATACAGATTTCTGGTCACTGGGGATTTCAGGTAAGTTTTGAGAAAGGCCACTGTACCAGTTCTGTTGGATAAATAGGTTCATTGAAATACAAGGGCCAGCGAGCAGCATATGAAAGGGAGATGGCTATAGAGAATTTACAGTATAACTTTAAGAGCAGTGCATGAAGGAGACAATATGTTCAGTCACACGTATCTATATGGATAAAGTGAAAGGGATGAGATATCAGAGGATTAATGAGGGCATGATTTGAACACGAGATGTGAACAAGGGCCAGATTCGGTGTGCAGAATGAATGCTACTGATGCACATGTCTAGATGTATTGGCAGGGCTGATGGCGAGAGAGAATATGTATAGATATCTGCCTTGATTTTGATACAGAACACCTTGCTTGAGGAACTGAAGAGGAGAAAGGTAGAAGTCCATAACAGCATTGTCAGAAGTGCTGGCAGGAACAGAACGGCATTTTTACTGGAGTATATTTGTCAACCGTTTCATACAAAAGGGGGTTTGAACCTTCAGCTCTGGATGGTATTTTAATTGTCCCTCTAATTAAGAGAAGTTTGACTCTCCATTTGAGATTTATTATAAAAAAGTGGCATGATTTTTCCACTGTTGCTCTCTTGTTTCTTGCATTGACTGCAGATACCCTACCATTTGACTTGTGCATCGTTTCACTGTCCAGTTAGAAGAAAATTATGTTCTGTTTCTCAACCCAAAGGGAAAGTGTCTTAGGCATCCGTCTGGTTTACCAAGTATTGCCATGAGATGTATGAGCCTGCCGATGCCAATTTTGGAAACTGTCTGCTGAAAAGCATGAAGTTTTGAGGCATACTTAAAAAACAAACCAAAACAAACACAACAAAAAAAGTGTGTTTTCACTGAAAAATACAAATTTTTGCATTTGTAGCATGACAACGTCATTATTACGGACAAATTAGGACAATTTCTTATGATATTTTCTGGGTAACTGTGCATTTTCCTTTTGGCTTTGGGAATATACTCCTCAGCAAATCTGTAGAAAATCATGGCACCGTACTTCAGTTATGCAATAATATAAATCCATTCAAAAAGCTGTCTTGGCTTGAAGCATGGCTTGCTTTTTACCTACCTGTTGCAATTCCATTTGATTTGCTCTCTGTGCCTTCCATCCCTCCTCGTAGGCCATTTTCCTATTTCATTGAGGAAAGAAATGAGAAATGTAAAATTTGAGAGAAAAGAATATTAATGGATGTATATGACAGTTGAAATGCATTTAAATTATTGTTTTTTATCTTTTGTCACTAGTAGTGCTTAATACCAAATTCTCCAGAGCCATATGATTAATACTGTTTTCATTTTCATTCCTGTGAGAGAGAAGTATTTTCCTCTACAGAGTTTTCCTCCTTTTTATTTGCATAATTGTCTGCTTTGAATGTAACCATAACAGAAAAACCTGTTAAAGGCATCATCTCTCCATTCGTGCGTGGCCCCTACTGCATATATTCAGCATCATTGGGCTTTTTTTTCTTTTTTTTTTTTTTAAAATTTGCAGCAGTCTTTTGAAAATAGCATTTTTGGATCAAATACAATATGATAAAATAATAACTACACCTTCCCTCTTTCTCCAGGTGTCCTGTTTTATTCTTTTCTTTTGTGTTTTTGTTGTTGGAGGGGTTTTTTGGGGTGGGTTTTTTTTGTCCTAATTGATTTCTTTTACTTACTACACTCTAGTACTTGGCTTAGGTATTTTGGGGTAGAGGAAGTTGGTTACTTGGAGATGTACTTTGTTAACATCTACTGTGTAAATTCTGTTAAGTGATCTGTGTCAGCAAGTCCATAATTTCAAAATATTTGTTTAAAAGGGCCTATTTTACACTTCTTTATCTCCATGGTGAGTCTGTGCAAGGCTCCTCAGCAATCTCCTGAACGGATGCCCTCCTTCCTTTAGGAAGGGGGTTGGTTTCTCCTTGAGAGAGGAGAGGGCACTGCTGACAAAATACACTGCTCTCAGGTGTCTGGCTCTGGAATTCTCTCCCTTGTTCCCTTGGTCAAAGAGCATCCCAAAAAGATGTTTTGGATAATGTAAAGAAAGCTAGATTATCACTGTTTGTTTGGGGTTTTTTTGTTTTGTTTTGTTCTGGTGGTTTTTTGGTTGGTTTTTTTGGTTTTTTTTTTTTTGGTTGTGGTATGTTTTGGTGCATTGTGCTGCTGTGTATGGGGGAAAAGGAAGTGTAATTTGGATTTTAGGAGTTTTGTGAGTTTTGGTTGTATTTTCAATGGCCGTGGGGGTGTAAAACACTTGGGCTAGAAGCGTATTTATTGATCTCCAAGCAAATAATAAAATGTGGTCATTTTCTGTCCACCCTAAGAACTCTGTGCTGAATGCATCATTCTCCTTTCATGAGTTCAGGAATTACTTTAAGGAAAATGAACTTTTTTTTTTTTTTAACAGAATATTGGGAAGGAATTAAGCACCATAGTTCTACCAGCTTGAAAACTGTGGAAATACATTTATTCAGATGAGGTTTCCTCTTGTGTTCACTGGTATTGATGGGGCCTTTGTAGTCTGCACTATGATAAGCTGTATGCCAATTTTAACGATACCATTTGGCACTAATCTGCTATGCTAATGGAGCCTATAGTAGTTCCTTAGGTTCACTGAAAGACTTTAGTGAATCGGACTAGCTGTTTTAGTTCTGTATTTCACTTTCGGAACATTTTCTCTGCGTTTCCCACAAGGAACATCCTTAGCTGAATAGTGGAAATTTTCTATAGTTTATGAAAAATCCCAGGTTTTTGTTATGCTTTATAATAACTTGCTGTTTATTTCTTTCTGATATTACAAATGTTTGCAGAGACCCACTTTGACAGATAATAACTGATTTAAATAGTCAACATCAAATACAAAAGGTTTATGAATACTAAGGAAAACATCTTGACAAAAGGTGAGCAGACTTTGCAAGGGTGAGATAGTCTGCATGTTTCAATGTCTCTTTTAGTGGAATCACATCTTTACTTTCAATTTCCTCTTTAATGTAACATACATTCTGTAAATATTGTTGCTACTGACAAGAACATCAATTCACGTTATTCATAAAGAGACTTTCAGTATTTGAGCAATGAATAGTAAGCAGGAGGAACAATTGCTTGCATCTTTATTTCTTAACATACATGTCTACTAATAAAAAGGAAGCAAAGTCAATTTACGCTTATCAAACACATACTGATTTTGGGAAAAGGGCTGATTTTTAGCAGAAAACCATATGCAAGTGAAGTGAGGTAAATTTCTTAAAGTATATTTATTTCCGTTATATATTAGAAATTGCCAAACAAAAGTGATTAGGGGACTGAGATATTTTTGCAAGAGTTACAAAATTAGTGGTTGTGAAGGGATCATTTTAACAGACACTGTATTGAATAGTTTTGCTTGGAGTAATTGATGCAAGAGGTGTGGGTGTGGATGTTCCTGTGGACAAAAATCTAGTTAAGTTCAGTCACCATAAGTAAAGCAATACTAAGTATGATTGTATGGCAGTAGCCAATAAATGTACTTTGCGTTCAGCCTTACAGGGTCCTTACCCTGCACTTATCCATATGCTTTACTTCACTGGAGTCAATTGGACCATGTGCATACTTCAAATCAAGTGGGTGCACAAGTATTTGCTGAATTGGAGTCTTAATCAGTGTAATGATCAATATGTGAGTAAATAGCAATTTCAGTAAAACTTGGGGGGTACAGCGGAGTGGTGTTGACACTATTAGAGAGCTGCAAATCCAAAAAGAAGGGTCTGGGATGTGGGCAGAAAGTAGTAGCATGCCATCATCTTGGAGTATGCCCAGTTGGTGTGGGAGGAGCCCAATGGAAAGAAGACGCAGAGTGTAAATGTATATTTCCTATTTCCAAATCCAGTGTCACCCTGCCCTGCCACTCTGTTTGCCTTGGTCCAGCCAGAGCTGCATCTCTCAGAAATGGAAAACGGTTTACTAAAAGGCCGGTGCGTAAATGCTGAGGAAAAGCTCTTAAAATCTTTAGAGTGTGGAGTAACCTTATGATCTCAGGGCTGGAATAAAAGAGTTACTGAATACTTCCCACTTCCTAATCATTATGAATTGCAGGTGCTTGTCACGTCCGAGGATTTAAGCTAAAATCAGAAAAAAAATTGAGTCATTCTGACAGTGCAACTTGGCAGATTGCCAAGGAAGTCTAGGCAAGAGTTACAGCTGCATTAAACAGCTTAGTGTGGTGTTAACTTGTGCTTTTTTCGGCTGGAGAAATTGCTTTGCCTTGGAGAGCAGAGACCAGCAAACCAGAAATCTTTACGAGTTGTGTATACACCAGGAGACACTGGGAGGGGAGCAATGGGCCATGAAGAAAGTCCTGCTCCTGCCTTGGTAGCTCTGGAATATGGGGAAAAACATATTTTGTTTTTTCTGGTCTTTGTTCTTATTTTTCTTTTTTTTCTCTTTTTTCCCTTTTTTTCTTTTTCTTTTTTTTTTTTTTCTTTAAAGCTCTGTTCCTTTTCCAATGCCCAGAAATGCCTTCCCTGAAAGGGATAAAACTTGCATTCATTTCTGCATTTACCACTCTGCATGCATACATGTGCATGCAATTTTCATGCAGAAAGTGGAAGGAAAAAGTGGTGTTCTACTTTACAATTCAGTTTAATCTGGTACATATTATTTGAAGAATAATAGCAAGCAGTATTGACAATGATGCATAAATACTCTGTGGCATGACTGCAGCAGTGACATTGTAGTTCTGCTGTTCCCTATTGTTGCTTTAAAAGACTGGTAGCAGAGATGGAGTGGGAGCGGGTCCCTCCTTTATGAAATGCTCTCTACCAGCCAATATTACTTTTGTAATGTGTGTGCAAATCCCTAATGATTATTTTACTCTGCTGTCCTTTAAATAACAAAAAATATTCAACCCTGTATTTTGCTATTTACAACAGCTGTCAAAATGGATTTCCTGCTTATTTGGAGCGTGCGTCAGCGAAAATTTATCAGTTTCCTTAACAATACTTGTGTTTATTCTGCTTATCGGAGGGGTAGTCCAAGCGTGATTTAGATCTACTCACGAGATCTTCACAATAAAAATGGTATTCCAGCACTTCCACTATCATATGCTTCTCACTGTGTCTTTTGTGAAACGCACACTGAACGATGAGCAACATGCAGAAGGGAAAACAAGCATTTGCTTCCTGGAAACAAACATCCCTGAAATGTAAGTATTACTTCTTTTAAGATGAGATGTTACAGGTTGGAGGGGACAAACAATATTAACTAAGCATTTTCCTTTTTATTTTCTATTCAACTCTGTTGTAAAAATAACTTTTTTTCAGCATTATGGATACATATGGATGGAAGGGCCTTTTCAAAATAAGTACAGAGGAGTTCTGCTTAATGATGTTCGATGAAGCCACAGGGCACTTTGAGAGCTGCAGTCAGGAGGACATACAGTTCATCATTTTTATTGGGGGTTTGTATCACTGACAAGAAAAGTTGTTCTCCCTCTCTTATTTTTGTGTGAGTGTATGAGGTTGCTGGTCATGGGCAGTTTTAAGTCCTTCTAAATATGCATTTCCTTTAATTCATTAAGAGGCTTGTGTTCCAACATATCCATTACAATGACAAACTGACACTGTAAAATTAAAAAGCCTGCAATTACTCACTTGGTTTGTATTTTAATCAAAGCTATTATAATATGACTCTAGGGAACCATAAATGGCAAAACAAAGGGTTTGGGATTTATGTGGGACCTCTGTATACAGAATGTCTAAGTGGAAGGAGCTAAGGAAGAACAAAAACGCTGGATTCCTTCCCTGCATCCAGGAAGGATAGTTTCAAGTGTAGTTCGAGCAGAGCCTAAAAGAAGTCTCTGGCCAGCTCAGGATCAGAGAGATCCAAACAAACATGTCTTCTCTCTTTATTTTGGCTTTTGGACATTGAGACCATCCAATGAAACCACGTGGGGTCCATACATTATTTTTATGAATCGTCATTCCATGAAAGACCTTAAGGAAGTAAAGCAATATCGAAAACATTTCTGTATGCATTGTGGTTGTTAGGCAGGTAGTAATTGTATCCTTTACTTCTCTTACAAAATAAAGTGGACATGTGTATGGGTGCATGTAGGCAGGAGAAGAGACAAGTGTACTGCTCCTGATTTGATTTGTGGTTTGTGATTTCAAGAGGAATTTTCTCATTTCGTGTAAAGCAAGTTTGATTCATTGCCTGTATCTCTCAGGTTGCAGAGCTCCAACATCAAAGGTGAGCATCAGTGGGTACAGCAAGAGAGTGAAGCTTGTTCATACAGTCCTGCTAGGAGAAGGTGTTTCCACTGCACTCTTAGTGGAATTCCTGTACTTGCTCAAGATGTGCTTTTCGGTGCTCTTCCCTATGAAGTAGCAGGGACAGCCCATGTGTCACAAAGCAATTCTCTTAGAATTTTTGTAGGAAGTTTTATGCTTTTCTGTATTGCCTACAAAATTTATACAAGACACCATAATTTTGAAGGAAGTTAAATGAACAAAACTGCTCTGAAGCTGGTATGGCAGCTGTGCCTTAGAACTTTTTTGTCTCCAGGGTTCACATGGAAACTACTGTGGATTTAATGAGTATTTGTCACTTGCATGGCAAAGATATGAACAGACATTCTCATTTTGGCCCCAAATCTGTCTTTACAAAAGGTGGAATAGAAAATTCTGTAATGAAGCCACCATTTTGGAGTGGTTCTTCCTTCATGGAGTTCCCCTGTGGATCTGACTGAGATGCTCCCAGGTCACCTGCCTGCACAGTAACTAACCAGGCTTTTTTTGTAGCTTTGTGAGCAGCTGGGATTTGTATCTTCTCCTCAGAGAGTTTGCAAAACCCCTGTGGTACGGTAAGTCTAAGAGTTTCACTTTAGAATTTAGCAGATGCAACACTCACAGTTAACCACTGTTTCTCTTATTATTCTCAGCTTGTCACCTGGCGCATTGACCACCTTGTCAATGTTTAAGGTATCATGAGAGAAATGGGCTTCCTATAACTCTATGCAGTTGCAAGTACAATGTTGGCCAGAGCCCAAGTATCAGTGTGTATAAACTGGGAATTGTTGCAAGTATTTCACAGACTATTTCTTGTTAAGCTGATCATAGCCTTTTATCATTCAGGCAGATCAGAGTTATATTTTCTCATGTTCAGAGCATTTTCTGTTTGTCAGCACAAAGCTCTTCTCAGCTGCGTGACTGAGGGAGGAGCAAGGACTATGATGGAGGAAAGGAGCCCAGCACATAATCCAGATACTGAAAAATACTAAATGCATGACACTGATACTCAGAGCGACAATTCACCCAAAAGCAAGAATGGAAATATTTTGCTAATTGCTCTCTGAGCCAGATCCCCTAGCTCCTTGCAAGAAGCAGGATGGCATCTTTAGCTACCATGGCTCCAGTGGAGAGGCTTTCCCCTTCCTGGGCAGGCAGTGGTGGTGCTATGGGCTGCAGAGATTTCACCCATCTTCCATCTTCATTCAAACGCCTCTTTCGCACTAGATGGCACTGTAATAACACTTGTTACATCACCCAATTTGTTTACAAAAAAACCCCACTGGAACCAGTGGAGTTATCTTGAAGTGCAGTAAAGTTAGTGTTTTCATTCATTTACTCCTTTTGCATATTAGTGCTTTATTGACAAATGAATGCTGTTATACATGTGGATGTGTTGTTATTAAGTCTGCATGTGACTAGTAGTCCAGAACCATTCTGAACAGACAGCCATACCTCTGATGCATCTGCTCAGACTGGCTTGCAGGTTACTCTTTCAATCATCATTGGATTATACAGTGCTCTTTTAAAGCTCTCTGTCACTTCTATTGTAATTCCTAGCTTATAATGTTGATAGAGCTTCAGTGTTTAAATATTTTTTTTTTTTTAAATATTTTTTCTCAGCTGGAACCTCCTACTCCCCCATTTGTAAATTCTTATGATCAGCACATCCATTGTGCCTGAGTATCCTTTCAACTACTCACCTTGGGTGCATTTCACTGTACTTTCTTTTTAAGCCTTAAAAGCCTAACCTTAACTTAGGTTAAAAGTCTTTGCACCTGTGTCTCATAAGACAACTTTTCAATTTTGTCTGCTTGCTCAGCCACCCCTTCTAATTTCTAAATGAGTTTTACATCTCTCTGGCATTAGCAGCTGGTTTTGGTCTGATTAAGTCTTGCATTTCTGTGATGATTCTCATCCAAGTAGATCCCCTAGTGCTTTATAAACTTTATTAACTGGTGGAACATACTACCTATCCTTTGCCCTTGATCAAATTAATAAACCTGTAGAGTGAAAGAGAGTAAATGATTTTGCTGAAGGTGGAAGGTGATGATGGAAAGCATGTGAAATTGTATATGAACTACTCCAGGCTTCAGGATTCTTCCACTTGAATAGGACAAGTGAAATATCTCATCAGTGTAATGTAGATTTCAGCAGTGTCAAAATGATTATGTGAACTAATTCAAGGTCTGTGGCTTTTTCTTCAACACTCTAAAACAGAGCTCATGATGTCACCTAAAAAGGAACGTCAGCTGTCCTAGATCTTATTTGTTGTGAACAGTGATAGGTGTAGCCTTGGCTCTTTACTGCAAATAGAAACAGCCTCCAAAATCCATCCATGAGTGTTTACTAGGAAGTATTGCCCTGCGAGAATGTTGCTGGAGCCTCATGTTAATACATTTAGAGGCTTTGACTGACATATTGTAAATAGATGCATATTCAATACAACTGTTCTTCAGTGTCCCTGAACAAAGCAATTACTGAAATAGAGAACTGCATACTTCTGTTACAGGACATGGCATATGGAAAGATGGAGTTACCCTTCAGTCTCAATCCTGACAGGACAACCCGGTTAATAAATTTATGCTTTCTAAGACTTCCGGAGATTTTTCAAAGCTCTTAGTGAACAGGAACTACAATTACATGTGAAAGAAAACAGCAAAATACGTATGCAGACAAAGCTGTGGCGCTAGTACACAGTGTAAGGGAGATTTGTGAGCTACTGAAATGTGGGGTTTTTTTACTACATCTCCTAGGTGTTTTGCTTAATAATGCTGCAGCTAGAATGAAACTGTCAGGCTTTTCTCAACAGCTTTTCATTGACTTTAAGGGGGATAACAGATTAAGGTACTTTTGTACATTAATTTACAAAGCTTTGTTATACATGGTTTGCAAAATGTAACCAGACTTTTCATGGTTGTCACTACTGTGAAGTATTTTAATTTTGGAATCTCAAAATTTGGTGTAATCTTCAAATTATCTTTAACAGTTCTGCCTTTGGCCCCAAACCTGCCATGCTGTGACAGAGTTATCTTGGCATCTATGGGAATTTTGCATTAAGCTTCATAGCAGGATATGTTTTTTTTTTATCTCTTTCAATTTGTCTCTTTTTAGCATTTCCTAAATGCTGCCCAGCAGTGTGTTTTAATGCAATACATCCTCTATAATTCAGAGGTATTGCAATAAGCATTTTCCTCCCTCTCATCTGTAAGGTTTACTGTCTTTATCACGGTGCTGACCCAATGAATTGTTGTTTTCACTGCAACTGAAATCCACTTTTTGGTTAAGTGATAAAAAGTCTGTTTTCATTTAAATGACAAAATTAAATTATTTAATTTCTCTAGCTGTTGCATACAATGCCCCAGTAAGATGGATTTAAAGAGTATAGCATGGGAGACAATCAGAACAATGGTATTGGAGGGGCAATGTCCTTGCCCCAAGAGCAGCAAGCACCATCTGCTTCACTGGGCAGAGCAAGAAGTCTACTAATAGCCAAGCAGGGTAACTTGACAGTGCCTGTTTGCTTTGGTTTTAATTTTAACTCTGACAGTTGGAAGGTTTATACCATAATATAAACTATTGGAGATGTTAATCTTTTTCTGCCCTATGTAATGTAATAAGGAAGTTCTTATTAACTGCATCAATTATTAATTTTTTTCTAAATCCTGATTTGATGGATAATTTGCAAGGTTGAATTCCTAAACAGCCTATTGTATGTGTGTTAGAGGTATAGGATTCCATGTTGTCAATTTTTAATATTTTTTGGTTAGCATGGCTGATGAAAAGGGGGATTTTGCAATTGTTGTAGTGTTTCCATTGAAAAAATAAGTAACAGCTAAACACTGGACAAAGGAATGTAACTGAAAGAAATGTCAACCTCAGTCAGCTGCATGTGAGCCTGAAAGACTGATGTTCTCTGTTGTTCTTTTAGGTATTACAAGTCACAGGTGATGATGTAGCTCTAGTTTAAAAGTGAAATTCTAAATTTTGTTGTTTGTGTGGCACAACAAATATGATTTGAAATGGTACTGAGAACATTTTTTCTTCATTGCTTGTCAGAGTCATTTGCAGGCAATATTTTAAAGTGATATGAAATTATTTCTTCAAATTGTTAGGGAGATTTAAATCATAGTATGTTTTTAAAAACCCAGGAAACAGCTGTTTATATTCCACAGGAGTGTAGAGAGCATTTGATTTGTGACTGTTATATTATTGTTTAATCCTGTCCTGTTTGCTTTTTTTTTTATTTGTTGAAGCTGACTTTGACAATCTGTAGATCTTGGTTTGCAACGTAAATCAAAGCCATGCTCAAATATAAGTGAGGAACATGACATTAAGTAATGCAATAATTCATTTTATATGGAAGTATTCAATTTGAATTAATAACTAAATATTAAAAACAATTAAATATAATTTTATATCATTATTTTGTGCATATGACACATTTAGCAAATATCTCTGTCAGTTTTAGCCATATTTATTCTGGCTTATTTTTCGTGTGAACTGAATCACAAAGTCTAGAAGGTGTATGATGAAAAATACAGCCATTAAAGAACTTGAAAGGCTCTTAAATTTATCAATTCACTATCTGAATTTGCTTGAAAAAAAAGTCGTGTTTTCTGGCATTTTTTAAAATATATTGATCTTAAATGTTCTTTCCTACTAAGAGGAATGAACTTTATGGTATTTGACCATAACATACTCCAGTGTTTAACACTATCCCTGAATTACTACTTCATTGTATTTTAATCATGTTTGTTTGTGAGGATCAGGAAGATTTCAACTATAATAATTAAAGCTGACTTCCAGAAGGCCTGCTGATAGAAATATTAATGCCTGATTTTATGGGCCTGCAGTGTATAGTACACAGCATAATGGGAAACAAGTGATTTAAATCTGAATGGTGGACACTGAAGGACTCAAGCTAATTAATAGGCTTGTGAATGAAACTCTTGAGGAAGATGGCTAAGAACTGATGGGCTACCTTATAGCTTTACTCATAGTACAGTGATTATATATTGAGCTGCACTGTAAATCAATTAAATGTTCTTGCTAGCACCATATTATTAACTTTATGTGGTCTGATCATTTTTTTAGCTTTGCATCCATGCTGTTGCTGGTTCTACACAAATGACAGATTGCATTTTTAAATTAAAATTGCCTTTTTCTTAAAAAAAAAAAAAAAGCAATGCTGTGTTGAAAGTCAGAAGCTGTAATCGGTCTACTTTGGTGTCTGAACTGCACATGAAAACCAAATGGGTGGACTGGGCCTTGAAAATAGGAATGGACCAACACAAAGGCCAACAGATCTTTACAAAAACTTGAATTTGAGTCTACTAAAACATTTTGTCAAGATATATTAGGCAAATATTAGCTGACTTGGATCTAAATGTTCAGGGCAGCTCTGAACTTCAGAGACATCCAAACCAAACTTTACACTTGGAACTGCTCTTGTGTAGAGACACATCCTACGGAAGTGGAGGAGCAAAAAATACTTCAAATGTGGATGATTCAGATGAAAATGCAATTTCATTTTGTAAACTCTAACACCCACAGCACAAGAATCCACTCCAGCAGAGCTGTGAGATCATCTCTGATAAATCAAAGCCCGGTATGTTTGGCAATAGCTGTATTAAATAAGAATCTGTAGCTGAAGGCAGTATTGCCACCCCAGAAATACCAAAAATACCTAACTGCATGAGATTCACACATTTATACATTGTCCTGGTGTCCATCACTTTGGGGATTCAGTGAACTTAGAGCCCCCTTGAGGGGCAAAATCTGCTTTGCACCACTTTCCTTGTTTAAGTCTTGGGATCCTGCTACAAAATTGAAATTGGAACCACCAGTTCCACCTTTTTTCATGGGATGACTGTGCAGTTTAACTGCCTGTTCTGTCTTCACATCCTCCCAATAAGCATCCTAATTTCCCTTGGCATCCCAATTTCCCAGGAACAGTCTGTATAGATGGGAGCTATATCATGACCCATGCAGTTCTGTGCAGATTTAAGGTATTGCCTGTGTCGATGAGTACAGGCCAGTATGCTTATTATTATTATTATTATGTTTTTATTCATTTCATTATCATTTCTTTTCTTACATGATTTTTAAAAATTTCATCCTGCTTCTCAATCCCCCAGGTTTTTTCTTCTCTGAAATGAAATATATTTGTGTTTTACAGCTTGAATTTAATTTTAATATAGTAGATTTATGGACACATTCAATAAAGTGAGTTGGTTTCTTCCTTTTTTGTTCTCCATACAGTTCAATGGCAGTGAATACTACTAATAATCAGAAATCTATAAAGAAATTTCAAATTTCTTTAATATTTGGAAGTCTCATTTGCATGAAGGAAAAATAGGTGAATATTTCCTCTGTTCTAAAAATGTATAATACCAATTGCCATCTTTAATGAAAAAATAAATTTAAAATATTGCATGCACAATAAAAATGGTGCCATATAATGTAAAAGATATGAATGGTATATTACTGAGTCTTATAGTTTATTAAATATTAGATAATATCTCAAGCATTTTGAAAAAATGAAAGTAAAAGAGTGGTTTCTGTGTGTTCAAATCCATTTGACTAGCACCCAAGCAGTTCAGAGCTGTGCAAATAGTTCTAGGGGAGTGAGTATGCTAAAAGTGTTTGATTAGCAGAATTATTTATTTAGCTGTACTCATAGACACTGAAGCAGAGTCTTTTGAATCTGGATTTTGCCATTTTTTCTTACTGCTGGGGTGTGATGTGTGGTGTAATACAGTATTCAGTGTGTTTGAGTGCTGGAGTTTGCTTGGACGCTGCTTTTTCTTTCCTTAGGCATTCATGATTGCTTATTACGTTGTTTGGGGATCTTATGATGTGCTCATTTGCCTGCTTCTTGGATGCATTATTTTCAGAAAGATGCAGAAATCGAAGAGTGTGACCATTTGGGGAGCTCACCATACAAGAGATGGGTTTGAACGTCACCAGCTCTCCGTCCGTATGTCTGGACTGGCAGTGGTCCCCATGGCCGGTGGTGGCTGTGGTGGAAGGCGGCAAGGACTGGGCAGAGCGCCTGTGATGCCGGCATGCCAGGCGTCAGCTCCTGTCAGAGGGAGAGGAGAAGTTTTGTCTCCCTTTGTTTTCCCTGGTAAAATGGAGCCTGCTGCTCTGTTACATTTGCAAGACTCATTTGTGTCCTTTCTGGTGTCATCTTACCTCTGGTTTCAGTGGGCTCCAAGGGGTGCAGTCAGCAGGGCAGAGGAGGGACACAAAGCTGGCCTCCCGCCCTCCTGACGCAGGGCGCTCGCAGGGCTGTTCCTCACACTTTTCCTCACGCCTTTTTACCTCACACTTCCGCCTCGCTGCCGGGCAGCGTTTTGCCCTTTCTCAAATACGTTTCCACAGAGGCGCCAGCAGCGTCGCTGAGGGGCTCAGCTGCGCCCTGCGCTGGGGCGGCTGTAGAACCAGCTGGAACCGGCCCTGTGCAGCACGGGGCAGCCCCGGCCTCTCCTCACAGAGACCCCCCGCTGCCGGCGCCTGGGCACGGACGCCCAAAACCCAGGGCGAGGGTGTGCAGGTAGAGATTAGCCCACAGCGCGTTGTCCTTCGGAGGTGTGAACGGTGGTGCACTTTGGTGTCGGTGCTCCAGTGCGGCGTGGCCCTCTGGTCCTCCCTGCGCTAAGTGAATTCACGTGGCTGCTGGGGAGGGGAGCTCGGGAGTGCTCCGGAGGAGGCCATGCCGCCTGCTGCCAGCCTGCCTCCGAGGGCGCGAGAAAGCCTGACAACTTTCCAGGAAAGACGCGGCGGCTGCGTGGCTTTGTACAAGTAGCCAGGTGAGTACTGGGATGGATAAAGCCTGCTTTCAAGTGCACTTACAGTTTGTATCAGATGAATGCCACCCCACTGAATCATTAATAATGTTTTTCATTCATTTTTGGTTCAATGCAAGCCTTTTGTGGTTAAAAAAAAAAAATTACTTTCTTGTTACCAAAAAAGACAAACACATTTATAGTGATGAAAACCTATCCTCTGGTGCCTTCTGCTTTTCCTTGGCAGTAGCACTGCATCATGCCGCACCTTTCCCTCCCGAGGGCTTTCTGCCTTGCAAGTGTTGTGCCTGATTTTGAGACCATAGAAACCTGTGTAACCTGGGTTAGATCATGACCTATTTTGTGAATTTGCATGGTGCTAAAATAGATGCAGTACTCATCAAATCAGCATGGCCTTGCTGCTCTGGTTTGATATGCCTTGAATTTCTAAACCGGTCTCTGGTTGTGTACAGCTGTTCTGATGGAGAAGATGTTTTTCACAGGTAAATATGGAGAGGTGAAGAAGTGACTGGGGAGATCCCACAAACCACCTGCTTGCCTCAGGCAAAAGTAATTTTCTTGTCAGCATGCTTAGAGATTCTTTTCAAAGATTGCTCTGTGTCAGCCTACATTAGTTACTCCCTGTCCCCTGATGTAGGTGGAATAGGCCTTATCTCAGTCTGCACCTCTTAGAGATGTGCTGTGTCCTTTGGTGTACTAAAATGGAGATTACTGTGTTCTTTCTAATTAGACAAAGGGAGAAAGAAAGGTGCTGGCTTGGTGGTGTAGTAGCAAGGTATTTGTATAAGCGTAAGCGGTCATCTGTTTAAACCCTATCACTCTGTACCATTTACAAGGATTTTGTAACAATTTTCAGAAGAAGAAATTTTCTGTGTCTTGGTGTTAACATGAGATTGATTTGTGCTTTAATACAGATTGTCCATATAATCCTGGTTACATCACTTGGCCTCCTGTCCTGTAAAATGCGTTGTTAGCAATTCCTTGCATTGCAGATATGTCACATAACCTCACAATCATACCTTAAATTTGTGAAACAATTATATTGGTAGTGAGGGAGATGTTAGTTCCATAGAATTGTTACAGCTCATTTTAGAATGCATTACCATTACTTTAATGCAGGTATTTATGTGGGGTTTTTTGTTGGGTTTTTTTTGTTTGTTTTTTTTAAAATTTGCAGACTGCTCTTTTCTTGGTGAAATGCACTATCATCATCTGATAACAGTATCACAAACAAAACTTCTGGTAGCTTTATCCTGGATGCCTGGAGATAGGGTGGGGGGTGTGGGGGGTGTTTGGGATATGGGTGGAAGGCGTCTCTCCACTCATCGGGATTTTCTCTTATGTCAGTGGTAGTTTGAGCTAATTGACATGGGGTGAAGAGGTGGAAACAGGTAAATGCAAATTGAGATCCTGTCTTTCCTTTAGCACAAACCACTGGAAAAAGGAAAAGGACTGTGAAAATGGTGCAGTTGTGTTTTCCCATTTATAGACAATGCTTAGCTAACACAACTGGAATTTTAAGGAATCCTAAATTGTGCTAAGTGTGTGACACAATAAATTTGACCAGCTGTAGCTGAGTTGGCCATGTGTGAACACCAATTAGTGTGGTACATGGTAATATAATTAGGAGAATCAAGATGATATTTTAAAAAAAGGGAAAGGTAAGTTGAATATCAGGTACTTTGTTACTATTGGGCTAAAACTAAACTGCAGAAGCCGTAGGCAGGGGCTGTGTAGGAAACAATTTTATTCTGAAAAGGCCTGGACTGGTCCATTTTTATCTCTAAGTTCTACAGTTCTGTGCCCAGTGAAGCATTCTCTAGATAGCCCCTGACAGCTGGTGTGCATGGGATATGTTGACTTCTCTGCTAATGATCCAAAACAAACAAAATAAATATTGGTTATTGTGTGCTGCCCCATGGAAGCTGCCTGTGCTTCTGTCTTGCAGCGTGTAGTAGCCCTGCATGTCTCTGATATGTGCAACGGCCCTGTGATGTCTGAGACTCTCTCCTCACTCTTGCCCACTACCAGCCAGATTCTTACAGATTGCATTGGTATCTACAGAAGAGCATGGGGAATCCTCAGGAGTTCTTGTGTGAATGGTGTATTTATGTTTCATTTACTAAGTAACGTGCAATGAGCAAGCAATGAATTTAAAGTGGACAGTAGTTCTTATTTCTCCTCCCTGGTTCCCTGCCTAGTGATATTGTAATGTTAGTGAAGGAGGAGGTGGATGTCAGAAAAGAGAAATGTTATTGCAGAAGGGTGAGGAATATATATGCCCTATATAAGCCATCTGGCATGACGGGCCTATGCATGGCTGTGGCTCTTAAGATATGAAATCCTTTTTCCAGCTTGTTGGCTTTCTCAAAGGATTTAAGTCCCAAAGAAGTTTTGGGGTAACAGATGAAATGACAGCAAAATGAGTTTTCAAAATCAAAGTAGTATGTCAAATTGTGCAAAGGAGCTTTAATGTCAGCAGGATGCTCTTCTAGGTAAAACTCGAGTGCACAGAAATAACTTCAGTGTACTGTGATTGCAGAGACCTGTTATGTGTATAAGGACTTAGGATTGTGTACTGGGCTCTTGATTTCCAGTCAAATAAGTGCATGGTATCAAACTTTATATTCTACCCAAGTACTAGTTTCAAGCTCTCTGAATTTTTGTACCAGGAATTAGGACATAGAAATACTTGCCAGTGCTTAATTGCTGCCCCTAGACAATACATCAGTACATTCTCGTAGTAAAATTCACAACTCCCTTTACATCACTATTAATCTCAGTGATGCACAACTTTAACAGCATTTGGAGTCTGTCCAAGAAAAAAAGTTTCATAGATTGGCAGGGCAAAAGGTTTTTATAGGAATATTTTTTTTTTTTTTAAATGCTGGTTTGGAAATCACTGAAAAGGAAACCAATGTTTTGAATCTTTTAAACTGCATTTCCTTTTTAAAGTTCTGCAGCATCCACCTCCTTCTGTAGATATTAGATATCTGAATACAGTTAAAAGTAAGAATTATAAAAATAGCAGGATTACCATTATTGGTCAAATTGTCCTCATTTGGACTTAAATGTTTCTACAGAATCTCTATACTAAAATATTACAGAGAAAATAATTTTCCCCCACAGTGTAAACGGTATCTTTTTTAACCAAAATCTGTCATAGCTTATTTCCATTAAGCTAATCCCAATGTTCCTCATACTTTTTATAAGAATAAGGAAGTTTAATGTCTTATTTAAGTATACTTGTCAGAAGAAGAGTGCCATCGTCTATGACTTTGGAGTTTTATTTTTTGTTCTATAATTTACTTATCTGAGCATGTGTTTGTTTTATACATTTAAACTTCTTTGTGGCTCCAGCATTACAAATGGCCTTCTCCTTGGAAATTTTCAATACTGTGGATATGGCAAGTGGTCAAATGAGAATGCCAAGCATGTGAATTCTTTTTGGTATACAAATAAGCAGCTCTACCATGCTTCTGTACTTAATATCTTTGAAAACAAAAACCAAAAAACCCACCCCCCAAAAAAACCCAAGAGAGGATAGAGTCAATAAAAAGACATTCTAAGAAGTCATGAAGCATGAACAAGGAATGACAGATTAGTAATACGTTTAATACTTCTGTTTGAATGGCCGACCCATCCAAGACCCCTTTGATCTATTGTACTTTCTGGGCAGAAAGAGAGTTATGCAAAGGCAAAGTCATTCCCTTCTTGTCACACAGAATATAGTTTATGTTCTGTTGGCATTGGTAAAAGGGCAGCAAGAAACGTTATACAGATGAATCCACCTACAAGGTACAGTCCTGGGATGGTATCTTAGAAATCATTGACATATTTGCTGAGATTCCAGTTACAGTAATAACATTAAAGAAGATGCTTAGCTACTGTATCTAAGATCAGTATCTAATAGAGGTGGGAAATAGTTTGCAATCTCCTTCCTCTGTTCTGGTTTTTTATTGGACCAGTAGAAGACCAGAATTTTGATGATGGTTTTCAAAAGATAATCTGGAGAGGGAAAAAAATTATTTAAGAAAATAAAAATGTATCATTTTGGTACTTTTCAAACAACTTAATCCTTTGTAAAAACAGATTACTACAAATTAACTAATATCTCAAAATGTAATTTGCTTTGGCTGAATGCTAGAGAAGTTTTTCATCTCTGTGACTGCAGGTAAAGCGTTTTCCTCTAAGCAGCTGAGAGGGGACAGGGATCTGTGACTGCAGGTAAAGTGTTTTCCTCTAAGCAGCTGAGAGGGGACAGGGATCTGTGCTAAATTTGTACCCATTGCAAAATTGTTCTGCTGAGATTTTATGATAGGTTATACTTCAGTAGTGGGGACCTAAACCTTTCTGTTACTTCTGATAATTACTTAGTGGTATACATGACTCTGGAAGACTATTAATGTAGTACTCAATAAATAATTGTTAGCAGATGTGTAGGACAGAAAGAGCTGTATATAACAGAACTAGTATTCCATCTTCAGAAGTAGTTCTAGATAGCATGGGATGCCCTGGAAGCAGCCCAGGGAAGTTTGCAGTGGTAGAACTGCTCTCTTATGAACTCAAATTTCAGAGACTAAACTGTCCCACCGTGGGACTTGCAGCACTTTTGTTGTTATCCATGTGGTGTGGTGGGGAGTAGAAAGGCCTTGAGACATAAATAATAAGTTATCAAGAGAGGGGTGGAAAACCCCAGCAAAGAAATTATGAGCCTTGAATTGTAACAGAAGAGGAAGACACCAACAAGTTTCTGTAAAAACATAATTTTGTTTTTCTGCCCAGTACTGCACCTCCATTCTTGTGTTTCCCTCACTGCATAATTGCCAAGTATCTCTGTTGTGATGTTGGTATTTCCCCCAACAGGACTATAAACCAGGTTTCTCCTAACAGTGAGTTCTTCAGTGTAAAGGGAAACTCACTCGAATATGGAAGTCAGCAAAGTTAGCCATCCTGCGCTATGTCCAGATTTATTACAGCAGATTCATTGGAACTGTGATTGTTTATAGTGAATTCCCAGCATCCTCAGATAAAGCTATGTAGGAGTTGTATCGAGAGCTTCTATTGTAAGCATTTAGTTGAAAACATTAATGACATTAAGATGTCAGTGATTTTTTTTTTTTTCTCTTCAGTTAATAACAATCAGCATGTTGTCACAAATGTCAATAAATGACCAGTGATGATTTCTTCTCATTTACTGATATGCTGTTGGGAGTTCAGACTGCTTGATAAGAGGAGCATACCAGAATATTATGGATAACAGTATTTTGTCTAATGAAGTTAAGTTTGCCATGTCTGTACTACTAAAAAGCAGAAAGCTTTTGCTGACATGAAATAAGGTATATGTTATTAAGTCTTATTGTGCGGTGACTTGAATGTTGAGTGGTATCCCAAGGTTTATTTTGAGATCTTAGTCATATACAAAGTCTAATCCAAATACATGAACTTTTGGATGAATAAGCAAGTTCTGTATCATTTAATCAGGTCATATTTGCATTAGATAGATTTCTTCATTGGGGTTTGACAGCTCATACTGAAGTCTCCATTGTGTTCATGTATTTTGCCATTGTTGTGCTGGTATAATTGAGGTTGGAAGTGGCATTAACTCCAGCAAGGATCACAGCTGGTCATAGTATCTTGTCTTAGGCCTGACAATGCGATACTCTTTCTGCCCTAAAAGAGGAGCTGCTTGATTAGGGGGTAAGAGCTCTGAAAGTAAGTTGCTTAACAGTTTAGTGTACTCGTTAATGGTGTGCGCTGGAATCTGCCCTAGTACATCCAGCTTTTGAGGTTAGTATTTGCTTGGAATGGATAACGAACGCAGCATTAAAAACACTACACTACCAGTGCAGTCTTTGGCAATGCCTGGGCCCTTATTCTGGGGACCTTACCCAAGCTAGGCAAGGAAGAAAACAGCTAATTGAATTACCACTATGGCTATGAGTAAGAAGCTATTTGTTTGCATGCACAAGGTCTGCTATTCTAAAACCATACACTTCTGTCACGTGTGAGAAAGAGAAATTAGCATCAGTCATTGTGTATAGCTTCTGTGAGATACTAAAATCTGTGAATACAGAGCTGAGGAGTGAGTAGATGTATTGTGTGTGGCCAGAGGGATCTTAAGCAGCAGATTTCCAGCTTGCCAAGGGAAGAGGAAGACTGGTCTTTCCTGTGACTCTGTATTGTCAGTTAGGAGCAGCACCTGCAACGGAAAGGAAACGGGGAATTCTGTGGCACATCAAATACTTGGTGTGGAATCTGCTTCTGCATAGAAGCTCTTCAACAATATCTTTCTGGCTGATAATATCTTCTGGAGGAACATATAAATAGGGAAATAATGCCTAAATCAATAGGAGATCACACCACTAACTGCAGAAGAGGTTTTTACTATTGTCTCTTGCTACATCTTTACCTACTTTTTTTTCTGTGCTGATGGTGAATAAACCACTTAGCTAGAACTTTTCTTCCTCTTGAAAAATAGGGTACATTTTTAATATGTCCTTGATATTTGACCTTTTAAAAAAAGTTATCTGTTTCACAAATATATTGGTTTATCTAGGGCTTAGCCAAAGAAGCTGTGTTAGTAAAGAAATAGTATAAATTAAATACCCTTTTTTCACTATATTTAATATGTGGAAATAGAATAATCCTTCCAAGAAAGTTTGCTGGCTTTGCCATAAATGCCTTGTTTATAACTGTGAAGATGGTTGTATATAATTTTTATGTGTGAAGACATTGTAAAGGTACATAAACTGAGCATTACTCTAAAAGATGCCCATGCTGTATAAATTATACAGTAGGCCTTTCACACCTATAAAAGATGATAGTTATCTTTTGAGTGAGTATCACCCTTTGCTATAATGCTCTGTTTCATGGAAGTAAACACAGTGCTATTCCATTTCAGTATCTCTCATTAATATATTCATGAGTCTTTTAAAGGTGCTTAACAGCCTTGCTAATCTTGACACGTCTTTTTCTTTCAGTATACTTTTATATGAACTTTTGTTAACTCCAGCTGAAGAACAGCTGTAATTTTACTGGCAGGATAGTTTCAAATGGTATTAGGGTTTCCCCATTTGCCATATTCTCTGGGGAACAAAATCCCTCAGGCTGGTTGTAGGTTGATCCATGTCTGTTGTCACCTTCAGGGTCCTGGTTCCCTAAAAACATGTCTATGCATATTTCTAGAAAACCCAGTGTTCAGGGCTAACCTCTGCATTAGTCTTGTCCTGATACAGTGTCAAGGGGCACATACAGCAGCTTGGTATCTTGAAGCCCTCAAGGGTACAGCAATATATTTTGTTTGACACAAAATCTGCTATATAACCCTTAAGAAATACTCCAGCTGGTGGAGTTTTCACAAGTGGCAAGTATTTACCACTCTTATTTTGCTTTTTTCATTGGTCACCCTGCATCACTTTTTCAGAATGATTATAGAATCTAAGGAAACTTGAAATTACCTAAAATGACTCTACAGTCACTCTTTTTCTGTGCATGATACAAGTTTGTCAGCATGGGTTTTCACCATGTGACTGCTTTCACTATTCGTTTTCCTATGTTCCTCTTGAGGATTTATATGCTGTATTATCGTTTAAGAAGGACTATGTTTGTGTTTGTCTGCCATTGGCACCTTCATTTAACACTTGAATGTTTGTTCCATTTCCCAGATAACTGATGGTTATGGAATATACAGAGGTTCTGTAACAGAGTGTTTTTTCAGCAGACTGTTGAAAGCTTATTCCTATATTTTGTTCTTTCTTTTCTTAATCTATTTTTAAACCCAGTAATTAATCTTCTGGCTACCTACTTTCCCATACACTACACCTAGTAGTATTAGCTCACCCAGACATTTGTTTCGTTTGTTTTAAGAGTAAATTGAAAGCATCAATGTATTGATAGCAGCTAGTGAGCATAGATAATAAATGGAATGACAAAGGATCAAGTACAGATGAAGAAGCAGAATATATCTTTAGCCTTTGCATAGGTGTGTGTCGGTCTGGGGGTCAGTTCCCTCTTTGCATGTCTTCACTAATTCTTTTACTTTCTTTAGTTAACTGAGGCTGATCAACCAACTTTATCAGCAGATGCACCACAGTTGTGTATCAGTGGCTCTGCAGGTATACTCTAAACAAAACGTGGTTTTGTTCAATGAGACAAATCCATTGAGGAGACTTATATGCTGGGCAGATGTATGATCAATGCTGAGGCAAAGAAATAATTTTATTCTCATTTTCTATCATTGCTCTCTTTTTTTTGCTGATATTCTATCAGTTCGTGACTTGAGAGATCTCACAGAAATATTAAATCAACTAGGTAATTCTTTACACTATTTTAGATACATCAAATATTTTTACTACAATTATTTAACAACTCCTGAAATAAAACTAAGCAGGATTAGAGTCATCAGTTTCTTGGCTGCCATTGCATTTGAAGATTCTGCTCTCTTCTGATTCAGGAAAAAGGCTCAATCTTGATTCTTTCTTTGAAAGCCTGTGAACAAGCTTCTGAAGTGCCATTAATGGTGTTCAAGAATGTGTAACATTGTTCTTAGATTTTGTAGGACGAATACAGTCTTATAGCTGAGACCAGGAAGATGGTTTCCTCAACTAGCAATTCATAACAGGACAACAAATCCGCAGGATAGGTTTAAAAAATAATGAAAAAAAATCCTATAGCAAAGCAAGCTGGAATTGGGCTCACATTACATCTGGGTGATCAAGACAGTCCATTAGACTTTAATCTTCTTCTGAGACTAACTCAGGCTAATACTTAACTGACAGATACTAAGACTTTCATTTTTATATTCAATTCAGTTCTATAACTTCATATTAGCTGAAAGACTGATATGGCATTCTTTTTATCAGCAATACCTATATAGCATGGCAATGTAGAAATAGCTTGAAGCTGTTAAAACACTTTACTTTCCGAGTTTTCTAGATCTCTATCTGACATTACCTCCTGAATTTTGTGCAACCTGTGAAGGATGATAGATGAATACTAAGCTGTCATTTGGACAACTGCAGCAACTGGTGAGCTGAATGCTTAACTTTTAATTTTTTATAATTCCATTAATAGTTTCATTCAAAGGAGGAGTAACTGTAAGGATTATAAAACCTTCATGACCTCATTATGAGTGTTACTTAACTCCTGTCTTTCAGGCTAGCTGGAGTCCGTGTGCTGGACACTTGCATAAAAAGATGTTTTAAAATCTGTGCATGAGGCCATGTAACTGAACAAATGGCTTAGATTTATGACAGGACATAAAATCTGAATTGACACTTGAAAATGCAAAACTTAAGGCTTCATAGGTGAGCAATCACATTTTATAATTTAAAAATATGTCCCAAACTTTTCAGTAGCAGTGTGTAGTTTAATCCCTGTTGTATCTTACCATATGCCATGCAATAGTAACCTTTTCAAATTCTGCTGTTAGGTGGGCAGATAACTTTATTCTGTTTAAGTACCATAGGTGATGTATACGTCTCTAAATTTATATTGTGGTCCTTTCCATTAACGGCACTGAACACTTTATATGATATAATTTTAAAGGATGTCCATTTTGACTTGGCAAACTTGTTCTGGATTTAGTATTACATGGCAAGAGTGCTGTGGTGCAGGCTCTGTGGCCTGCAACCCATGCATCTAGCCATTCTCAGAGCTGGGATGAAGGATTACTCCTCTCTCCGAGACATGCAACCTCGTAGCATAGGGGACCCTGGAAAATGTGTTGTCATGGGAGAAGAGTGTGAAAATCTCTATTCTAGCCTTTCTCCTGAATACACAAATAGACATGTCGAAATATTCTTTTACTGAATATGTATAGCATACACTCATCCTTAATGTCTCTTGCAGATGAGCAAGAGCTAAGTATTCTGATAATTATTCTAACCTTTGCTAGATGCCAACATGTCCTATAGTAAAATATCAGCAGCCTATCAGCAGCCAGGTATGAGAATTGGGACTTTACCCATTCCCTCAGGAATCTACTTTGAATAGCAGCCATTTATTCTGCTTTATCAACAAGATCTTTGTCAAGATAGCACTGAGATCAGCTCAGGAGTGAGGAATGGTTGTTCTTTTGAGGACGAACTGCTGCTGTGGTCGCTTCCTTCTGACCTGGTTAGGTAGACACAAAGCTGATTCAAACAGGAGTCTGAAGCTTTTCTCTGTCCATTGCACTACTTTCAGCAGTTTTGTTGATGGTGTGCCTGGGGGGAAGTTTCTGGTATCTTGGTACCCTAGTGGTGCAATTTTTAATTTGCTGTTCATTGAGAGTCAAACAGATAAATGGCAAAAGGCTTGTGAGTTTAGAGGCACTTGTTCAATAGGAAAGAGCTGGTGGCAGCACTAAGTATGCCATTAATATGAATATGATAAGCTCTCATGCTCTCAGTGCCATGATTTAAAAGGTGGGACTTGATAACTCCACAGAGAAATATGATCCAAAAATATTGCTGGGGCTGTGACCTCCTTCCCTTGAGTTGTGCTGGGTGGGACGGTACAGCTTAGCTCAGCAAAGTTCTGCTCAGGAGCAAGATGCAAACCTCTCTTGGGGGAGAAGTACTTTCAGCACTTGCTTCCTGCTGCCAGTCATGATGTTCATGTCAATCACCATGTCACCAAACGGCTATTGGATGCCCCGTTCTCATGCAGTTACCAGGTACAGGACTTTAAATTTTTAGCAGACCTTAAACTTCTTATAGCCACCTTCTCGTCCTTTTTCTGGCATCCCTCCCCATGACGTTCGAGTGCTATGTCATCTTTTCTTCCCAGGGTAAGACTCATCTGTTCTCTCATTGTCAGTGTCTGTGTGGGCAGCCTGACCTCTTAAGGAGCACCAAAGGTGGTGTTTTTTAGTTTTGGTTTTTTTTTTTTATTTTTTGATAATGGCTTGCATCTAGTTCTAAGGTGTCCAGCAAAAGCATAAATGGAGCTGTTATTTTGTACCTTCTGTGACTATTTAGAGAGTATTATCCATCAGGCCTGAACCCAGGACCAACTAATGAGTGAAGGTGTTTGAAAATAGTGCCCTTCATACAGGCCATGATTTGAAGTGAGTAGGAACGCTACTCCACTCCCACCAAGAGCAGTCAAGTAGAGCTTGTTCCTATGCAGAATCTGGATGCAAATTTTACCTTTAACTCACTTGCTTATCATCATGCACACCTAGTTGGATACTTGCATTTCTGCTCTTTCACTAGCACTATTCAGTGATGAAGAGCCTTTTAGCAGCAAAAAGGCATTTTAGAAAATGGCTGAAAGCACTGGAAAAACACCAAAGTGTGTCTGGGTTTATATAATTTGAGGGTGAGCGAAGTTACATGATAGAGCTTAAGGTGGTCTAATAGCTTAATCAAAACTGGAAGAAAAAACCTTTTCCTTCCTATTTCTCCTCCCTGCCTTGTGCTCATTCTGATGTTAATTAAATGGTTTTGAAATTATTCAGCTGACTAACCCAGCAAAAATAAAGAAAAGTCTTCTTGCTTACTAAATTCAGTCCCAATGAACACGAGAGCTAGTGCAAGAGAAGGGATGGGTCTGTCTGGCCAAGAGATGGAAGAATGAGGGAGCATGACTGCATGGTCTGCTCCTTGTCACTGCTTGGGTTTGCCACTAGACTTTATTATGGATTATACAAATAAGCAGATTCAAACAGTGTTTCAGTGGGTTTGGTTTGGTTTGCTTTTGTTTTGTGTTTTTTTTTTTAAATAAGCCCTGAAGCTCAAGGGATGCAACCTGGTGTCAGCTTCTCCTGTGTTCGCATATAAGTTCCCCTCTCCTAAAGCTCCTGTCTCTGCAGGACAGCCCAGTTATCAGATACCTTGCAGCCTTTGCTAGAGAGCCCTGGTGTCAAGTTTCCCGTTGGGTTTGCATTAATATTAAGCAAATCAGCCAACCAGGCAATTCAGAAACCAAATTCCAGGAGATGTTTGCCCCATTGTCTGGAGTTTATATCCGTGTTTACCTTAGGCTCACAGGAGTGACAGCATTGTACTTGAAGGATTTCTCACTTGGCTGAATACTTGGGCTGCCACTGGGATTTATCTGTAGCATCATCAAAAACTCTTCTGGCAAAGTTTTCAGTAGGGAAAATCTACTAATATCAAGCTGTGGCCTGACAGGGCTAGACTGATGGTATATCTAAACCTGTTTGTAAATGATGATGATGCCTCTGTGCTGCGCTGCTGTTGCTTCTGTGAAGGGACAGGTGATGGTTTAGAAGGCATTCAGTCCTGACTGCATGCAATGAGAGGCCTCAGCGTGGAGGCACTGGCTGTGACATTCCCAGACTGGGACATGTGACATACAGTCCGGAGTTGCAGAACCATAATTGGTCACCATCAGTTTTCTACTATTTCCCACAGGATCCTGCCTCTCTTCAGTGGAAAATCTCAGCTTTTAGTCTTAACTGTGTTTTTCCTTTGTTTCTAGACCTGAACCTTGTTTGTGACCATCCAATGTTCTTGCTTTGTCAGGGATGTTACACTCTTAGTTGGCTGATTTGATGAGCTAACCTCCGCATGAAGCTTCAGTCCAGGCTGAAATACTTTGGAAATATTGAGACTTCTTTTTCAGAATTAGAATCTGACAGATCTCTTAACATTTCTGCAGGCAATACATAAAATAAGTAAGTATAGTACTTAATAATAAGATAGTGAATTACTAACCCTTCATCAAAAGTCCCTGCTTGGAATTATTTGTTGAAACCAAAGAAAAAGCTTATACAGTTTTATTTCAAAATAGTAAAGAATCAATATCTAGGTTTTTTGTTTTGTATTTTAGTGGGAAAAGTAAATAAAAGTTAATAAGAAATTTCTATTAAATTCAATTTAAATTTATTGTAAAGGAAAAACAGCTAATATGTCTTTTTGGGTGAGAAAGGAGAAGAAATTAATTGTTCTTTGTGAACATAAGCTTTCAGTAGTTAGAAGCAGTGAGTGCGGACAATACGTTTTATTCTTGTCGCTTGGAAGCAAAAAGCAAACACTGAATTACTGAGACATTTCATCAGCTCTGGTAAGGAATCTGAATATCATAGTTGCAGCTGCTGGTGCAGTCCCTTGTGATAAGCTCAGTGTAGCAGAAATGGAAAAAATCAGTATTCACATGAATGAGGTAGCGGTTGATTCTTGGTTGTATGATCCATTTGCTCCCCTTTCACACCAAACAATGGACCTCCCCCTGAAGCAGCTGCACGGTAATAAATAGTCTCCCACAGCAAATAACAAAGTTCACCAATAGTCCAAAAGATTTTTGTCAGTAAGTCCATTAAGATTTACATGAAGGACATCACGTGTTAGACAAATTGAAGGGAGGGGGGAAAAAAAGGGGTAGGTTGGGGTTAATAGAGGGAGATAGTTGCTCTCAAAAATTAATGACAAATAACACTGGAATATGAAGTTTTGTGGGTTTTTTTTTTTTCCTCTCACAACAAGTGCAGTGCAGGCATATATAACACAGCTTTCTACATATTTATGCAGATTAATGATCATAACCTTCCTACTACAAATGAGCCATTTTTTTTTTTTCTGATGCAAAATAGTTAACCCTGTACTGTAGCTAAGATCTCAATTTCTCCTTTTTGGGAGAAAATTTCAGAAATGCCAAACTATATTGTTCTACAAAATTAATTTCTTCAGATGGATTTTTGGAATGAAATAGATTTACTTATAATGTTTTTCTCTCCTATCAGAAATAAATATGGGAATTACCTGAATGCATAAAATGGCTCAAAGAGATAATTTGCCAATATTTTTTGGTAATAATATTAAATACTGATTATTTTACTGCATGATTGCCAAAATGAGTATTTTCATACTGGCACACATTTGTAGCAACTACTAAATTACATTGATGTTGAACCTCTTTTTACCTATAGGGTTTCATAATTCAGCATTTGTCAATATCACATCAATCCAGTGCAGATTGCAGGTACTTTGTGACTCCCAACAAAAAGAGAAAAGACCAGGAGATTTTTTCATTGCTAGAACACAATTTCAGACACCCACCCACCCATGCAGTATTTTAAATTAGGAATGAGAACATGTGAGGACTTCTAAAAATTATTTTTTAATTTTGTAAATGTAATAATTTGTGGTGTTTATGAGATGAAAAAATAAAAGGGCCCATTAGAATACAGTGGCAGAAACTAATAATAATAATTCTGTAGGAAGAAACACTGAAAGAGTACCCCAAAATTATGCTCCCTTGCTGCTCTGGTGAAAAGCATCTGTCAGAGACTCCAAGTGCCCCATGCGCTGTCTTTTTAGCTTTAGTATTGTTAAGTGTGCACTAGAGCTAGATGGAGACAAGCCAATTACTTTCACTTAAGATTTAGTTCATATTTTAAAGCAAGTTTGCAGAAGTGCTTGGCTAGGACTATAACCCACTTATAGAGGCTTCTTTCTTATAAAGAAACTCTTGCTTTTTTTCTTGCTATTAAGAAAAAAACATATGGCAACAGTTTGGAATATACTTGTATGCTCCAAGATGCACTGTCATCTTAAATTCTCTGTTATGAGAACACCCTGTCATCTTAGCTGTTTGTGCAATATGTGTTGGATGGTTCTGTGAAAACAACTTAAAGGCACTTTCCAAAATGATGAAAAAATCAGGAATGGTCCCAAGGGTCATTAAGTGATAAAACCAGATTTTGATTCAGACTCTAATTAGGGAGGACTATAGGCTTGCAAAAACTGTTTCTGTCATGCCTGCCAGGCAAAGCTGAAATGTTTTGCCAGATGAGATAACGTCACAATAGGATTATTTTTTTGCATTATAGTTTGACATCTGAGAGAAGTGGTAATTGTTACCAGAAAAGGCTGCATTTCACTTTGAGTGATGTAGGGTCCAGACTTAATGGATTGATCTGGAATGGGGAATATGAGTCCCCCCGCATTCTAGACTATTTTCCAAAATAAAGATACTGCTTCAGGCTTCTAGTTTGTAACCATGGGGTTTAGGAATATAATTTATTACATGTCAGCTTCTCATAACATTTGTTGTTTACAGATAGTAACTCATGAAGACATGGTAGTTCTTTATCCCTCTGGTGCCCAGCCACATGCAGCTGTGAGTCTGCTATGGTGTTTGAGTTACCGGATCTGGACAATTTAGCTCAGATCTTGTGTTCAGTCCTTGTTGCCAGCAAACTCCTCCAAAAATAGTGTTTTGATCTACATATTTTTGGTGTGCTTAAAAATATGGTCTACCTAGAATGTCAGCTGGGCTCACTGGTGGTAGCACAGCTATACCCAGTCATTTTTGCACTATTCTGTCATCTCTTGCAGTGGCTGGATCCCAACGACATGGTTAGAAATGTGGCTCTTGCTTGGCTTGGCCTATCCTACTCCCTCTGATGGAACTGCTCCAACATCCAGGACAGGCTTAATGGCAGCAATGTGTAGTGTGTGCCTAGGACTGTATAGTGCTTTCAGGCATCTGCTCAGTTCCCTGCCTGCCTTGTGTGTTTGGTACGCCACCTGAAATGGGGTTTTGTCTCTATCATTGCTTCATATCCCAGCACACAAGAGGTTAAGGTTAACACTGAAGACATCTCTCTTATAGGAGGCACTGAATAATCCTTCCTTGTCCCAGTTCAGATGGCACGTAATTCTGTGGACCTATCCCCCACTTAGAGTTAATCATGGCAAATGTAACATGGAGGAAATCCAGAGAGAGAGATTGATAGCATAAAGAATTAAATCTAAGGTCTTTCAAGATTAGGAGTTTCACTGACCATAATTATGTCTCAGATTTCAGCAGATAACTGTCTTGGCAGAATGATCATTCTCATGGCTTGCTACGGATCCAAAGTATTTCAGGGCTATGAAGTATTTGCTTGGTCATAATTAGAAGGGTTGAAAGCAATTCTTTCTTAATAATATCCTTTCTTTTTTATTATTCAAGAGCAATTTTTTCCCCTGTCAAATGCCAATTTATCTTGAAAGTATTTTTGTGATTGCACTTAATATCTGAAGAAAATATTAGAGGAAATAATATAGTGTACTCTATGTATAGCTCTGAATTAATCTTTATATAAGTAGTTGTAAACCATTTTGTACATACAAAGATTTTTAAGTGACTGAGCAGCTAACAGATGAACATAACTATGTATTGCATTTCAAATATTATGCCTCCTCATATTTTTTTGGCAGACTTAGTAAACAAGCAGAGTAAACTGAAACTCTGAGCAGTTACTCATCAGCTGCCTTTGATGGTAATCTGGATTTAAATAGTGTCTGAAGGAGATTTCCACTTGGATGAAGGCTGGCTGAGCAAGGTAGTTGACAGGATGCTAATAGCACCTCAACTAAATGGCAGTGAGGATTTCTGATCTCCTGAGTGGAGAAAATGTCCGAGGCATGCATTGTACAAGAGGTCTTGTTCAGTGCTGAAGGGGGGTGGCAGCATGTGCACTTTTTTCTCCACTTGGTATTGCTTTTAAAATCTTTGCATTGGAAATATGGAGCTTGCCACAGTGTTCCAGGTCACGAGGTTGGAGTGCTGTAACATGCTCCACTGGGGACAGAGCCTGCAGCTGAGAGCCACTAGGAGAACCCAGCCGGGGCAACTGTGATAACCTTTTTATCAGGCAGCATGTCTTGCAAGAAATCTGCTTCACACATGCTTTGTGACTCAGATTTCTGTTGCCTCCTATTACTTTTCAGGTACACCATAAAGGGCTTGGTTTTGATTTTTTTTTTTTTTTTTAATAGTTCCTGTAGGTTATGTCTCTGGTTACTGTAAAAAGAACTACTGTATACAAGAGTGGATGTGATATGATTGATCAGGTGGTACTTTTGGCTTATGTTAGTACTTCTGTTAGAGAGGGCAGGTGGCTGGCCATTCTAATGAAAGACCCCTGACATATCTTTATCCTGATGGGGCAATCAAGTCTGCTAGCATTTAGGTTAGGTTTGTTAGCTTTTGGATTGAATTGCAAGGCCATTTTTCCCAGGCAATTGATAGATGTGTCTGAGAAAGAAGTGGTCAGAGGGAAGGATTTCTTCTCAATTTGGCTTGGGGATTTTCTTATGGAATTTTTAAAATAATTTTTGATGTTGCTTTAATAGAATGATGCAATAGGTTCTGGACAATAATGGTGAATGTAGTGCCTGAAGTGTAATGGCAAGGAAGCCTTTATTTCCCTGAAGCTTTTCAAACAGTTTGTGTAACTACTTAAAGAGAACCGACTCCCATGCTACCACTTGGATTTACCACCTCGTTTTTCCTCCGAGAGCCATTGCAAATGCAGTAACTTTCTGCCTAATACTCTTGCAGTGTACACTGCAATATGCCAATATCTGCTGATTACATTAGAGGGAAACTCATAAGTGCAGTTGACTGCAAAGTTTTCTACACTAAGTTGTTGGATTTAGGGATTCTTTTCAGTGCTAATGTTTAGTTTTGTGCTAGATCAGACTGGATGTCACTTGCAGATAAGGCGCACGCTATGCAGATAACATTTGGGGTGGTGGTATGCATGGTCAAATACTCTCCTCCTAGTCTTGAAGAATAGGCTCCAATCTGCTTCCAGATGTCTCCAATCCTCTTCAATATATGTGAGCCTTCAAAGCACAACATTAACATGGCTTTATCCTTTGTAATCCCCTTAAAATTTTCCCTGGCACTGATAGCAATGATTTTTACTTTATTGCTTTGTCTGCAGGAGCAGGAATCTTGCACCAGGCAGCCCTGTCCACCTGCCCCTGGTTTGTGTGCTCTGTTGGAGTCTGCCTTGGCCCCCCAAGCTGTGGCAGCTGGCATTACTGAGTGGTGCTGACCCATATGAACTCTGCAGGCTTTTGAGAACAGGGGAAGATAACACTTGGACTTTGCTAATCCCAGCAGGCCTGTCTCCTGCTGTTTGCATCCTGCCTGGAGAAGAGGTGGCCAGTGTCTGTCCCTTATGCTCTGAATGCCATCTGTACCTCAGGAAACGCTGTTTTCTAATGATGATCTCAGGGATGTTATACATTACCTTCTTACCCGGCTAGTTAAACAAGTATATGATACTTTTACTTACAGTGCAGATGCTTTCAGGAGAAAAGTGCCAGTGTTTCCAAAATCTTTCATGATGTAACTGCTTTCTCTAATGCACATACAAGCATTTCTTACACCAATAAAAAGGGCTTTTCAGCTATAGATCTCTGGAACAAGTCACATCCAGTTGCTAATTAGATAAGTGACAGATGTTTGTTCCCTTCTTCTCGTCTATCAAATGCACATCTCATTGCTTTTTCTTTTGCATATATCCATTATTGGAATTCATATACAGCAGGAGTTATAACATAGACCCTCAAATATTTTCCTTTGCTGATCTGTATGCTTCTGGCTCTCACCGGTGTGTCAGGCTCATTCTCTGGAAGAAGACAAAATGACACTTTTCATTAGGACCCGCAAGCAGGGCTGCAAACATAGTCCACATGCATTCCTGCTGATGACAAAGGCTGGAGTCTAGTGTGGCCCTGCAGAGATACCTCAGTGTTTGGAACAGAAAGGTTCTCACTTCTTACACTGTCATGCAAGACAGAGAGCCCCCTGTTAGAGCTACCTGGACCAGGGCCCCAGGGAGAGTGCAAGTCACTAGGCAGAGACAGAAACTGGCTCAAACTGTCATTCCATCCTCCTAAATGTCAACTGGATTTGTGAAGGGAGGAAGAAAAAAACAGTGCTTGCCATCGTGCTGGGGATGAACTGGACCCCTTGGTGCCCGGCTTCCCCCTGAGCTGCATCACAGTGCTCAGCCTTTCAAAAGGAGAGAGATGTATTGCAGAAAGAGAAAAGGTACATAAATGCAGTCTTGATGCACTGTTGTTCGTATTCTTTGCTTATTTGGCTGTTCTCCTATTTAGTAGGATAATTTGCCTATGCAGTTGCAGTAATTTTTTGCATGAATGGGAGAAAAGTGAAATGGACATCTTCTATGTGCATGTGTGCTAAAAGCATTCAGAGACTGACTCTTAACAAGGCATCATTAGTCCCCAGAGTTAAGTCCCTGTTGAGATGAATAGGGTAATTCACATATTAGATATGTTAAAGTGGCAGCTCAGCCAGGAGCTCTCTTATTTTAGAACGTTTATCTTAGCAGCTATCAAGATTGAAAATTAACTCCTCTAGTTTTTAAAGGCAAAGTTCTATTGTACAGGGTTGGCCTTGGCCACTAAAGTAAAAAAAAAATGTATCAAATTAGTATAGAGACTAATGACTTTCCTTTGGCTCTCTTCCACATCCAAAGTTAAGCTAAGAAGCAAAACAATATCATGAAATTGCTTTCTTTTAATAATTTTTGCCACAGAATTTTCAGCTTTTTCTTTTAAACTAGTAATCATTAAGTTTTGGTAAAACTTGTGCTTTCTTGCCTCCTTACCACATCATTATAGAGAAGTGAATCCCAGAAATCAGCATATGCCAATGCCATCACGGGGGCTATGTTGTCTCGGCCATGGAGTTTTGTACAGCTTTAAGTTCTTTACTTACATCTGAACTCAATAAGTCAGTTACAATGACAGCTACCAGCCCCATCAGCGTTCTGACAGTTAAAGATACCAAACGTTTATTCATTTATTTCTTGGAGGATTTCTTGTACATAGTTTCCTTCTGTGAGGCCTAAATGAAACAAAGTTGACCAGAAAAACTTTATGTAATATTGACAGAGAGAGCCCTACACTGTTGTAATGATACTTTTTCCACCTAATACAATGTGGTGGGTTGACATTGGCCAGCTGCCAGATGCCCACCCAGCTGCTCTCTCACTCCCTCAACAGGATGGGGGAGAAAAAAGACGGAAAAGCTCATGGATTGAGGTAAAGACAGGGAGATCACTTGCCAGGTACCATCATGGGCAAAACAGACTTGACTTGAGGAAAATTAATTTAATTTATTGTTAATTAAAATAGATTTGGATAATGAGAAACAAAGACAAATTGCAACACCACCATTTCCCCACCCCCTTTTTTTCCCAGGTTCAAATCCACTTCTTCATTCCCAACTCCTCCTCACCAAGCGCCACAGTGGGGATGGGGAGTGGTGGGTTGCGGTCAGTCCTTAACAATTCCTCTCTGCTGCTCCCCTCTCCTCATACTTTTCCCCTTCTCCAGCTTGGGTCCTTCCCATGGGCTGCAGTCCTTCAGGACAAGCTTGCTCTGGCATGGGGCCCCCCATGGCCTGCCATGTGGGTATCTATCTGCTCCCCCGAGGTCTCCCCACAGGCTGCAGGGGAATCCCTGCTCCAGGGCCTGTAGCACCTCCTCCACACCCTTCTCTTCCGACCTCGGTGCTCGCAGGGCTGTTCCTCACATTTTGCGTCACGCTTTTTTACCTCACACTTCCGCCTCGCTGCTGAGCAGCGTTTTGCCCTTTCTTAAATACGTTTCCACAGAGGCGCCAGCAGCGTCGCTGAGGGGCTCAGCTGTGCCCTGCGCTGGGGCGGCTGCAGAACCGGCTGGAACCGGCCCTGTGCAGCACGGGGCAGCCCCGGCCTCTCCTCACAGAGACCCCCTGCAGCCCCCGCTGCCGGCACTTGGGCACGGACACCCCACACATACTAATCAAGCATTTTTATAACTGGGAGCTTGACAAGAGTAACTCATTGATTTACTATGATGTTTATACTGGTATTTTCAAAATCCAGTAGTTGGAAGCTGAAAAATTTATTTCTTTGGAGGTAACAAAGCAGTAAATGCAAGCCTGCAAAAGACTTTGTCCCCGAGAGCCTTACATATACCTTGGGGACAATAAAGCGTTCCTCATCGTGGCAGCCATGCTGGAGCAAGGTACCCAATTCGGGGAAGGACTTTTCTTCAGCAGGCGAAGGCTGTGGCAGCTTCTGTACCACAGAGCTGTAGAAGGACACGTTAACACAGGTACAGCTCTGGGCAAACCCTGAATGACCGGAGGGGAGGAATGACTCCCACGGGAGAGTGTGGATTTCTTTCTCATACAGTTACAACACCGAGGCTAGCTTTGGTCAGGGCAAGCTTGTTTTATCTCTGCAACAGCAGTGTGGCTATACACTGCAGGGAATTGGCCAAGGTCTCTGCTCTTTCCTTTTGCACTGGCCTCTCTGAAAGATGCCATTGCCATGTATGTGTAGCAATGCTATTTCTCGTCTTTCCTCAGTGTCAGGAAAGAGCTGGAGTCTGCCCGTGTTGTAAAGCAGACGAAAGACATTCACAGAATGGTGGGTGGTTGGGCATTTCCTCCTTGTAGATGCAGCCGATTTTGGAGGAGAAGTCAAGAGGGAGAACTGTGCCTGCTGCTGTGTTTATTTACTCTTTGCTGTAGTTATTTCCACCTGTCATCACTATAAACTTTTTTCTCTCTGCAAGCATGTGGCATGTTAACAGACGTAGCTAAATTTAGAAGCTGGCTTTGAGAGTTTAGCTCTTCCTCTGCTTTTTAATATCATGGGTGATCACATAGCAAAGTGACAGGTGGTGAAGGAAAGAGAAAGGAGGACTATTTTTCACTGAGCTAAAATGTAAGGAGTTGCATTTCTCTTCACTGCGTCAATGCTGAACTCTTTGGTGTGAAGTGAGTGAGGCTGCCTGGTTATGTGAAGTACCTACCCCTTAGTGGCATTTCCATTGCCTGCTTCCATAGCCAGTGTAGTTACAGTTATGCTCGCTGCAATCATTTGACTCAAACCTTGCTGTATAGTAGTTGTCAGGCTTTTCTTTCACTTGTACTGACTGGGCTTTTTTTTCCCTATTGTAGCCATCTGAATAGAAGTGATTTTCTGTGATTTTGGGGTGAGGTTTTTTTCACATGAAGAAGAAAAAAATTCGCATTTACTTTGAGGCTGACTTGGATGCAGGTGAAATATTTAGCACGATAAGGGAGTACTGGTTAGAGTCGATTATAACGTGATTGACCTGGTTTGGCAATCAGATTCGTCTGGGAACTTTGCAATGCCTAGAAAAATGTACTCTGTCCTCGCAAGGTGGAAATTTTGCTTATGTGCACGTCTGATTTGGAAAACTCACTCTTTTATAGATCTGTATTTGCTGTGATAAATTGGATTTAATGATCAGCAGGGGTGTGCCCAATTAATCCTCTTACTATAACCAAATTATACTGCATCAAATTTACTTCTTAAGTGACTATTTGACTTTTCTGTGCAGTGAGCAAAAGAAACTTGGCACATCCTGTGCTTAGATACAGATACGTGCCCATTATGTGGATCCAGTATCTGTTGTACTGTGTTTAATCTTGGTTTATTTAGCCTGTGATATGCCACTCAAATGTGGCTGTATTTTTTCACTCCACTTCCAAACCTGTAATCCTACAGAATAGTATTATTTCACATTCCTGTAATTCCTAGTTTTACTGTAGCCCAATGTGTAAGTAACTTTTTGATGCAGCTAATTCTGGAATGAAATACAGGAACTAGCTAGAAATCCAGTGACATTACACAGCCCTCTGAGATGGGGAGCAGAGTGGTGTCCAGTGAGGGCGCAGTGGAGAGAACGTTTGGCAATCAAAACATAAAAAAACAGGACGGAATTTGTCATGGTACAGTAACATTATGTTCCAGGCACTGCAGAGGGAGAAATGCTTAGGCTCAGGTTCTCATCCAGAGGTTGTCACTTCAGTATGCTGATGGAGCATGTCTGCTACTGGAAACATTTAATTTAGACTAAACTCTAATGAGTAGAAGAGCCTGAGAAAGTGCCTGGTATCATTATTACGCTCCACTTGATGATGAAAAAAAGTTTAAGTGTGTTCACCCTTATCTCTCACTGGGGCAAAAATGAAATCGTGAAACACTCAGTATTTGAGCACTGTGTTTCTAATACAAGCAGCTCTTCAGATGTCTTCCATAAAATACTGACTTCACCACATCCTGCTGACTTGCCGTGTCTAGCAGGATGGTAGTACACAGGGTAAATTGGCTGTAACTTAAAGTGGTATTTATTTCTTATACTATATTAAATTTGTGTTATAATACATGACATCTAGAAGCTCATTGGGAACCTCAAGGCAGTGGTTATACAGATATAAGATGGGATTCTATTTTTTTTGTGTACTGAAGTGCATTTACAGTAACAGGATCAGCTTTTAGAGACTTTTACAAAGAGCTGGCACAATGGCTTGGCCTAAAGACAGACCATGTGCATTGCCAAGACCTAATAAGGACTTATAATATAATGATGATTAGCAGACTGAATCACTCCAGTTCTGCAAAAGGAGGCCAATTCTATGTGTGTCGCTTGAACTGATGGTGAAGATTTTGACAGTAGGTTTTTTGCTTGCCACCTCATGTAAATTCTTGTGCAAAAGAACATTTTTTTTCTTTTTAGGTGTAGTCACAAGATCAAATATATCAGTGTTGAGAAATGAAGCTGAAATGTAGAAATGGTAAGATTAATTTAAAAAGTATATATGCTGTGTATGAGTAGGCATATGTCTGTAGAGATGCACCTATATATGCATGCACACATCTGATGAATGACTTTTGATAGTCTTTCTAAACAGTAATCAATTTCTCTTTGTCCTTTATGAGATTGATAATATGGGTAACACACTAAGACTTTTCTAGAATGATACAGTCTGTTTCTAGAAAGTGCTTTCTTTAAGGCTGTATCCAAAAGGTCACCACCCTGGCATAGAGGAGAAAAATAATACAGAGCTCTGGCAGTCAGAGACAAATAGTTTTCTACCTTAGTACACATCTCTGCTACTAAAAGTGTACTGCAGCAAGGAAATCCATTTACAGTTTTTCTTTTACATAACAGTTGCAATGCCCTTAAGAGCCCCTGGTTGTTTCCATATTCTCTTCTCCAATTGTCCTGCAGTATAGCTGCAATAAAAAGCCTGGTTATGGGGAGCTAGTACTGTTCTGTCAAGCGTTTCTCAACAAACATTACAGGTCAAAAGCATGTGTTTTGACAGCTTTGAAAGTGTTCTCAGATAATAATATGGAGGTTCCTACTTTTTTCATTACAAGAGTTCTTTACCTAAGTGCAGGTACCTTTTACAATTTCATTTTATATCAGTCTCACTGTAAGTGTACCTGTGAAGACAAAAAGCAAGTGGTGATGGACTGGCCTTGTAATTGCCGTATGCCTGATTGGCCATAATCTGTGTCTGGGGTAGCTGCTTATACCTGTGCTGAATTCCCTCACTGCTGAGTGATGGATGCCACCTGCACCCTCTGCACAGGTGTAACCCTTTATTGGGCTATTTTTCTGTGTATTAGCTCAATTCCTTTTACTTCTTCCCCTTTGAGCCTTCTTTTCTTCTACCTATGTATCCCAATGACCAGGTTTTTGCTTACAACAACAATCTTATTTCACGTCCTGTGTTTAGGACTTTTCTTTGTTCAGTTCTGCCATTTCCCTCATCAGTGTTGCCCCTGCCCCTTTTGTGGAGCTCCGTAAACTTGGTCCCCACCGTTTAGCTGGATTGAGAGACTCCGTGAGTCTTCCCCCTTGTTCTGCTTTGATCCTACACCAAATAGAAGCTTGTTTAATGTCTTCTGTGTCTTAACCCATGTTCTCCCAACGTACCTGTTGATGCAGCTTACCTGAGTGTCTTTTCCACTCCACTAATGCTGCCACCTTGATCAGCCATTTGTTTCTTCCTAAGCACTTTCAAGTGCTGTTGTCTCTGCTGACATTTTTTTGTGTCATCTTCCCCAAATGAAACCATAAAAACTATGAAATTGTCTTCTGTCACCAGTAATTTTGTTTATACTGTTGAAGTAATTTTGAACCAATATGCTTGGTCTTATGGTCCTCAGCCTTCCCTGGTGTTTTCTCATTTTGTTTTGGTATCAAGATTGGGGAAAAGACATAATTCTTTACAGTTTTTGTACTGCACTTAGCACAAGGAGCGCTGCCGATAGGATCTACAGTTCTCCCCCAAGCAACCAACAGGAAAAATCTTAATAAAAATCTTGATCCGTTTTGTTCCAGCTATTCAATGATACATAAATATTCATAAGCAAATTGGTGCACTTTCTACAATAATGAAACACATATTAGATGTTGTTTCTTGATATAACACACTTGGCAATAGATGTACATCAGATCTGGACATTTTAATGCTGTATTATTATCTATAAGAATAGCTGGATGTTACATTTGAAATAACAGGTGAATGAAACAGACCAACAGCATAATCGGGTAAAGTGAAATCTGGTAAAGTCAACATTGTGAGGTCCTTTTCAGGCACATGTATATATTTGTTAAAATAATATTTTTTCTTAATTTGCCCAGATAGCTTTACAAATTTAGAAAGTTAAGAGATTCTTTAGAACAATGTCTATTAAAATATACAATACAGTAATACATTAAAATTGTCTGAATTCAGACATAGAAAAGAAGCAAATGTCATTCAGTGAAATGTCATTCACCATCATATACAGTCAGTATATAGAATAGCTACATTTAAAAGTTCACTCCTCTTCTAATGATTACTGATGCCAGTGCTGTTCTCCATGTTGTATGTAGTGGGAAATCTCTGAAGCTTTTGCTTTTTTGATAAAGGAATAAATTTAGGGAGTGCACTCAATCTCTCTCCCAGTATCTGAGGATAGAGTTTTTGCTGACCCTGTCAATAACGCATTCGCTGTCTGAAGAACAGTGTGATGAACAATTGACCTGTTTTTCTTATGCAGTAGAACGTAAGCACAACAGTACAACGTTCAAGAGAATGAGCGTAGCATAAAGGCTTAATCTTACTTTGTTATTTCTAAAAGAAAGTGAATGAATAAAATGCCATCGCGTGTGTTACCATGAGCGTTGTATCCATCCCATTAGTGTGTAATTCACAGGACTAAATAATAACAAAAAGTTTGCAATCACAGTTCAAAAGCCATTTCAAAGGCATTACGTATGGATGCAAAAGTAAAACTCAGTTTTACCTTTGCCCCTAAGAATGAACTATGAATCCAGGCTCCTGAGTAAGAAACAGAAAATCTCTTTACAGCTCTGTCATTAACCAAGTGTGTTTCATCTTTAGCCATATGGTTGGTAATTAGAATAACAGATGAAGTACAATAAAAGTGTTCCTATTAAAATGGACAAGTTCGTAGCTCTTGTGCAGGTAAAATTACTCCTGCAGTTCAGTGCTTGTATAAACAATGTCTTAATTATGTTTGCGTCTAATACTGTCAGCGGTCCCACTTTGATAGCTATGCACGGTTTTGTAGATTATTCCAGTTAGGAAGAAAAATTGATGATGGAGTTTGTCATCTCTAATAGCATCTGTGAATTATAGCATGCACAGGAGAAGGAATGAACACAAATGCACAATACTGAAACAACAAAGGAGAGAAATATGAAAGGAAAACAACAGAAAAGAGGTTCAGAAAATGCAGCCTCAGAGGGAAGTTCAAGGAAATTAGATACATTTGATCCAGAAAAAAGAAGGCTAAAGGAGATGAAGAGAGGGAACTAGAGAAGCAGCAACAGAGGTTTAGAGCCTTGCAACACCTACCCTGTCCTTATAGCCCTCTCTCAAAGCATCCTCTGGCTGATGCTCTTTAAAGGTGCAAAGGACCTTAGTCTTTTATTCTTGTCCACATCAGCTCGCTCTTACCTGTCCCTGCCCAGAAGTCACATACACAAGCCTCATCCTTGTGTTTGCTTCTCGCTTTGCTTGAACCATGTCCTTGTAGGTTTTTTAAAAGTAAAGGACAGTGGTTACATGTACCAGTTTCAGAAAGCTTAAGTGCCATCTCTGACAACATCTTAAGCCCATCAGCAGTTATAACATTCAGAGTAAAGCTAATTAATATTTACACAATGTCCATACATGTGTGCCTTTGTGTAATTTTCTTGTTCCCTATCTATACAGAGTGCTTTTTAATGCAAAAGAATCATTTAACTACCTTGTGAGAACGATTGGATAGTTTGGGAGGTTATAGTGGGCATGCAACTCTTCATGCAAATCAGCATGGGGTTGACCTTGTTTAGCAGTAGAAGTCAGTTAAATCAGAAGGTTCTTTGCCAGTGTATGCAAAATGAGGGTAGAGTTTTAGTCAGGCTTTCAGAAAGCAATGGTACCCTTCTGGGCAGCCTTTACAGAAAGGCACAGGAATGAACGGGAGGCTCCTAGAAAAGCTGGAAACCAGAGTAACCTCTGATGAGGACAAATTAGATGCCTACTTCCAGTGTAAGCCAGCTGACGACATTCTGGTGTAAACCAGGGGAGAATATCCAGCCCATGAATTGTTCAGTTTTGTGATATGTGTGGTTTTTTAAGTTCACACTATGCTAACAAAACTGCTTGGAACAGGTATACACAGTAGCCCAATTATTGCTCTTAGACATGTAATTCCCATTGAAATCAGTACATTTAGGTAAAGGTTGTTTTGTTTTTATAGAAACATTTCTTCTGGGTGACTACAAATTTAGTGAGAAAGGCACCAACAAGTTACTGAGCTTGTAGAAGCAAGATATTTTTTTCTGATATTAAATTATTTTTCATATATTTTGGATGTGGGGAGTAGGCCAATTTTCTACCTGTTAAAGAGAGCAGGGACAGGGCAGACTTTCAGGTGGCATCCATTACCGCTAAAGAGGCTTTCATAACTAACATCAGCTGTGAGGCTGTTCACAGTATTCTAATCAAGAAAAAGCAACTGTGTACATTGAGCTCCTTTGATAAAACTAGAGGATCTAGTTTGTTGCTCTAAAGGCAAAATTAAGGATGTAAGCAAAACAAAATTTTTGGTATTGCTTCTATGCTGCTGAGAATCTCTAGGGCCTATCTCTGTATGTCAGGATCTCCTGAGCTTTGCCATGCTGTTATGATTGCTGCATCACTGACTTGGCTGATGGAGTCAAGAATACACTTAAAAACGCAGAGAGTCGTAATGAACTGTGGATGGGAGGCTCTTTCACAAGTACTTTGGAGGAAAGAAATCAGAATTCAAAATGATTTTAAAGTGGAGAACTGGACTCAAGCATCAAACAGGTAAGAGCGAGGAAGGAAACCCACAGATATTAGAGAATATTTGGCCTGGAAGCTGGTCAGCAAAAACAGATCTGGTGGTTGTAGTATATTGTAAACAGAATATATGGAATATGTGGCAAAAATGTAGTGCTGTTACCAAAAAGAAAAAATGAAGCTCATTTTAGTTGGGATGTCTTAACTGGAGTTTTGTATCTAATATGAAGGAGGACACTGCTTTGTCTCTCCTGGGATTTTTAAGCCTTCAGCTAGAATATGGGTGCAATCCTGAGCTTCGCCCATTAAGACAGACATACAAAAATGAGAGAAATATGAAAGGAAAAAAATAGAAATGAGAAGTTCAGCAAATTTAACCTCTGAGGGAAGCTTGAAGAAATTAGATTATTTTGCTCTAGGAAAAAAAGAAGGCTAAAGGAGACTACAGCAATAAATATCTAGTCGGTAAAAGACGCTATAAAGAAGATGATTGTGATTTCTTTTTTTCTGTATTCTCTGAGGGTAGAACAAGAAGTAATCAGCTTTAATTGTAGGAAAGAAGATATAATGCAGGTATTAAAAAAAAACAAAAAACAAAAAACAAACTAAAACTTTTGCACTGTAAAAATAGTGGAGCAGTAGAAGCAGGCACCGAGGTATGTGGTAGGACATCCTTAGAGAGTTTTTCTTAAGGGGGCATTAAGAAAACATCTGTCAAGTGTTGTCTTGGGTATTCTTGATTTTTCCCCATAGCACACGAGATGGAGCTGGTGATTTATTGAGATCTTCTTCAGATTATTTGTGTGTTCCCTGCCACAGACTGTAGTCTTATTTTTACTGTATTTTGATTGCTATGATACAAAATTGAAATAGTTCAACAGAACTTTTCCAAGGGCTGTAATAAGATCTCATAATGAGAAGTGTGGTGGATGTTGCAGGAAATTCTTTTTATGTGCTGTAGAGCAGGTGTACATCTCATAACAGAGTGGGGGGTATTGTGCCTTGAAATAATGGAATTATGAGTTTGGAAGTTCTCACAGAGGGGTGTTTCCCAGACTTGCTAGTTTGTCAGGCTACTACCTTTTTTTTTTTTTAAAGTCAAACCTGAATATATTTCTTTATGTAGCAGTGTAGGCATGCTTTTGCCATTTCAACTTACAAAACAAAAAACAAAACAATCCTCAATTCCATTTTAAATACAAAAAGCTGACATTCATAGATTTTTGTAATTTTTTTTTTTTTTAAACTTTCTTTTTCCTAAGGTCAAAAGGGACCATTTAGATTATCTGGTTTGACCTTGACTTGCTTTATTTTATTAACAACATTGATGCAGGTGATAAAATGGTTTCTGATGATTACATAGAAACGGAGTCATGTTCAAGAGCTAGTATATCTTCACATGCTATCTATTATATATGTGCATGTATCCATGCTTGTATATATGGACACATTATTATTGATGCACTTATTTGCATCGGTGAAATATTGGGTCTCCTGTATCATTAACAAATTTATTCCATTTACACAATTCCCTTCCTTTCTGAGCGCATTTTTGTGTATATATAGGAGTGCTGGTTTTTGAGAGGCAACTGTTTCAGATTGTGTTAAGAAGTATATGATCAAGTTTGCAAACATAATGGTCCAATGATTGTTTTAATACATGTTGTCTTGCGATTTTAATTGATAGAATAAGTAATTTTTAAAAAGTCTTGGTTTAGATTTGTCGGCAAATGCATTTCCACACCATTTAAACTCCATGAATATGGAACTTCTGTGGGCAGTTCATATTTAATGTGTTTTACCTGTGGATAAATGATAGTTTTAGTCCTGATGGTAATGTATTTCTCATTACTTAGAAAATGCTTGCTATAGAGACTGAGAAACAAGTTATTGGAACAGTCACTACTGATTCCCATGTAATAGGAAAGCAATTAAACAAACAAACAAACTTTTTTTATAGGAGACTTTAAGATGATACAAGTAATTATGAAATTTCATATTATTTTCTTATACTTCCTTATGCATTTTTTTATCATCTGTCATTTCTCTTATTGCAAAGGAAATTGGAAACACCTTCTTGTTCGGTAGTTGTATAAACTTAGCACAATGTATGCTGACTCAGACTAATGCATGAGTTCTAGTACAAGTAAAAATAGTTCCTTATGATTCTGACCTAGCAGTATACTTAAGTGTGTGCTTAGCTTTAGATATGTGCTCAGATCTTAAGTATACTATAAACCAATTTTAAGCACTGAGCAGAAAAGGATGGAGGCGAATCCTTCAATGTTTTTATATTTATTTAGTATGCATAGATCAAAAGATATTTCCCCTAAAAGTTCCTTATTTATTTCATGTTCACTCTCAAAGTGCTTGTAACAAAGGTTCCAGTCCTGAGCCTGACTTTGCAGGAGACGTGGAGTTTGCAGACTCAGGGCCTCAATCATGACATTGTTATGTAGCAAAGTAGCTTGTTGTTATCAGTCTTTCTCAACTGTTCAAGAGTTCATTGTTTTCAATAACTACAAAGTGGCTGATTATCACAGAGAGACAAAATGAGATCATCCATGAATTGTAGGAATTCTGCCTGTACCGTGTGAGCCTTTCTAGCACAGGTAAGATTTTTTTCAGAATTGGTCTGTTATGCCTCTATACTTAAGACTGGAGTGTTTGGAGTAGAGAGCTGTTAAAGAGGCTTGAAATGAGGTGCTGTAAGAAGAGTTTGATTGAAAAGGGACTGAGTAATGAAATCCACCTAAGTAATGAATTATGGGTCACACTATATTATCAAGAGAACAGAATTAGTACAGCCCAGAAGAAAAGTGAGTGCATAGTATGACAATAGCCTAGGGCATACCTGAGAGGAATTAGTAAAATGGGATTATTTGCAGTACACATGCAGACACAAGAAAGTAATGGGCTAAAACAGAAGAAAGGAAACAGGTGTAAATAGCAGGAAGCATCCTGTAAAAACACCAATTAAGCACTTGCATAACTGCTGTTCATTATGCATGACATCCGTGATAAGCTACCATGGCAAGATTAGTCAAGAAATTTTGTATGGATTTTACAAAGATCAACAAACATCCCATCCTACAGGGCTCTGTGCCGTCTGTATCCTTGTCTGTCACTGTACAGTCAGTGATGAAATAGTCATCTCTGTCTGTTGGAGTAAGATTACTTTGGCTAGTTTAAGCAAAACAAAAAAAGCCCAAAACAGAATAGGGTTTGTTCCTCTTTTTGTACTTTGGAGATAAAACATGCTGTTACATGAATGCTTTAAGCCAAGTCTAAGGGAGGGACTGAGCAATGAAAAGAACTTTTCTAATTTACGACTTGTTATTTTGTTGGATCAGCAATGCATCACTTACTGTGTATGGGCCATTGGAAATTGAAAAAAAAAAAAAAAAAAAAGAAGAAAAAAAAGAAATCGCTATGGAGCGAGAGCACACCATAAAAACATTGTGTGCTTTATTTCAGTGGACCTGCATTCTGATATGGTTGTCTGCCATTTGCAATGGCCACATACACCTCCAAGGCTTGCTTCTGAGCCAAGGTCCAGTTAAGCAGGATTCACTGTGATCTCATGAACTCACATCTTCTCCATTGCAACAGGCTGCAGAAGTATATATCTAATTTTAGATGTTGCTTATTGTTGCCAGCTGAAGCATTTCTCTGCTGGTAAACTTTCAACCTGGAAGTGATGACTGCCTAAGGCACATCTCTTTACTGTTGTTATGAAAATAGGAAAAAAGATTGGTTGTGCAAAGGATCCAAAAGATTATAAAAGTTGAAGTGGAAAGATGGAAAAGCAAAGCTGGTACACTACTGCTGGTAACCAGGAGAGAACAGAAAAAAAATATTCCTAAGAAAAGACAAATTTGACCACCAGGACACTCAGAAAAGTTTGATTTTTTTTTCCATATGTTTTTTTTAGGCAAGTATCTTGTTGAGTTCAGTAGGGATTTCATACAAATAGAAATGTACTGATGTGGCAAAAATGGCATATTTTTCTACAGAAACAACTCTGCTGACACTTCAATTATGAAAATGGGATATAAATGGCTTTACCATCAGGGCTAAAAGTTTTCTAGCAGAGCTAAAAAAAAAATCCTTTATAGTCACTGCACTTAAGCTTTCATTGTTGCAGAACTAGTGCTCCAAGTTTATCACTGTAAACTTACAATTTTGAGGACTTCTTAGACACTATAGAGATGAACTCCTTAAAATTGAAGTTCATGGATTTGAGTTAGTCCTTTTCAAAGCAAATAAAATTTTGTTGTTGTCTTACCATAGAACCGGAGAGGGACTGATATTTCCTCCTATTTAGCTTTGCAGATTTAGCTCAGCAGTTTGTTCTTAGCAGTGTTACTTCTGGCTTTATTTGGATAAAGAATGCTTTTATTGTTTGTTGCAACCTGTTAGGAATTGAACATTGTTCTGTTAAAAAATAATTTAAAATGTGATCTTGCTCCCATAGTTCTTCCTTTTTGTGCCTTATCCTGACTGTAGAGCAGTTCCATGTCCTGTATCTTTTGTAGTTAAGAGGAAAAACCCAGGAAGGCACTGTGCGTTAGTTTGGCTTAAGGAGAAGGTTGCACCGGCCACTTGCATCACTCAGAGAGGAGATTCTTATGTTAAATGCATATGAGAGCTGAGTTGGTTTTCTGTGGCATTGATGGAGTAAGAAATTTGTGTATATTTGAAGCATGTTTAGACTGAGAGCTGTACCACTAAAAACTGCAGAGTTTGCTGCACTTTCCCATTTAGGGAAGCTCCAGAACTCTGAGATGTGCCTTCAGTGCGTTCACTGACTGCTCTTTAGTGTTGAGCTCTGTTTCTCTTGCTTTCCACAAAATTTATGTGAGGTCTTTGGATGTTTTTACAGTTAACTTAAGCAACTGCCAAAGAGAAAACAGTTCTTAATAATTTTCTGGTTCACGGACCATTCTGTTACGGTACAGGAATGAGTTGTTATGCAGAAGTATGCTGTAGTAAGATGACTCACTCCAAGTACTATTACCAATGAACAAGTTGCTCAATTACATTATATGATACCATATCTAGCACTTAATAAGTTTCCCCTAAAGCTTCCTCTATCCTCTGTTATATTTCTGTTCTTCGGTTCTTAACGTGGAAATAAAAAGTGATGTGTGAGTTTGTGTCTTATTTCTTCTTGTTTTCTGGTGCTTTTTACTTGAGAAGCTCTTTAAAACAAGTGAGCATCACTGTAGGTTCTGTATGCAATGCTTTCTCCAGCCCACAGTTTCTTTCATTTAAACCTTTTTTTTTTTTTTTTGGCCATGTGTATCCTAATCTTACTGGACTAAAATTCTTTAGTAGGCATTAGTCCAAATCAAAAAGGAAGCTGATGTATTTATTTTAGAGCTCATAAACATGATTTAAGATAATGATTACCCAGAGTTTATTTCTGCACTCAGCAATACTGAATTATTCTACCCTTCTAGCCAAAGCCTTTCAAAATGGAGCAGAAGAGCAGAGTATAATTTATATGTTGTCCTGAGGTAAAATCAGATGTTTCTGTCAATTCTTGCTTCCAAGATTTTACAAGATCTGTAAATTAAGTGCTATAGATGGTGGTGTTGCCTGCCTGCTTTTGACAAGAAAGTCAGAGTTGATGGACATTGATTTGCCACTGGGAACCAAAACCATTAATTGCAGCTGCGGTGACTAATCCATTACTTCGCTCTGCTTCGTGGATCCTGACTTAACAGTTGTCGCTACAATCAAAAATTCATTCATGCAAACGCACCTATTGTGATCAAAGTAATCCATTTTTCTAGTTTGTAGTTGGCAGGCTCAGGATTCTAGAAACCTATCCGCATATCGCTGAATTGCCAAAATGAGCTGACTGCTTGCAGGGGTGAGGAGTTTGTTTGTGTGTGTTGGGGGGACAGGACACCAAAGCAACATGACCATAAAGTATTATTAATGCTGCCAGCTCTAATAGTGGCATGAAAAAAAACACTTCTATACAGGTCTTTGAAATGAATATGTAGGGTTTGAGTGGTTTGGGTTTGTTTGTTTGTTTGTTTGTTTTTTTCCTTTGGATTTATCTAGTTTATAATCACTCTAAAATGAGCGTACAAGAGAAGCTGCAGAGGAAATAAAATAATAGGTCAGTGAGGTGTGGGTTTTTTGGGTTTTTGTTGGGATTTTGTACTCACAAACTTGGGTTCTGGAAACTTTGGGGGTTTTTTTCCATCTCTTACTTCTTGTGATGGAGGGAAAGAGAGCATTTACTCAGAAAAGGTTTGAAGGAGAGCCTTTTAATCCAGTTCATGCAAGGTACAGTGAAACATTACTCATGGAAGCCTCATGAATACGTATACTTTTATATTAGTTGATACTTGGGGAATGATCTGAGCACCCCAATAATAAATCGCTTTATCACTTATTCATAGTGCTTGCAGTGATGTAAATCACAAATATCTGTGCTGTCAGGTTCACCCTATCCTAACTGGGATTAGCAAATAGCCTTTTCCCATCTCCACAGTTCCTGTATGTGAATAAATACACAATTTTAATGCTACATTAACTGGCAAGTGCATGAGATTCTTTGTTTTGCTGCTGCGTTTTCTTAGCCTTAATATACTGAAGTATCTCAAAAACTTGTTTTGTTTTGGGATGTTGGAAGCGGTAGGTTTTTGTGACTTTCAGATTCTTTTAAGTCTGTATCAATGTGAATGTAAAATGCAAAGGTGAAATATTAAAAGGATATTGTTATTTGGGGAGGAGGAGTGACGTGTACCATGATTTTTCTTTTAGAAAAGACTGTCTAGCAGTAAAATGTACTTATTAATGTCTTCAGTGGAAATAGTATCCTCTGATTATACCCAGTGTGTGACTTTTTACTCTGATTTGGAACAAATCTTCATAAAAGAAAAAAGTTTGCATTGGGGGGCTTTAGGGGAAAATAACATCTGTATTAATCTGTGGAGACTGCTATTTATAAGAGTTTTGCCTGTGGTGGCTGAGGGTGATGTTCAGAGAGCCCTGTATCTTGGACTGCAGCTTCTGTAGGTTGTGGGGTAAACATTTTTTGAAAATTTTCAGGATGTTTTTCTGTTTTTATGACAGAGCAAACATGAGAGAGTGCCATGTATGTTAACGCAGATGAGGTCTGAGCAGTCAGCCCAGATCCATGCTTGAGGCGCTAAACTGACAGTGTTTGGGAGGCATCAGGGTAGAAGTGTTTATTCTTGGTCCTCTTTTCACTCAACTTGTTGACTTGCAAATATCCTATAGTTCTAGCGAAAATCCCAGTCAAGTTGCTATTAGGGTTTAAAGCATTATTAAGTTTGGGTGAAAGGGTTTTATTTATGGATGGAAGGGAATTGGAGAAAAGCGCTAGCCCTTATTATACAGGAGAACTCTGCAGTAAATATGTACCCTAAAATTTCATAATTTGTGAAATTTCTCACAATTTCTCGTCATTAAGGGACAGTCCAATGCCCTTCATCCTGATATTTTCTCAAACTAGTTCATTATAGGTAATTGGGGTTAGAAAAGTGCCATAAAATATCTAGGCTGGCATAAGTATCCTGTTTATAATATAGGCTATCTTGCATAAGGGCAGGATCTCAGGTTGATTTTTTTTTTTAGCTTCATAATAATTAACATAGATAAAATAAACTTACATGTCCTTGGTTAAGACCAACGGCAGTGTTAAATACTACAATGACAACAGCATGTGCTTAATTTCTCAGCATTCCCTTCAGAAGAAATCTCTAATCCTTTTGTACTGTTAATTAGCAAAGCAATATTACTTTGCTGAACTGAAGTCACAATTCTCATTTAATAGTCTGCACTATAAAGTCTACATAATTTCTTATCATTGCTTATATATACGTGTGTGCATACAGTTGATACAGCACTAGCTGAAGGAGAGGAAAAGATACCCTTGGTGTGAGGAAGCCACTGAACCATGTTAAACGACTGTGGGAATAACTCTCATTTTCATGACTTCTGCACATGTAACTCTGAACCATGAAACTCTATTCAGATAGATTTGTCTGTTTTAATACACCAGCACTGTAACTTTGTTAAGGTCAATTGCAGAGGACTTTTGCCTTTTTGTTAGCTGCCTCGGAGGGAGATGCTTTGGTTTGTCAAGTTACAGCATTTTTTTTTGGTTTAATGTTAGCATCAGGAATGTCCTATCCAGTGATTTTTTTTTTTTTTTTTTCTTTTTCCTGAATGACATTGAATATATTACTCTGAGGTCTCCGATGTTAGTTGGAGTGGCAGAAGTATTGCTTTATGCTAATGGTTCTGGGATTCCAAAGATTAAAAATCAGTTTGTTACATAAATGCTAAAACTGGACCAGTTTAAGAAATTAAGAAATCCTGAAAATGGCATATCTGAGCCTTGTTGATGGTGAAATTTTTAACTCCCTTTATTTTTAAAATGAATGTATAAATGTGAGCTTTGTAGACCCAGCCCTGTGCTTGGACCAAAGTTCTTTTAGTCCCTAGAGAAGCACCAGGAACATTTATTTTGGTGAGAGTCTGTGTGCCAGAAAGCTCTACACCTGTGCGTGTTCACCTCCACCACCAAGGCCAGCAACTGGCCACAGTCACGCCACGGGAGTTGGGGCTCTGCCTCGCCAAGGGGAACGGCTGCTTCACGGGCCCTGCTCTGTTGTGTGTTTGCAGCAGGGTCAGACCTGATGCAGGCCCAAGGACATCTACCTTTCTGAGAGATAAAAGAGCTAAATGAGAAGAGTTTCTTTGATGCAGTGCTGCTAGACTAGCCTTCAGATCTTTATGGAAAAAATAAAAGGACCTTGACTTTCTCCAGGAATTTGCTTGTGCCCTGAGGTCTCCTCTCATGCTTGATGCTACCATTTATTGTCAAAGACATTTTATTGACATTTCATGTGTGTATATAAGCATATTTGTGCATGTGTGTGTATGTGTATATATGTATAAGAGAATGAACGACAAACGTTTTTTCTGCTTGGTCAGAAGGTTAATTTGAGGAAAAAAGTTAATATAAATATGTCTAAAAATATGCTACATACCTCAGTTATTTTGATCTAGAATGTTTTCAGATTAAGTGTGTGGGTTAAAGGGAAGTAGATGAAGAAACCATTGGTTAATCTCTAGTAAAAGTTGATAGTTATAACATGTACAAATCCTAGTCTTTGTGTATGTTACATGCCCTGATAACATGGTTCTCATATAGTTGTTTATCCTAAAGTAATACTAATATTGTCTGTTAGTAATATATAACTTTTTATTAAGGGGGAAGTTCTTTTTTCTCCAATAACTTAAGTTTAGCTATGTACCCAGCCAAGTCTGCCCTCATTAATTGTTCCATCAGTGGTAGAAGATTTGTTTAAATCAGTTATCTTGTGGAATTGGGGTAGTGTGAATTGTATTGTTACCTTGAGCTGCAAGCCAAGGGCTAAGCAGGTGTCTAAACAAGTTTATTGTGTAGTAGGTGTTTCCCGAGTGTTCTTGCTCGTCTCAGAGTATCATCAGTTGATACTAAAAGAACTGATGGAAGCTGACCGAAGAGTCTGGGATTTGGGAGGGTTTGCTTTTTTTTTATTTTGTATTTTTTATACTTTGGTTGTTTTTGCTCTTCCGGTGGCACTACCACTTTGCTGACCTTACTTCACATCTTTCCTGTTTAAAAAGTATGAACTATTGAGTTTCTATATTTTAGGTTTGTAGTCTTAAACTTTTTTCTTTTTTTGGTTAAGTGACACCATGGTAATCCAGTGTCAGAATGGGCAGTTCCCTCCCTTAAAGCCCTCTGCAAAATGAAAGGCTGTTTTATCAGTCCCCTGTTATGGTCCTGCCATTCAGGTTGCTGATAAGCTTGACTCTGCTGAAGGTCATGATCATTAACCCTTTGCAAGAAGCTCTTTGGAAGAGCTGGTGGGCTTTTCAATATTAATTCCTAATCAGAATATTTTTAATAAACATCATCATCTGAATAAGCGAATATGGGGAAGACAGACTTCATTAAGTGTTTCTTCTGGTTAATATATCATACTATATATATATATGTATAATAGAATCAATATAATTGAAAAGAAAACACAAGTTTGGGAGGAGGGCAGTTTTATTAGGGATTTACCCTTTAAATTCTTTATTTCCTTGACCTGCGTTTATTAGAAAAGGGTTTGAGGTCCCTCTCCTAAGGAGTTAAGCTACTGCAATCAAGAACTATTCTTTGACAGGGTTGTTATTCTGGATTTTCAGGCATCCAGTGTGGATCACGTAGTATATATGAAAAAGGGGAACATCAGGGTACTACAACAGTGTGATTGTAGATTGTGGAGTTCCCCAGAGCTAGTTTTGTATGGTCAAGTTCCTACAGCAATCAGTCTTTTTGTATGTACACTGTGTATATTAATTATTTTTGAATTCACATTGAAATTAAGCAATTTTCATAAACCCCTTGAAATCTATGTATGAAATTAATTTCAAAAGGAAATTCTGTAAATGGTGTCTGACTTGCTCTCTACTGTCTTTATGTAATATTTATATAGTGAGTGCAATAAAAGCTATTTGGTGCTTTCCAGGAACTTCAGCATCTGGCCTGCTTCCAGCATGTTTTTCTCTAGCCAGTGTTCTGGAATAGGTGGTAATTATATATCTGTATAAGTGATTAAACACATTCTCGTTACAAGTGAAGCTTAACGGGATTTTTCCTTATGGTCCAGGACAACGTGTTCCTCATCAGTGTTCTTTAATAACTTATCTATTTCTCCTTCTCTTCCATTTCGTTTCTGTTCGGGACATTTTCTGACTCTGCTGACCACGTTAATCTTCAATAGTGCCTGAGGGATTTTGCTTGTCTGCTCCTTTGGCATAGTCCTAAATTAGCTCCGTTCACGTTTGTTCAGTATATAGCACTGTATTTAATAGGACAACCTCTGTTCTTCTCTTGGATAATTAGTATTCCAAGATAGTCTTTTCTGTGACTGGTGATTTCAAGTCAGAACATTTGTTGGCATGATATTAGTTTTTTCTTCCTTGCTACTAATACACAGAACATTTTGTCAGCAAAGCCAGTAGTTTGACTCTGCTCTTCCTGTACTGACAGATCGCCTGGTAGATAGAAAGAAGTGTTAGATTCCATTTTCTTCAGTAAAGCTCAAACAAAACAAATAATTCAATTCCCATATCGATGCTAGCCCCTTCCACATTTTATCCAGGCAGATGTAACTTTTTACAGATAGCTCAGTGGGGCTTTTTTTGTTTGTTTTGGTTTTGCTTTTTTTTCCTTCCCAATGAACTCTTTTTGACTATCTCGTTTGGGCAATCATAATGGTTACTTATTATCACCTTTAAAATAAAATTCCCCAACAGTAGCTCATTCAGGCTTTCATGTCATCATACTTGTTGTCATACCTGCTGATTGCCATTCCTCAGCTCCTGGGAAAAACTCTGGGTGGCCAAATATGCAAGGACATGCTTGCTCACTCACTGATTGGTTGGTGATTTATTGAGCTGCTACCCTGTACATCCCTTCATTGTCAGAAATTGGATTTAATGTTAAGATACTTCACCCATAGCTTTCTTTTGCCTACTGTTCCTGTTCTTCTTCTTTCCCATACCACAATGAATCAATGATGCAGGAAGTACTGAGAAGACTCTACAACATTGAAGGGGAAAAAAAATGTTTACCTGCCTGTATGAAATAAATGTCTGTGGTGTCTGCCTATAGGGAGGTGGCTTTGGAATGCAATATATTGTAGATTCCAAAATCTTCTAGGCATGTTCAGAGTGCAAATGACCTGGATGAAGAATAGAAAAAGTCCAGTGGATTTTGGTTAAAAATGGGAAGACTGGAAGGAAAGTTTTAGATGTCTCCAGCAATCTGTTGAAACAGCTGCTTGGGAGAAACAGCAGCTATGAACACTTCTATCTTTCATATGAATGAATGGCTCCTTAAAGCTGTCATTAACCTATTGCAGCAGCAACGCATTCCGCTCAGATTGTGGGTGAGTGCCACAAGGATTGCACCAGTCATCCCAGTACAAATTAAAACATGGACCATCTTGAATGAAGCTTCTTCCAGTGGGAAGTGAGCAAATACATTACAGATGGCAAGGGAAGAGCCAGAGGAGGAGAGAAAGGAAGCAGGATAGCAGGAAGGCACGTAGAGCCACAGACATAGTGTTATCCTACTACACAGGGCTTCCTATGAGGTCTTTTCAGCTTTTGTAATTCTTTAAATCTTTTCCTTCTCTGTGCAATGCTGGTCTTGGTATATTACTTTCCAATTTAGACATTACTATGCTTAGCATTACATGATTTTTTCCAGTTTCTGATCTCTTCTGCCTCTTACTACCGTAGTGCCCTTTCAATATCCCTGTACAGTCTGAAGAAACTCTCATGTTCTGCACTGATTATCTTCCTATTGAATCATTGGTTTCCCTAACCTTATCTTTCACCCAAGGCTGTATTTTTCCATAGGTTTCTCTCTCTTTTTTTTTTTTTTTCCCCACCAAGAAAACAGAATTAGGCTTCAAAAAGTAAGAACTGTATATCCTTATGAAATGCTAATCAAATTTGAGCAACAAAAAATTCTAAAGAACTTCATATATATCCTAAATATTAAAGGTATAGTTAGAAAATACATTTTTTTTTTAAATTATTCTACTCAAATCAGGGTACACATTCTGATAAAAAAGTAACAAGCAATGAGTTGCAGTGTCCAGGAGAAACAAATAGGGTTGTCCCCACAAATTGCTTTCCTGGAGCGCTGTTGAGAATGAGGGCATTAAGCTTATTCTGTTTCCATGTTTTTTCAGCTCAGATGGGTCTGCCTGATCATGCAAATTCTTTTATTTGTTCTAATACCCTCTTAACCATTTCTCCCATTACCCCTGAAATGCTCAGACCTCCTAACAGAATATTGCCCTCTCAATAGAATTCATTCAGACTGAAACACTGCCTAAGCTTGCTTTCAAAGTGGTATGTTATAGAGCCAAAGATTTTCCCCTTATTTCATGTATGTGCTGAAGCACAAAGATAGAGCTACAGAATACTCGTGCTTATTGTAGGTAAATAAGGTTAATTGACACTCCCTCTGTAATTTATTTAGTATGTGTTGTAATGATCAGGAGTTCTGGTCACAGGTCATTGCCCGTTAGGAGTAAAAAGAGAATTTTCTGTTTTCACTTGTTTAGAAATCTGCCAGAACTTAGTTTTCCATAGTGAAAACATCCATATGTATGTTTCAGGATGGTTTTGTGTTTCTTATGGAAAGATTCATAAAAGATGGTATGATTTGTTTTCAAGATTACAGGAATATGCTATTTTTTCCTGTATTAAGTTTTTTACTTCTCTTTCTGAAAACCTTTAGCTTGTATTTACATTGGAGCACATGCTTGAAATTCGGTAACAAGGTCTCAGTTGTATTTGGCATGTGTGTTTCATAGAAAAAAAAACCCAACAAAACACAAAAACAAACAAAAAAACCCAAAAAAACATTCCTAGTCTGACCAAGTTGCAACAAGCCACTAAAGGTTTCAGTTTTTCTGCACTTCTTAAAACAATCATTATGCATGGATATGGGTGGATGAATTTAGAATGCTTTGGCTAAAGGCCAATCTTAACTACTACAGCAACTTTAAATACTAGGATTTGGATCATTACTTAAGATGCTCATGGTATGAGGACTCCCACAGTTTTTCTTCCAGAGCATGCAAACAAGTTTTTTTTGAGGCAGCAGGTTCTGGTGTCAGTTTTTATACAGTGATGCTCTGGAAGATACTGTGGACAATATAGGAAACCTTGGACTTTTCCCCCACCCCATTTGGAAGCGAGTTGTGAAATAAAGGAGACTTGCAAAAACTTTATGGTCATATTTAGATAGAGGTGTTTTTTGAAAAGGGAAACAATTGTCTTTTTTGTTTCTATAACAGGACGGATACATGCATATGAGCAGAATATATAAGAATATGGATTAATGATTTCTGGCAAGGATCACATATCTGCTACTAGTTAGCAGCAGCTGATGTCAGTATCAGAAAGCCCTTGTTGGAAGGTAGGACAACTGTATTTTGAAATACTTACACTTAGCCACTGCAATTGTACAGTGCCGATGATATTCTCTATGATGGTGCTGGGTATTTTTTGTGGCTTACTTACCTTTTGTTTCACAGAACGTGTGGAGACAGACCCTGCAGGTAAGCTGAAATGCAGGTTTCTCTTAGCGTGTTCTCTTTTTCTATAAGGAAAATTAGAATGATCAGAACTAGAGGAACTGTGTGTTTGATATTTGGAAGAATTAACCAAGAGCTAATCCTCATGTACAAATTAGGCTGCTCAGACAGATGCATTTGTGTTCTCTATGTACTCTGTGTGTCCATATTTCCTTGTGTGGAGATTCACTGACAGAGATGTACAAACTTAAAGGAAGGCGCCGTAACTGTTCTGAACTGCTCAATCGTTCTCCTACTAGCATTTTTGTAAAGTCCCATTGACTTCAGTAGGACTCCTTGTGAGAGCAAACAGCTTTTTAATGCAACAATGAAGACTTGTATATTCAATGTTACTTTCAACTCTAGTCTGTCATTCATAGAGTAAGAGAGAATAAAAACTAGAAAACAAAATCTAATTAATCTAAGCTTATTGGATGCTTGTTAAAATTCACCTGTCCTGGAATGTCCATTTATCATGATTATGAAAGAACAACCAAACTAAGAAAGGTGCTGCTTCTTCATTCAATGCAAAATGATGATTTATTACCCGGTTTTTTAGTAACAGTTAAATCTAATGGACGTTTCTGCATGACAAATCATTCATCTTCAGAGTAAAATTAGACATGTTATTCTTTCATGTAGATCATGTCACAGCAATTCATGGAATACAGAAATCTTGTATCACTAAATAAGTGCCAGAGCACTGGCTGCATGTATCAATTTAAAGAATGCACGTGGATATTAATGTTTTAATAAGATATAGTCTTATTTTATATATGTAAAAAATTATGTAATTATATAAATATTTTAATTTGACCTAATCCATTTGCAAACTGCTTTTTCCTTCATGCTTATAAATTCCATGTCACAGATCTGAAAAATACATATCATGATGAATAATTGTATTCTTCTTGCATTCATTGTATGTACATATAGGAGCAGCATAAATGTTAACACGGTATGCTTACACTGTAGGGAGAAGAGCAGTAGGGTATGTACTCAAGGGCATGAGCTACACTGTTAGATTACGTGACCCTTATATACGTGTTCTATCTTTAATTAGTGGATTCTATATTTAGTAATAGTACTTCCCACCTAAAGAGATGTTTTAGTACTACTACTAGTTATTTGCTTCCAGGCAGCTCTTTACAGAGGTCCTCACAGTAACCTCACAGTACAGTCAGCTGCTGGGTTAGGGTCTTAATGCTACCCCTTTAACATAGCAACAGAAGCTCCATGGATTTCATAAAGGAGAATCAGTCTTCAAATGCTCTGACTCTAGCAGCAAAAAGATGATGTGAATTCTTCCATAGATTTCTGTGGAAGTCTGGCTGCTTTATTATTCTAACATTGTTGTAGCAGCATATGTTTTAATCTACTTCTAGGCTCTTTTAGTCATCAGAAAAACTTCAAGCAGACGGTGTTGTAATTAAACCATTTGCTGTAAACTGAGCTAATTAATCCTTTGGTTGTGGGATTAGGCATTTGTGTTAGAACTGGGGTTTACAGAAGACCTCATGCTTCAAATGTTCGTACTCTGGCCTGTCTCCTCCTCGTGCATGAAGTCATTTATTGTTAGTAGTAGCACTATAGAGTTCTATAATAGTAGTATCAGTAGGCCAGCCTTGGGACCTGTTTTATTGAGTGCAGTGCTACAGAAGGGTTCCTACAGTGAGATGTAGGATAAAGAAGACTAATCCACTGAGAAGCTGGTCTGGCATCTAGGGTCTCTTTTCATGGTCTTCAACAGAGAGAGTATAGGAATCAGAGCAAGCTCTGAATGAGGTAAAGGACAGTGATTTGGTGATAATCTGTCTAGTTATGCTGGCAAGAGCAAGTGTCCTGGCAAAGGTAATACTGGTATAAGTGATAAAAGAGTTGGACTAAGTGAAAGGGAGGGAGTTAGGAGGCAGTTAGTTAGTCAGCTGATCTCCCACCCCGGTTCTTCTCACCTCTGACTACTCCTTATTGAATTGTCTTCCTTTGTACCACAGGCCATCACTCAGTGATGCCCCTGAGTAACAGTGTGATCTGGTCAGAGAGTGGGTCACCAGGACACTGTCTTGCTACTGTGATCAACAGTAGGCTGTGGCGATGTGATGCATGTGCAAATGGAAGGGATCTGTGCTGCATTCCTGTGGTACAGGGATCTTGGTTCCATGTGAGAAGCAGTATCTGTGAAATGATGCAGCTAACTTAATTCTGTAATTTCAGTATTTTTCTGTTTCAGCATTCAGTATTATTTCAGTGTAAGTGTTCAGTGAATTGATATAATTATTTTGTGTAGTCCCATTAGTCTCAGACCAAGAGCTTAGAAATCCAGTGAAGTCACATTACTACTTTTTTGTTATTTGAAGCTATTGGATTCATTTGGATAATGCATTTTTGTCTTTGGAGTTGACAAGGTGGTAATTTTAAATGAAAGTTGGGAATCGCATGCCACTATTTCATTGTTACTGCTTAGTTGAAAGTCCCAATTATGGCAAGGTTCGTAATAAAACTTGATAAAAAAACAGCAGCTCAAGTGAGAGGCTAGAAAGATAGATGAAAAGTAGGTGAAATAGTTAGCTGTCTGAGTTGGTTCGGCAAAAAAGCATCTCAGGATAACAAATAACTACTACGGAAAACAATCCTTTATGTGGAAGGAAAGGTAAAACAATAATGACTAACTAATAGTTGTTACAGAATCCCTCACAGTTTGAGCATAAACCTGATTTTACTGTTTGCCAGTAAAACAGTTGCATCTGTAACAGAGGGGTCTCTTCCTGGTGGCACACACTGCCTTTGGGGCCAGTCTCTTTTTGAATTCCTCATAGCTTTTTTTAAACAAACGTTTTTGAACAAAATTATTTCTTCCCAAAGCTGCTTTTTTCTTTCTTCCTTATCCAGGATGTAATCCAGTGTTTCATCTTAGTTAAACTAAGTGTTGTTTCACTTCTTTGGAGATACAAACGTCTTTGTTAGACCAGGTGTTGTCACCTGTATTAGCATACTTAAAAACTCTGTGCTGTAGCAGAAAAAGACTTCTCTGTTCTTTCCCCCTTTCGTATGATATTGTGCATGTTTCAGCATGAATTGCTCCACTGAACCTTCATATTTTATACCACAAAGCATACTGATACAGGGACAGAATAGCCAACCTTTCCCATCTGCAGTGGGGCAGATGCTGCTTCCCCTAAGTTCATTCCTTGTAGGATAGTAAAAAGTGGTCCAGGATGGCTATACTCTGCATCACCTGAGAGAGGCTGAAATTTTGTTTTGTGTTCTTACTCTCCAGTGCAGGGAATAGGAAGGGAAAACAGCCAGTGCTTCTGGAAGCTGTTCTGTGCCTTCTGCAGAATCATGCAAATCTCCCTGTTTGGTACTTTCCAGGCTTTTCAGGAAGGTGGAATCATGTGGAGATCAAAAGGTCATTAAAAGTTTAAGTGGAAAAGCTAGTGAGCAGTTAAAGGGGGTTTGCTAGACTCAGTAGATGACTATTTAGCTGCATGAATTACAGGAGGATATTTGGTCCCAACTTTGCAAACGGTGCAGTGCAAGAAATCTATCTGACTGGGGTTACTATTGTCAGAGAGTTTTTCAGCACCTCTGGACACTCTGTGATCTAACTTTCTAGTAAATATGATCTTGCCTACCACTGATACCAGGATTGCTGCGTTCTAGGATGAGCTGTTGTGTTTTAAAGCAATTAAAACCTGGAGGGTTTTTTTTTAATTAATAATTCTGTTGTTTAGTTGTTCTTAATGTTTCTTCTCTAATCGAACAGTACTTGAGAAATACCTTGTTGCCCTCAGCAGCGATTTTTACCTGTGACATCTTATTGAATTTACAGGCAAGATGTAGAAGGTACAGTATTAATAAAGGGGAGAATCTATACCTTGTGACAGATCACTGAGCAAACACGGTACTAGAAGAGATTTGAAAGCCTCTATGCAATCTCTATGGCAACAATCACGTGTATGTACTTACATTTTTTTGATCCTTGGATGAGTGCTTGAAGGATTCATTTTGCTTTTCATCTTACTCTCCATGGGAACTTCTGTTATCACGTATGTATAGAAGTTTTCCGTAGTGATTCTTTGTCAGTAGTGATGGGAGTGTACACAATAGTACAGGTCTGTATTTACATTACTGAAGGTATTTTTTCCTTTTTAACTAACAATTTTCTGTTTATGTCCACAATATTTACACAGCTGTATACAGTTGCGTTTGGGATGGTGCTTCAGAATTTGTTTCGTTTCCAGCCTTGAGTCAGTTCTAGCTATTTTTCAGCATAAATCATAAGTAGTAAATGGTGTTACACCATGTAAAACTTGGGAACTTTGGAATTCATAGTGTTCTGATAGGTAACTAAGTATCCAGAGCAGGACTGGACCACTTCTCTGACTGTCAAAATCTGCCTGCCCTTCTAAAGAACCATCTTGGCTTTGAGTTAGAGAGCTATGTGGCAGCTTCTTTGCAGACAGTATGTGTTTTCTGAACAAAAACAGGAAAACACTGCAAAATACATTTTACAGATGCTCAGTGTGAGAGACCATGCTCATGCATGTTGACATTTTATTTCCAGACTGTGGAGATGAATACCCCTTGGATTCGCCTGTAGGAGGAGAATTTTATAGTTTCTTATAAAAGTTATATGGACACTGGATTCAATTATGAACTCTGAAGAAGGAAACTGTATGTTTATTACAGAAACTGGAAGAGACACAGTAAAGCACAAGGTTTTGGTTTTGATTGTTGGTTGCATCAACAGGAATAAAATTAAATATACATTTCAGAGGATTTGGCCAATAAATTATCATCTCTTAACAACTTCCCTGTTTTTAACTGAACTATTTATCAGAGTCGATAGAAGTTTTTGGGACAGGAGAAGGCCTTTTGCTTGTCTGTAAAATGCAGTGTTGGGTAAATAGTACTGAGAAGTGATAGCCTGCCTGTTTGTTTTCTGCCTGATTTTGCTGGAGTAACAAAGGATGTGGAGTTCCCAATGGATTCCAGAGTACCTTCTGCTGCTGCTCTGAGAGATCCTTTCTCTTAACCTTCTCCTTTCCTTCTGAAGGGAGATGGTGTGTGCTTGCCATGCTTATACGGACTTTCAGATTTTAATTTGAACATTTTAGCACGCTTTTATGTAACAGGTGTTATTTGAAATAGAAAGAAAAGCATCACTGCTAGTAGATAAGGGGACATTTCAAGTAGAAATAGTCCCTTAAGCATACAACAGGCAACAGAAAGATTAGTCAGAAATTTCTCCAAAACAAAATAATCCCCAAGAATCCTCCGTGTTTCAAGAGCCCACCACACTAACTTAACAAAATGCTTCCTCCCTTAATCAGGGTCGTTTCTCTATTTTCAGGAATTTAGACCCTCTTTCCCCCTTCCTTAGTGCCCCTTTGACTTTGAATAATGTTTGCAAACTTTGAAGGGGACAAAGTGTCACTTTTCAGAATTTTGACAGGATGTGTCACTGGTCGGCCAGTAGAGCAATGCCCTAAAGGCATGCCTCAAAATCCCAAATTTTGACATGCATTCGCAAGGAACAGATTGAAGAAAATATACTAAATATACTGTGTGTGCTCATGTAAATGAAGAAACTCTTCTGAAATCAGTGGTGTGTCATGGGGGGGAGGGTGGCAGAATTGAGACGATGGGAGAAAAATTAGGCTAAGCTGTGTGTTAAAGCTGACGTACATATCTTGATACATGTCAGAAACCAGTCTTAACTTCTATGTGGCATTTTATCAAACGCTGAATTTGGTGTTTGCATTATGCCACAGAGCTCCCTAGGTTGTAGAGGAATTTATCTAAGAGGATTTGTGAGTTACAATTCATGCCTAAAGCTATACTTGTCCATCAGTAGACTGTGGGTAGCTCTGTTCTTATAGTTCTGCAGTTAATTAGCTGGGGTTTTTATAGGTTCAGGACTTCTCATGCTATTTTCATTGCTCTCACTACTTAAAAGTAATAAAATGTTGTATCAAAACTTTAGAACTAGTAATGTTTTGATAGATGGATGACATTAGTATTTGAAACAGCAATACTAATTCGTATCTTCCCTATTTGCTGAACATTTGGATTAAATCTTTGTCTCATAGTCATTTAATATGCTGAGTTTTAGACATTCACAGCTTGATTCTCTCTCCTGCCCCTGAGGTTGCCAACATTATATTTTTCCAAATTGAGTTTTGTATGTTTCTAGTTTAATGACACTGTTTCTTGATCTCTGATGTGATGCAGTGTTATGGATTTCATCCACTGATGTTCTGTAAAATAGTATTTATTGACTCATATTGATGCTGCATACTTTCATGGATTTTTTTCTCTTTTTCTTATTTGGAAAGTTTGTATTTGGATGTGTTTTCATTCAAGCTGCCAAAAAGGAAGTAAAAGAAAAGATTACTGAAAGGGGCTGAGAGGAAGTATGGTAGAAAGACAGATGCCCTCCTTTCCTCTTCTGTAAGTCTCTTCTCAGAAGTATTGTATCCAGACTGGTGGTGCAGGTTACAAACACTCTTCTCTGGATCTGATCTTTCCCCTAAAGTAATGTAATGTAAACAAGTACTGCTTAGAAAAAAACCACCCAAACCACTCCACTGTGGTATACATACCATCTCCTGGGTATTCTTGTTCCTTCCTTCCATCAGGCAGTGAGACTGAATTGCAAATTGATACTTGCACTTATTTTAGCTAGACAATACATTAGTCTTATGATGCTGATTAATAGTGTTACACCACATGTTCTTTCAGAATTTGACAGCTGAGATTTTGGAACCTCTAATCTGACCCTTCAGTCAGGAACTTTTACAATGTTTAAAATTTGGGTCTGAATAAGTAGAGATGGCTTACTGATATTGATCATTGATAATACACTGCATTTGGGAAGAATAACACATTTCTCTCTATGCTACTTTTTAATGTTTTATCTGGCAAACATTAAAGGAATGCTTCATATTTGATTATTCTTCTGTCTGACTGCTCACCTAACTCATGCATGTGACATGCCTGGGGAAATTATGCACAGTGGTTTGGAAGCTTTATGTCACTATTTAAAAATATTCTTTTGTGAAGAGTATAATTATTAAAATATAGGGCTAAAAGCATTTAAAGAAATCTATGCTATCATTTCCAATTAACTATAGGACATTGGGTTTTTTCTTAATTCATTCTTCCCGATCCCAGCTAACTTTTTTCTTATTTTTAATCAATGGAGAATTGTCATGAATGGGTGATTTAGAATGCTCAGGGAATCACCGACAAAGGTATTGGCAAAAGCGGTTTTAATATGATGTTGTAAAAGTGTGACTTAACAAAGTTTGATCGGAAAGTTCACTTTATTAATTAATTAATTAAAAGGAAAATTGAGTTACACTCAATTTATAATGATTCACAGAGATACTGGGGATGCAAAGAATAAGGAAGACCCTCCTGTTGACTCATGAGGTTTAGATTAGACCCCCTTGCTTTCTAAACTCCTGATGGAGCTTAGGAGTGGCTAGATCCAATCTTAGTCTCAGACTTGGTCAATGGTTTATGTCTAAGGGATTGTACATGTAAAGTTTATATAATGTTTCATTAGCATCAATTCAGTATGCAAAGTTACCATACTACAAGGTTATGCACAATATCGATCGCTTACCAAAGATCTGTTGTTGGTAAAAAGTCTCTCTGCCTCAAGGAGCAACCTTGAGAGGTGTCCCAGCTCCAGGGGAGATCACTGCATGCAGCCGCACTGCCTAGCGGGGAGAGCTCAAAGAAGGCTCACTTAGGCTGTCATATTTATAGGATAAAGTGGTTGGCTTGTAGTCAAATTACATGTGATGGAAAAGGTATGCAGGAGACTCCTTGTACCCACAACTTCCTTTGTTCCTTGACAAATGAGTCTTGGAAAAGCCACTCATTCAGGTGTCAACTGCACGATCGGAGTTCCAAGCTCATATGCATCGATGGTCACTGTGTCACTCTGCTCCTTTGTGGGTTTTCAGAGAACAGATTGAAATTAGAGGAGTCCACGTCCCGGCTACAGCTCAGGCCTTTACCTCTTCCGGAGCCTGCACCAAACCACCACCAGTCTGGTCAAGGGGTCGAGTCACAAGAATTAAACAAATAATCTGTTGCAAAAAAGTTCTAAATTGGAAGAGATGAGCATGCAAAATTTTAGAAGTGCTGTATTATATTTTTAATTTCTAAATTATTAACCAGACATTGATTGAATATATGACAAGAGTGACTTAGAAGGGTATGGGCAACTGAACTGCACAGGTGAGTACTTCTCAGTGTGATGCAGAAATTTAATCTATGTTGGTGGAGTTGTACTTTGTCAAAGTCCACTTCAAATGTAAGTACTTCATGTGAGTGAGCAGTCTTTACTTCAGCAACAAGTTTAGGACAGTCAGCTGTCCAGGTTGAAATTACAGTATTTTCACCCCTTCAGCTTGTAAAAGACCCTGCTGGGCAGATTGTCCCAAGCATTGTCTTAGTGTGTTAGTAATTCTGGTGTTTGCTGTAGGTTTGTGACTTTCATATCTAACTACTTTCTGAAGAGAGACAGAATATTGAGGATGGCTTATAGAGATAGACTTTCTTCCTCTCCTTTTTGTCCTTGTTATGAACACTTCCCCACTAATCATTCACAAATGCATTAAAACACATTCATCCAAACTCGATACATAGCCATCAAAAAAATGAGACAGAAATGAAATTTCTCAAAACTGTATGTAGTAAGCAAGCAAAACGTGGTTAAAAATATATATGTTGATTTACCAGTTAGCCTTAGACACTGTGATGCGGGAGAGCTTTTACTAAGCTTAGTTGCTTTGTCACTGCTGCTCCATTTAGCTGAATTCTCCTTAGTGAAAAAAGGGATAATGGAACATTACACTTTAGTCTTATTATTTATCTGTGTATGAAAAGGGGAGGGGAGCAAGTCCTAAATGCAAATAGCCACAGACCTTGCCTTGAAGACGACTACTTTCTATTAAATGCATAAGATTCAAAGCAATAAATTAAAAGGCTTATTGCAATTCTAAGAATTGTTCCCATTCTCATTTTACATTAATCTGCAAAATGGGCTCTTGCTTAATATAGCTCCAAGAAATTGGTGGTGGCGTACTCTTTGCCTGGGTAAACTGTTGCCATTGCAAGTGGTTTGACTGTTTATTTTACTTTACCTGAGTTGAGTAGCATTGCTGAGGATCCCTTTCTTTTCATCCTCTCTCCCCTACTACTTCTTTTACCTGGAGCAATGGATGGAACTTTTAGTTTTATGATAGATGGAGCCTCAAAATGGGATCTTGTGTTAAGACTCAGAATCGGTGGAAAACTGTATTTGTGCTGCCTTTTTTGTTCGTTCCCCAGGCTGTTGGAGGTCAGAACAGTCGGACTCCTGGGTTAAGGCTGAGTATTATGCAGTGAGGCTGTAGATAGAGGCGTGCAGAGGAACTGGTTATGCTGCAAAAGAAATGAATGCCTGTGAGAAAACAGGAGTTGCGAGAGTAGGAATGCAGTGGGGGAAACCATTAGCAGGTGAAACTCCTGTTAGATCAACTTTGCCTCTGAGTCTCTGGCATACAAAAAGATCATCTGTTACCTGTTAAAAGAGCAAATGTCTACAGTTCTTTGTACTTCCTGACTGAAGTATAGATTAAAAATACAGTTGTGTAATATTAACATGGTAATTCCTCTCTTTGATGGTCTATGTTAGGGCTGCAGTTATTTTGCAACTCATGGAATCTGTACTATTGCTGAAGAAATAAAAAATATTTTTTCACTGCTTGTATGTCTGATCATGGCATAATCCATTGTCTGACTTAGTGCAGGTAGGCCTAATGAAACATCCCTTGCAAATTAGCCCAGTGGCTATTTTGTAAAAAGTCAATATTAGCTTGCATTCAACATGTGCTGTAACAGGCTGTGAGAACGCTGCAGATGATTGGCAAAACTAAGAATCTTGCACGTCTTTCTGCTTTTGTTACACCAAGAATTAAATTCCATCTCAAAGCCAGGTATTTTTGCAAGACACATAACTAAGAAGTATTACGAAAGCTTCAGATCCAGAGTACATTGAATTTCTGATGTAAATGTCTGGAGGCTATTCTTTAAAAGAGTTTTGACTTCCATCTCTCTCCTAAGTTACTGAATACTACTCAATGCTGCTATTTTCATGACTTATAAAGGTGAGTAACAGCTACTGCCTTTAGCAGCATATTAGTAGTTCATTCTGTGGTACTCTGTTCAATAATAGCTCTGCCCAGTGCATTGATGAAAGGAAAATTTTGGAAGAATTGTCATTACTAGCTGGGGATTCCTCCTCTTAACCATCCTTCATATGACAGCTGGTGAGTTGCAAATTTTTGGCATCTTCTGTTTTCATAAAAGCAGTTGGCAAGACTGGTATTCAGAATTGCTTAGTCTGAGTTTGGAGGTTCTCCTCTAAGATGGGTGACCCACCAAGACTAGAGTGAACTCCATCAGGCTCACTTTGAAATTGGAGTTTTCCTTTTGTCAGGTAAAATTCAGTCACAGGTCCTCTTTCTGTCAAGTGCAGCGTTAATGAAATGGGACATCTCCCTGCTCTCTCGGGGGCTACAAGGGCAGATTTACAGTGGACCTCAGCCAGTTCTCTGGCTTTGCATCAAAGACTTGCAAGTGTTATGATGTAAACATCTAGTTGCCTTGGTTTTGAGCTACAACATCTTTTACTCTGATCAGCTGAGCAGATGAATGTCTTCCTTTTAGAACTGACATTCCCAATATTGGGTAGGTGAAATTTCCAAACAATTAAAAGCTATTGCTGAAATCTTACCCAGTAGCTGGAAACAAGTTTATAGCCTCTGAGGAGGACTGGTAGACAAACCTACCAAGTTCAGTAAGTTTTATAAATATGCTAGCAAGCGTTCAATATGGGACTTGTGTAATAATGAGACTTGGGCACATTTTTTCTTCAAAATATAGTGTATTTGCAAAAAAAAAAAAAACCCCAAACAAGTGTCTCTGGCAACTATTCATTAATTCTCACAGAGGTTCAGCTGTGAAGAAAGTTAGGGCATAGTGAGATACAGTGAGGAAAAGCAGCACCCTTCCTCTGTTTGTGTGATAGCCTGAACATGGGAAGTCTTGGTTGCGGCATGTAAACCCTCATGCAATGTCATCCTTTGATGGACAGGAAATCCTCGGGCACAGCCTACACCTCTGCTGTAGGGCTCTCCAGCTCTCCTGATCACAATATTCTATTCTAAAGGGATTAATGGAAAAAGATGTCTGGCATCTCTGCTGAGTCTACTAAATGCCAAAGAGGAGGATCTGATTTGAAATTTATTCACACTCTTATGCATAATGATTTGGAATAAAAAAAAGTAAGTGTTTTAACATAGTGAGTAGCTGCCACTGGTGATGAATTGTGTTTACAATCTACCATTCAACATGATGTGCATAAGCACCCTCCTTGGCTGGCAGTAACCACATTCCTCAATGGGACTAATCCAGTGTTGAAGTTTCTTGCAGAATTGAGGCTGCGGTTGTTTAGCCATTTCACCTGGAAAACTTAGGTAAAATGGAAACTTTCTTCCCTAGCGGCATTTTCTGGAAAAGCATCAAGTTGCAGTATAAGTATCATCCTTCAACTATTTGGCTTAGTAGAAATCAATGACAAGTTCATATCCTCAACTGGAACAAATAAATCAATTAATACCCAAAAAAGGGCAAAGTCAATACAAAGCATAAAACAATGTTGGCCTAATTAAAATGTCCGGTGCACCTCAAAATTACTTATTGTCTAGAACTAGTGAATAGCAGTTCCCAGTCTGCCATAGGAAGGGGGGAAAAAAAAAAAAAAGCAGGCTCTTGTCATCTGAAATACCAAGTTTAAAAGTAGTATCCTTGTTGATTAGGAAACCTGAGAACACATAACTACAGCAAGCTTCAGAGGTTGCCTTTCCTTAACTGTTCAGCCCAAATCCTGCTGACCTTGGAGGAGCTTTGAGGCTGTGTTTCCACATGCGTGAAGTGTTCTTGAACAATTTTCCTGGTATGTCAGGCCTGAGCAAGTTTTCCATTAATTTCAGGCAGTCTTCATTTCCAGCCTGCTATTTCTCTTCCTTCAGACCACACCTATTTAAATGTAGCCTTTACAACAAAAACGTGTTGTTTATATCTTGGCTTCCCTATATGCGTTTTCCAATTGATCTGAGCAGTGATACGGTATATGGAGCTGACACTTCCTCACACCTCTTCGTATTAGTTGCAAGTAACATACCTCCAGTTTCTGTTTCTGTTCTTCTAACTTTTTAATAAGACTTGTCTTGTTTATACTAATCTCTTTGGATGTTTTGGGAGAAAAGAAAAATAGGGCAGAAATATGAAGGAAGGAAGCAAGCAAGCAAGCAGTCATGCAGTGATTTTTCGTTAGTATCCACAGTCTTGTTATGATGGTAACAAACAAATGAATAAATTGCATACATGTAGCCATGCTATAGGATGTATTATTTATTCTTGATGTGTTCATTGTTGGGTGTGAGTCTTAATTTTTGTTTTTGTATCTTGTGCCTGCTAAGGTAAACAGTAACACTAACAATACTGTGCTTCAGCTTAGCTGTTTCTACCTGGTTTTGTTTTGATTTGTTTTTCCTGAAATACTGATACCTTCAGGAAAAGACTCTAATGTAGGAGTTATCTCAGTGCGTAACTGACTTCTATCAGCAAGGTTATTCTTATTTTGATACAGCATCTTTCATACTCTCTTGTTTGCATGAAGATAAACAAATTGATACAATTTTCTAGCATGGACAAGAGCTTGATTTGGAGAGTTCTAATGTGTGTGAGCTCCCTAAAATATAAGGATGGGAGCTATTGTCAAATTGAAATTTGCTAAGCCTCAAAAAAAGGAGCTGAAAGCAAGTCACGTGCCAGGTTGTAAACCTGCCATAGTTTTAAAACTGGTGGTTTTTGTTTGGTGGGGTTTTTTTGGTTTTGATTTTTTTTGTTTGTTTGTTTGTTTGTTTTAAAATTCCTTGTAGCTTCTGCTGTAAGAAAGATTCAGTAAGAGAGGAAATAATTTGATGCTACTTCATTGAAATGTCTGCCTGGACAGATTTTCGCATCCTGTGGTAACATGAGATTTGGAAATCTGATCTAAATAGCACTGATGCTGGTTCTTCAAAGGTTTCTTTGTAAAGGGAGGTTTTGTGGAAAAGTTGTGCTGCCAGATCAAGTGTAGACTGATGGTTGAGGACAGTCAGATGGAAGTCAAAAATAGAATTTTAAATCCTTACATCAAATCGGGGATCCCTGATAACCAGAGACTGCACATTCCGTCCTATTATTTGATGTAGCCTCTATTAGTTATTTACAAAAAAAAAAGGGTTATGCAGATGTTGAACCTTTTTTGTTGTTGTTGTTGGTTGGTTTGTTTTTTTTTTTTTTTGTTTTTTTTTTTTTTTTGTAGTAGCAGTCAATATTCTAGCCCCCAACTGTGCTAAGCATGGTTCTCTCTTGTATGGTCCAAAAGTTGTACCATATGATTTTTTTTTTCCTTATGTGAAATCACTGAAAGTACATGCAAGACAGATATACAAACACCCAATTCCCATGAATCACAAAATAAATTTCTGACACAAACTTATTTCACAGGAAAACTCTCAGCGAATTTCATTAAATACAGCAAATAAACCTGGAAAAAAAAATCTCTGGTCTTTCACTTGTAACGTTTTTATCTTGGGTAGCTCCTTTTACACCAAATAGTGACTTCAGTTTGATAGCCCCATAATTTATAATACGTTATTACTATTACCGAGCAATATTGATTGAAGTAAATATTTGATACTGGAATATTGATGTTATATCATCTTAGTGTATCTTCCTGTAATATCTGCACTGAACTGACTGCTTTTCTGATTAAACAGAAAACTGAATTTGATTTTAGGAGTTGAGACCCAGTGAATTTGCATATGATCCAAAGCCACTTAAGCTGATCTGGAGGGGTTTTTTGGCAGTGCTAAGGTATGCAGCTGTGGATATTTTTAGTATTGCAATAATATTTTTTTTAATATTGCAAACCAAGTAACCACATCCAGCCACTGAAACTGCTTGCATTGAATCAGAATTGTCTATTACTCTTCTAGTCTTCAGATATATTTTGATAAATGATCTATGCCAGCAAGGGAGACTCTTTAAGGCACCGTGGAAAACAAAAAGCAAACAAACAAAGTAGAAAGTATGCAAGTAAAAATAAATGTCTCACCTTTGGTACTGCAGGCTAAGAAGTCCACCTGGTCTGTACCTGGTAATGTTTTAGACTACCTATTTCAGTAGGTAGGGTTTGGGCTTTTTTGGCTCTGTTTTTTTTCAGAACGTGTCAGTGCTTTCACAAAACTGGACAAATGCATTCTCCATATTTACTAACTGGGAGTTGTAGCACAAGGCTTGTGTCTAAATGACACAAGAAGAGCAGAGCACTTAGCAGAATATTCGTCCTCTGGCTACCAGCCATTTGATCCCTATATAACAAAGGACAGTGATGTGAAGGTTCCCTTTTTTAAGTCCTTTCTCATTGTTTTGGGTATGCAGATGTGTGCACAGACTTCATTTAGGACATACAGATGATACTGCTTCATTCTATTCTTATTAATGCTTGTCTAGCTCCTAAAAGCTCTTCTTTACCATATATTAATCATGAATATTTATTTTTATGAGAAACCTTTTTCCTATCTGATAAATGCATAAGTGTTGCTGCATGGGGTCTTCTGCTCTCATAGCCATGCTGTGTCTGCTTGGGCCAGCTTCCAGCCCAGCAAACATAGTGCTCCACAAACTTTGCACCCATCTGGCAAATGGGTAAATGCACTAATCCAGAAAATGGCAACACTGATCTTTGCAAAAAGTTCTTGGGCTCCATGAATGCAAAGCTGTAGCATGTGTATTTCTCATTTTCTTTTTTAAACTTTATATAAATAGTTGAATCATAGTATCATTTAGGTTGGAAAAGACCTTTAAGATCCGAAAATCACTGAGGTATTCTCTCTTCTTGGTATTCATTGAAATGTGTTAATCACTGTTTCTTGGGGAACCTTATTATCCTGGTACTATGTTTACACATATTTCCCATTCGCTTCCTTCAGGGGTTGCAACTATATCAATATAATTATTTACTTGCTGAATGGCACAGAAAGTTTCTGTGGGGTAAGACTCTCCTGGCAAGAGCAAGGCTGTGTTGTTTACTTATAGAAATTAGACTATTGACACTGTTAATAGTGTTTAAAGTAGATAGTTAGAGGTGCCACTGTTCATGTATAAGTGTTTTATAATTAATTGGAAATACCCTTGAGGAAAGCTAAGCTGATAGGATCATAACCATAAGGCTGGTTTGTTGTACTGATTGGCACATTGTGTGTCTAATTGTTTGTTGATCTGGCATGGCTCACAGATGCATTTAATGATTCCCACTTGCGTTGCCTTGGTTTGCATTGATCTTCCCAGACGCATGGGAGGATGAGATGTGAAGGATGTGGTTTAATTAGGCTACAGCTTTATTAATGTAGCTCATCTGGGAGCTCTTCAGCAATAACTTATAAAGTACAGGTCATGATGTCTTCAGTTAATGCCAGCTGGTAGAAGTTAGCTTTTGCCTCCCCAGCTTTTGCTGGGCACCTGCTGCATCCCCATCGTGTCAGGATTAAAGCGCTTGGGATTTCTTAGCGTGGTAGTATTAGACTATGACCCGTATTCCCCAACTTCTAGTTCTGTCTCAACATGGAATCGGATGTCTCTTGATAAGTGATCTGCACTGTGTAACTGCTAGAAGGGCACTCATTATGGATTAGCTTATTTGTCCTGCCCACTGTTTCTGGATTGCTGATAGTTAATAGCTTTTACAAAATATGTAAGGAAGTGGAGGGAATGCCCCCCCTTGCTCTGAAATGGCTCAAATGAGAGATGATTATGGTAAGGAATCAGTAGTCACCGATTGTTGCTTTTCCTGTCCATAATCTGTACATCTTCTGGTTTTGTAACCCTATAAAAGGCTGACATAACTTCTCCACTGCAGTATTTCAGACCAGTTTATAGTCAGTATTGCAGAAAGGGCCTGTGTCTGTCACAAGTATTTGTGACATTTGTACAAGATCTTGTACAATATTTTCACCCAGCTATCTAAATAATCCTGGCATCTGGCTGCTTCACACTACTGGAAATTTTAAAAAGGGCAGAACTGGCCACAGTGCAAACCTCTTGTGTCATTTTTCTGCTTTGAACCACACTGAAATGGAAGTAGACCTGTGGGCCCTCTGTACCCAGCCATAACGGCTTAGTGCTCATGCCACCTTGTAAGGAGTCCCAGTGGTTTGGGGGGGGAGAAAAGAAAGAAAAAAAAAAAAAAAAAGATAAGTGGAAGCAGGCACATGCAGACAACGAGTACTTAATTTCTCTGAGGGCTTAGAGGAAGTATTCCTTCCTGCCAAGAGGGACCACTAGACGTAAGGGTTTAGACGGAGGTTTAGGCTGACAAATGAGACCCGAAATGCTCATTGTATTTATATTACTGATTTGTCTCCCCAGTAGAACTTCATGTCTTGGGTTGCGTTTGGGTTTCATTGATGATGAGCATAAGTTTTGGGGTTCCTTGGAATAATTGTGTTGTGGTCCTAACCATGCCATGTGGATTTCTTTGTTTTACCAGCAGAACTTTTAACAATGTAATGTAGTTGTGTGTCCTTTTTTTGCGGTTATTTTTTCCCTTTGAAGAAAGAATAACCCAAATGTTAAAAAAGTTAAGCATGATTTCTGATTGCCCTTTATTTCTATAGGACTCTGCTGTTGCTCAGTACTGATATACAGGGTGTCAGATCTTTGCTGCTCCCTCCTTGTTGTGAGCAGTTGTGTTGCAAAGCCTCATATATATAACTCTTTTCATGCAGGTTTTTATTATGCTTGATGGATGTGACCCCTCCTGTAGCATCACCAGTTACTTCCTGGTGCTGAATTAGTTTGTATTGTTGATCTGGGTGTGAGCGAATGGCTCGAGCTGAAGGTTATAAGGTCTCCATACCACTGCAGGATGCAGAAGAGCCAGTGATTGCTGAGCACTGCTCCCTGCTTCCTTGCCCTCGTCCCCTGCAGCCATTCTTGTCATACCGCAAAGGGAATAATTAAATCCTACTTGGCGTTTCCTGTTAATCCAGATGTAGCCTGCAGCCCTGCCTTTGAGGTAGGAGGAGTGTGTTTTAGGATCCATTTTCAATATATGCTACAGTATTCTGTTTTTCTGGATGCAGAGCAGTATGTACAGGTTTGATTTCAGGAAGACACAATGGTTGTTGTGTGTTAGTCTAAATTATTACATACTTCCACTAAGTGTAGCAATTCCTATGTGTTCTGTTTCTCCCAGAAGGACTGCTGTTGGTGACTTTTTAAATAATTTGTATTGAACTGTAGAGTATAACGTTGTATAGCTGGAAAAATATTTTTAAAGTGTCTTTCATGTTCAGCTCAGAGGCAGGTGGTCTTGTTGTGTGAGCATGGGAAGGAATTTGGATGAAAAGTACATCTGATGACTGAATATGTCTATAAAGCGTATGAAAGATTACGGGAATAGACATTTACTTCTTTAGAAGCACAAAACATTTGCCACTCGTTCTTTTATTTGTACAATGCCAAAAGCAACAGAGTAGACTTGTTCTAGCATTTACATGCTGTTATTATACAAATGTTTAAGAAAACAAATTGGATTACCTAATTATGAAGGGGGTTTAAAAGCAGAGTCTTGGTTCTTTTGCCATGCTTTCAAATTCTGTTGTCTCTGTAGCATTGGCTTGATAGAAGAATAATTTGCATGTTAACTTGTTTAGTGCAGTGATGCTGCTTGTTGTAGTATGTATGGTTAATTAGGAATCTGGAGTCGTATACAGCTCATGCCTTGTTTGTTCTCAGCTGGCCTGTGCTTGCATAAACTGTTAGAAAATGCTACACAAGCACAATTCTGTTGGAATTAGGTTATAGTTAAGTTGCAAATAATTTAGTCTTTTAGCTTCTTTGAGGTAAAGATCTTCAGCTGTTAGTTTGCTGGCTGACAAGTCTCCCATTGGACAGAGAGGGGTGAGTTCCCTTTCTGCGAGTAATTTAAATGACAGATAAATTACTGCTATGAAAAAATAACCATAAAGAAATTCTGCACTCTCTTTACCTTGTTTTTGTTCCTTGGCTACTTGTATTCTGGAAAGGTTTTGCATTGTAATAACTTAAATAGTAGTGAAGCTGTGACTGCTGGTGCGTATGTTTGCACTGTGAATATTTCTGGAGCGCTAATAATTTTTTCGGAGAGCACTAATATTGTTACCACTTGTAAGGCAACAGTGAGACATGATCTCTCACAAAGAACTAACTTTTTGGTCTATTGCAGTTTTCCCATTTAATGATGTAATAATAGTTTAGTGAACAGCTTAGTGCACTAAATAACAGACAGTATATTTTACCTTTAGACCTCTTTGCTGCTCTGCGGCTTTTGTTAGCTTTGGTGGTTTTTAAGAGCATCTGCTTGAAGTATAGACCGAGCCATGTCCCAGTGTGTTTGAATCTATTTTGCCTTTCTCTGGGAATCTCTTTTTTTGTTTTTTAGGGTTTTGTGGGGGTGTGTGTGAGTCTCATTGCCCCAAGTAACTGTTGCGGTCTGTCAAGAATTTCCTTAATTAGGCTTTTAATCCATTAGCCCTAAAAGGAAAATAACTTTTTAATTATGAAAATATCATTTGAAGGGAAGCAATTCTGCCTTTCACAGAAAGGGGAATAAGGGGCTAGAGAGAAGATGGAGCCAGGCTCCTCTCAGAGATGTGTAGTGAAAGGACAAAAGACACAAGTTTCAGTAAGGGCGATTACAATTAGATATCAGGAAAAAGTTCTTCACACTGAGGATGGTCAAACACAGGGGTGGGGGCCCCAGGAAGTGTGCAGCCTCCCACATTCTTGGGGGACTGAACAGGACCCTTGTCTGATCTGATTTCAGAGCTAGACCCCCTTCAAGTGGCCCCGAGAGGTCCTTTCCTGCTGAAGTTATTTTAAGATTCTTAGTTAAGCCAGAAGGGGCAAACTCAACTCTATCATATTATGAGGATGTTATGCTTTAACCCCAGCTGGCAACCAAGCACCACACAGCCACTTGCTCACCCTCCCCCCCCACAGTGGGAAAGGGGAGAGAATCAGAGGGGTAAAAATAAGAAAACTCATGGCTTGAGATAAGAACAGTTTAATGACTGAAATAAAATAATAATAGTAATAACAATAATAAATTGTAGTGAAAAGGAAAACAACAAAAAGAGAGAAAAACAAAACCCAAGAAAAACAAGTGATGCAACCACTCACCACCTGCTGGCTGATGCCCAGCCAGTCCCTGAGCAGCTGTTGCTGTCCCCTGGCCCACTCCCCGCAGTTTACATACTGAGCATGACATCATATGGTACGGAACAGCCCTTTGGCCAGTTTGGGTCAGCTGTCCTGGCTGTGCTCCCTCCCAGCTTCTCGTGCACCTCCTTGCTGACAGGGCATGAGAAGCTGAAAAGTCCTTGACTTAGTAGAAGCACTGCTCAGCAACAACTAAAACATCAGTGTGTTTTAGTCATTCAGTCATTCTCATGCTAAATCCCAAACACAGCACTATACCAGCTACTAGGGGGAAAATTAACTCTATCCCAGCCGAAACCAGGACAGAAGATACATCACACACACAGATAATCCACTTGTAATGTGTGAAGTTGGAATCAACCCCATCTGTGCTGTGGACAGTGTTCTCTATTGCCTTAGTGCTGCTGTGCAAGACCTCAGGGGAGAAGGATTTGATGACAACTGGTTTATTTTGAAACACAGATTATGTCTATCTCTTAGCCAATGTATGGTACTGCTAATGCATAATCAAAATGTCCAAATTTGAGCGGTCTCCTCTCTCATTTTGAACTGATGGCTCAAAACTATTAATAGAATTTCCAGCTAATCTTTTATTCAATAAGCTAATCTAGAAGACAATTGTAAGATACAAATAAAACATCTCATGATTAACCTTTGTTGTACCACACTGCAGACATCTGACTGCAGTAGCTCATTTCAGTTTTTGCAAAGAAAATATGACACTTAAAAATTGATTTTCAACTATAAGCACTGATGTCCTATCTAGAGGTTTGCATTGCCATGGAGGAGAAAAAAAAATGTAAATTTTCTTCTCTTAGCTGGCTTTGTGGGTTTTTTTATTTATTGAAATGGAAATTTTGTTGTCAGAGAGCCTGAAGCATATGAATTCTCAAGTCTTATTCGTAACAGGAATATTTACATAGTGAGGAATACTTTTCAGTAGTAGGAGTTTTCAAAAGTACCTGAAGAAAAATTTTAGACTATTTGCCTTTTGGGTTTCTAGAATATACCATTTAAAAGGGCGCTAAAAATACCCTTTGTGCATCTGCATTAAATTCCTATCAAGTCTGTGCTTTTATTGATGATCTTCTAATGTAAAAATAGTCTTGAGCCTAGCAAACATAAAAGAATGAAAATATACTGTACCCAGTAATCTATAAGCAATTTGAAGTATTTAACATATGTGTGGGAATGTTTCTATTAAAATTAGGAGCTCTTATTGGTCATCTTGATGTTGAAAGAGACATTTGTGCATCATAATATTGAGAATACTTGTATGCTGAAAACATGGGTGCTGATTTTTGCAATTGCATATGTACGTATAGAAACTTGCTCTTATTAGGACCCTATCAGAAAGCAGTGGGGCTCAGCACAGGCACATTAACATGCATGAAACAAATGAAAGAATACAGACCCAGATTTTCAGTTCTCTGGCGACCAAGGACAAAAGTCTCATCATTACCTTAAATCTAAAGTGGTAACAAAAATAGAACAAATTGGTTCAGGAGACAGAGAGAGATGTGTGTCTGGCTAAGGGACGGAGTGGAGGGAATTACAGAAGGACCCATGAGAACATACTTAAAACAAGCTTGGGAAACTGGAACAGACATTATTTTCTCTCCAGCTGTACACACTACATGACTGAGCAATTAGCTATCATTCACTGACTTTTACAGATTTGAGGTAAAGTGGGATATATTTTTATCTAAAATGCAACTAAGACAGTTGACAGTAGCAGCAGACTGCCTGTATGCATATTTCAGGAAAATCCATTTCTGAGAAAATGGAAGCAATTGTTTTAGCTTAGCGTAGCTTAGCTTTTAGCATACTTAGGTATTTTCTGCTTACATGCCTTGGAATAAATCTAATCCAAAATTTAGGCTTAATTAAAAAGGATAAAACCAGTCTAGCAGCAATATTTTGGTCGTGTTGTAGCAAAATATACCCTGATAAGTTAGTCTTGACTTGTTTGTGCTGAAAAGCCAGGCTTGATCTTTACCTATAAAATCATTGCCTTGTTTAGAATTTCAGCTTCTTTAAAGTCTCAAGTGCTGTTAATAAGGCTTAAACCCAAATTCAGCTCTGTATTGAAAATCAAACTTCGATCTTTAAAGATGGAAGTGGCAAAATCTGGGGATTTAATTCAAGCCTAACCCTACTGAAAACTGTCAAGCCTCTCCAGAGCTGTGTGACCACAGCAGGACAACTGTGCAAGATAGGCAACAAAAGAATGTCACAGAAATATGAATAATAAATAAACCTAAGATGTTCTAGAGTTACAGTAATGTTTTACAGTTATAATTTGTACTTCCATGTTACAGAGCTCAGAAAGCCATACAGTTATATTAAACGATACGAGTTTTCTCCTTTGGAAGGATTTGTAGGAGGAAATTCTTCAATTATTAAAATCGGCTCAGAAGATTTAGTTCAAGATTTATTTAGTAATTAAATGTGGCAACTTGGATTCAAATTTCAAATCTCATCTGTAGAGGGTTTTGATAACACACAATAAAAAGTTCTTGAAAATTTGTAGCTAAAGATGCTATTTTTCCCATCCATACAATATTTCACAACAGTACTCCCTTTCATTCAGGGTGCTGTTTATTTATAGTGTGGTCTCTGAATGGTAGATACTTATTCTGGTGCAATTCTCTTGTATGCATACAACAAGAATATATAAAAATACCAAGAATCTCTTCTTTGCATTTGCCCTGCCCCAGGAGAGATATTACTTTCATCCTATGTGTCACTGTACTGCCATTTGTTTATGCTGCAAATAACTTCTAATATCAGGTTCTACTAAGTCCAGTTCAAATACTTCTTGCACAGCTCCAATGAAAAGCCATAATCACTACCTTAAAATGTGTCCTCAGTTTGTGTCTTGAAGAAAATGGGAGGCTGGTGGGGAATGGAAGCAAATGAGATTTCAGTAGCTGGTCTGCAGAGCAGGGGTAGTAGAGGAAGGCTGGTTAATAGTGCTGGATGGGAACGGGTGGTAGCGAATTTCACAGGTTTGGAGAGAGGGGTAAGTGCTGAATTCTGAGTGGGAAAATTTACATCAGATCAGTCAGATCTTTCCTAAAATGATAGCACCCCGTTCTGATGATTTAATTTTCTGTCCAAAAAAATAAAAAGCCTACGATGTGTGAAATCCAATTGGAAGTAGAAACATTCAGGCCCTGGGCATGTGAGTAGGTGTGGGAGAGGTTTCACAGGGCAGCAACCAGCTCCAGCTCTACCCTGCCATGTCAGGAGGCAACAGGGCAGGAAACTGGGCCTGGGATGTGGGCTCTGACCAGCATTCAACCAAGAATCTAATGAAGCTGTGTTTGGGGAAAGGATGGATAACATTAGGAAGGGCCCTTTCCATTTGTACAGATGTTTGGGGTCATGAAGATTGAATGTTTTTGCTTGTGGTGTATGACTCCTTATGTAAGGAGGGGAGTTAGCGTGGCTGATCTACCCTAAGTTAAATAGTATGGGTTATCCAGTGAGGAGGTTGTTCCCAAAGGGCTTGGAGGGGAATGCTCCCATCTGTATGTTTCTAAGGCCTCTGTTATTACCTGGAAGTCTCCCAAGGGACTGATTTTTTTTGTAACTCAGCCCAGGAAAGGGAGAGGAGCAGGGCAGCTGTTTGCTGTTGCTGCCAGGTCTTGAGGCTGCATCTCCTCTTAAAATCTAATCTATGGTAATAATGCACCAGCTTTAAAAAAAAACCAAAAAAACTCTTGTCTCTTGCCTGGAGATTGGGTTTCTTTCTACTGTAGGTGTGTCTTCCCCTGTATGATAAAACTGTCAAAACCTTGTCAAACTATCGAATTAGCACCTGGGCCAAGAGAGGAGTGGTAACTGCTGAAGGTACTCTTCTCATAGGTTGAAGCTCTGGGCTGGCCCTGCCAGCAGTGATTCCAGCTGACTGTGAAAACAGTTGACACCTTCATTTCTGTGCCTGTTTTCTGCTTTTGAAAGAGATGAATCATGTGTGGGAAGAGGTGATAGGTTACCTTACCGCTTGCTGTAAAATTTAAGGTCTTTGCAGAGAGCTGTCATAGACCTCAAAAAAAGATATTTTATTGAGAAGAATTAAATATAAAACAGCTCTAAGGAAATAAGTAATGTGTTTGTTGTGAAATTAGTTTTATTCATTTAATATTCAATATTTACAAAAATGATTTAAAATAGCTTAACTGATTTGGCACCCTGAGATTTGAGTCTTTTTAAATGTTCATCTGTCAGACTGGTGTATTACCCTGAGACTTATTTCTAAAGCAATGTGCTGGAATACTTTATTTGCAGTGACTAGATGTGTGCTCTATATATTCATTCTAACAGCACGCTATTAGCCTAAGCTTAGATGCTGCACTGCACTTACCTCCTTTGCAAGTGCAGCTTTAAGAACGGAGCACTTTCTGTTGTATCCGTTCTTTATTGGAATGTGATCAGGTATTGAGTCGCTAAGGTTTTAATGAGTGCTAGCAGCAGATTTATATGTAACTTCATGACAGATCAAACATCATCTTTAATTTGAACTATCTCAAAGTTTGTGTGTAAATGAATATAGAGGAGACAAGTGATGTCATTTAATGTTAGTCACTTCTGCGGTTACCTAGGCTACCAAAGGGCAAGAAAGCTTGTTTCAGGGAAAAGGAAACCCTGGGATGGTAATGAGATTAAAAACAATGATTGATCAGCTCTGTGCTGCTGAGGCCTGCTGGGGTGGAAGATGCCGCTCTGTGCAAAGGCTTTCTCGGCATCTGGCAATAGTAGCACCGATGACTGCCCTGCCCTGGGTATTCCGTTTGCTTCAGTGCTTTTGTTTATTGTATCTCAAAATATTCTTACACGGATTCTTCTGCCATTGCGCAATGTGACAAGAATTTTGCTTCTGAAATTGTTGTGACATGCTAATGAAGCAGAGGATAGTGCAAGTAGATTGAAATACATATATGATGCCTTAATGCAGAGGAGAGAAAGTGGATTCAATTCCACTTTAGAGTTTCTGCGTAGACGGGTGTATTTCTAAAGGATTCTGTCATGCGGACAAGATGATACAGGTTGAAGCTGTTTTTAAATAATATGTACATATTCTTTTCTAATGCTGCAATAAACACAGTAGGGAGCAATACCACACTATTAGCCTCAGACCTTCCAGAGAAGCTGTTTTATAACACCCTACCTGGCAGCTTGGACAGTAATTCTAAAACAGAAGTAAAAACCTTTTCTATTGAACTCTATGAATTCTAGGCCTTAATCCTGAGTTAGGGTGAAACAATTTCTTGCAAATACCTAACTGTAGAGGAAATTATAAGGTTAAGTGTCTATCCATGCTAGTTTTACAAGGCTTTAATTTTGTTGACTTGCTTATTATTTGCTGGGGATGTATAGTGTCTCTGGGCCCAACTGCTGTTTCATACAAGCTGGAGTTGCGAAACTTTTGTATCCTAGCTCAGTTTTAACCCTGTGCGTTTCGTGTATGTTGGTCCTTTAGTTTCCCCCTGTGGTTTTGTTATATTAGACTAGAAATTCTGGTTGTCTGACAGTTTCTCTCAGGATGAAAAAGATAAGAAAAGGTCTGAACACTTGTCTTTTTGCATGCGATGAATTAGAAGAATTGAAGTGCTGGAATACTAGAAACAAGTGAAAACACGATGATACAAAGTGTGCTGTTTGGAGACTCTGAGCAAGCACAATGTGATGCCACAAGAAATTTGGAGTCCAAATGGACAGAATCCAGGGGAGAGTCACAGAAATTATCAGAAGTCTGGAAAAAGTAGTTGACAAAGAAACATTGAGAGTTACAGTTCTGTCCCCTCACTTTGCTCTTTGTAGCTTTGTGAATTTTTATAAGTATGCCAAAGTGATTGCACAGAGAAGGGATACGTTTCTCTCCCCTTCTTTAGACACAGGAGATAATGTAGGCTTAACTGTGGTGCACTAGAGAAGATTCCCTGAGATGGAGTGGAGCCTTTGCCTGGCTGAAAGTTTTTAAGACTGAGTTAGACAAGGATGTCTCAGGGATGCAGCAGACCTGGTGCCGCTGCACTAGCTGCTGCCTTCTGGGCATCTGCATTCAAAACACACGGATGACAACTGTAAGGGGGTGGGAAAGGGCTGCCAGGGGTAATGAACATGGTGGTGGAAACTGGAGAGCGTGTATCTAGTGACGGCGGGCTGGGTATCACAGTGGGGTGGCACTGTGTTGTTCAGGGCATGCCTTCTGCCTGTGCATTCCTTGGGAAAGGGAAAAATCCCCAAAGAGCCCTTGTTGGGCTGGCTGGAGCTTTGGGCTGCTGTGGAAATCGGAAAGAGATGCAAAGGTTTTAACAATATCTGAGATTTCAATTTAAGATCATTGTTTGACTTCACTTTTTAAATAGTACTGCAACAGTACTGTACTTTCTTAAAAAAAAAAAATACATACAGCAATTCCTCAGTTTTCAACCCAATCTTTTGTTTGATTGGGTAACCTTATTTCTTTTAAGTACCCTGAAATGTGGGATTCTAAAACCTGAATACAAATATTGCTGTGTTTTTAATGGTAAAATGCGAAAGTTTCTCCAATGTGCCTTTAACTAGAGTCAACTTTTAAAGCCTCAGCCCACTCTTTCTGATTTTGCACAATGCAACTCACTTTATAGAATAGTTTAGTGATTTTATTTTTTTTTAAGGGATATTTTGGTTTGTTTCTTGCATACTTCTCACGGGCAGTAAATTTATGCTAGTGCCTCATATGCTGAAATGCAGGAAAGAGACTGGGGACTAGAAAGCCTTATTAATTAAAATATGTAAGAATACTGTAACCTGTAAAAGACAGTGACAGCAATAAAAGCTGATATTTACATCAGCAACAGTAGCACAGATGTATTTTATTGTATACTAGCTTCTATTCTTGTCCATCTGTGTCTGTGCTGTAAAATCATGTAAGAATTCATCAACTTGCTTTCTGTCAGCTTGATTTGTTACTTTTTGACCTGAGCTGTGTGGCTGGAATTGTAGTGCTTGAATTACAGCCTCAAAGACTGCAGGCTCAATAATAGTCATTTTCTGAAGTGCTTTAGAAAAGCATTGCATATTGTTTGTACAGCTTAATTGTTATAAACTTGTGTAATTCAAAGCTATTGTTTATTTTCTCTGGTAAAAGTCCAAAATGCAGTGTGGGTTCTTTTTCTGGTGGTGGTATTGTTGATTACCTTTAAACATGGAAAAAAAACCCAATGCTCATGTATTCTTTTTTAAGTGTAGTTGTGTGTGCGGTAAAAATGCTTTGTATGGTAGATTCTTAATTTATATTTATTATAAATCAAGGATTTGATGCAGCACTTGCCCAATTCTTCCTATTCTTCTACCAAGAGAAAAATGACTACAAATGAAATGAAAATGCCCAAGAAAAAACACTGAAAAAAAAAGCCAGAAAGGTGCTCAATTATTGCAGCCCATTATCATCTTAGATTTTTAAATTGAGACTGTCAAATATTGTCTTAGCAGTGCCAAGGTGTTGGGATATTTTTTGGGGGGGGGAGGAGGGGAGCACATAGAGCAATTGTTTTGTCCCAATGATTTTGGCCCAAATTTATTTCAGGTGAGTAAGAAGTAGTAGTTGATTACATGGGAACTTATGGAGGAATGAAAAAAAAGCAAGCATTCTGTAATAGGTAACTTATGTGTATTGATTAATATGAAGATATTAATATGTATTGAGTAGTTATTTTGTTTACTGTCTTTGTCAAGTGAATGTGATTTGCCTGTTCAGTAATTCACTAAACCAATGACGCAAGTTGATGGGAAATGTATGAGGTTCCATTAGACCATTTATCATCAGGAGAGAAAAGAAGAAGCATTCTGTGAATAAATAGCAACAAATTCATGACAGCATCCAGACAGCTGCTGTTGTGCTTCTGGTCTTCTCCAGATGTGAGTGAGGGAGTAATGTAAGCAAGCATTCTTCTCATTCATAATTATTCATGTAAGTACAAATTAGTTACAATAACTATCTTCTGTAAAACCTACTATAATTATTGCCAAAAATGGAACAAATGTTTTGGAAAGCAAAGCTCTGAACTGGAACCAAAGCTAGCTTAAATTTTTTTGGTCAGATTTTGATCTTGGTTACATCAGTAAGAGCAACTCCAGTGAAGCTGATGAAGTTAACATGAGGCTGAGTAATATCAGGAATTAGTTACGCAGATGTAGCTGATAACTTATTATTTTATTCTTTATTTTAAGCCAGTCACTGATACGGAAACAGTTGAGCTTTGCTTGCGATCTTTTAGGCAAATGGTTCTTAAGCAAAAAAGTTAGAACATTCAATGAATTCTCCAAGAAAGTGCCCAACTTCACCAAGGTTTTGAAAACTGTAATTTAATATTACTGTTAACTGGAATGACTATTGGCAACTGCCTGTATTGTTTTTTATTTCTCAGTCTTTTGAACTTGGCCTTTCACAGCATTGTGTTGGTTTCCTCTTCACAAAGCCTTTAACGCTGGTTGCCACAATGTTTCTTGTTGTGAGGCAGGTATCAGAGTGTCCTAAGTACCTCTCTCATAGAGAAGTGAAGAGACCACAAGTCAAATTAACCTCCTTATATGTGAATGGTTGAATTAGAAACCAAAACCAACCAACAAAAAAAAAAAAAAAAACCCCAAACATTTTGTTATACCCTGTCCTGGAGTTTCCTTTGCTGATGCTGTCCATTAAATTCTCTGCTTACATCAAGGGTAACTTATGGCTCTGGAAAACTTATATACAAGGGTAACACAGACTCTTTCAGTTACTTACAAGTAACGTGATTTTTCTAGACTCCTGTCTCACCAAGACACAATGATCTGGGACAAAGTCAGAATTTTCCTCTCTTGAATTTTATTTCTTGAGTATATTTTGTCCATTTGCATGCATACACACCTATACATTTACATGCAAAGTACCTGTCCTGTTCCAAAGTCCACAAAAATCACTGGGAATATTCTCATATTGCAAATGTTCAGTGCTAGCAAAAAGAACGAGTTGGTACATCTGACATTTTTATGTCGAAGGTAAGAAGAAATGATTACTTTAGATGCTACTGGCTAGACTGAGTTTGATGGACTTGGCTAAAACCCATTTCTGCATGATATAGAGACACCAGGTTGAAATGCACTGTGCAGTACTCTTCCTGTCTGCCAGCTCATTTTAATTTCTCTCCAAGATCGGATCTCTTTGAATTACTATTACAGATGCAAACAAAGTAGAAACCTAACCTTACTTTATTCTTGCGGGTTCTTCAATAGCAGAGACCCATTCCAAAATGAAATGTCTAGGATTGATGTTTAAGGTATTTTATGTTTTGGTTTTGCATGCTTTCCAGTTCTTATCTTTTTCTCTTTTGGTGTTTGCCTCGCAGGTATCCTTAGGAAACCTGCTGCCATTTCCATAATTAACCGGGTTATTGCATTGAAGATTTCTGGTAGTGTTCAATTGCTGCAGAATCTTGGGCAGGTTTTCTGATTAAACTCCCATCAGAGCTTCCTGCATCAGATGTCTGCTTTGTCAGGTCTGAGTAGGCTCATCTTAGCTTCTTTGGCAACAGGCAAATGGACAGAGAAATGAAGCTTAAGACAGAGAACTGGAGCAAATTGCACAATGGCAGCCATGCCACCTACAAACTTGGGTTCAGCTGAGGGCTGAATTGTTTCCTGACATAATTTCCCAGTAATCATGTAATACAAGGTTGGAAGAGGCCTGAAGTGCTTATCTTGCCTGAAGTCAGGAGCAATAACCTGGTGTCATCTTTAACAGGTACTTGCCTAATGTCATCTTAAACACTTCTAACTCCAAAACCCCTCAGCCCATCTATTCCAATGCTTTGCTGTCCTCGCAGCTTCCTTATGCAGAATGTAAGTCATCTTTGCACCAGTTCAATTTTCTCCTCCCGGTAGTGGTCTTAGAAAACAGTTTTCTCTTCATCACTGCAGCAATCCTTTATGTATTTGAAGCATAATGCTCATCTGCTCTGTTTGCTCCTCTCTGTGTTCAGCTCTTTCACATTTTCCTTGTGATTCATATTTTCAGCCTGTTCATCTTATTGCTCTCTTCTGGATTTTTTTTCTAGTTAGCTCCTGCCATTTTAGCCTTTTTCCAGAAACTGAACTTTGAACTGAGTGGCTCCTGCTTTTGTTGAAGATCACTTCTACATGTAGTTGGAACAACAGAGTCGCTACAGGACAGGCATGTTTCCAACCTGTTGAGTTACTTGTGTTGTGAATGTTCTTACTGTGGATACAAAGGGATTAATTTGTTACTAATTTGAAATTCCTCAAGTTTTCACCAGTTTGTTTTTTTAATAAGATTTTTTTTAACATCTTAATGTTTACATCTTAATGTTTAATAAGTTTTTTTAACCATTTTTTAATAATGGTTTTGGTTTCTTTTTTTAATAAGAAAATCGTCTGTATATACACATCATATGCAAAATAGTGCAAAACCAAGAGGTGAAACTTCATGTGCTTGTTGCTAATAAGATAACCCTTTTTCAAATTATTTCTTTTGTAACATAGTTGGAGATTTTATGATAAAACTTCCACCAAGACACTCCATGACGTGAAAGTCCAATTATTTTGAAGTTGTAACTAAAAATTGCTTCTTTTAAATGCTCAGAATAGTAGTTTTGTTACAGTGCCAAAAAAATAATAGAGACACAAAACAGTGGAAAAACTCAGATATTCACTTATAGGTCTAATGAGCTCAGAACATAGTGTATAAGCAAAGCCAAATTCTGTTTTCAGTGCAGGCTGCAGCTGAAATTTATGGGTGCATTATGCAGAACTTAGTGATAGAAATGTAGGAAATTACCTCTTTCTGTTAACAACATTGCATTTACTCAGTGCTGTTAAATTGTAGCTTTCCTTTTGAATAATGCTTAGAAGAATTGTAGCTGCCTCTGCTGCTTCTTGGAGAGGTTCTGTGGGAAGAAACTAGCTGTGGGCTAGTTGGATTAGAAAGAGAAATAGTTGGCTGATGTCATTCATGTGCACAAATACTTTCTGGAAACCAAAGAGTGCATAAATGTTCCTTGAAATGGTACACAGCAAAGAGACAGTCTTTTGGCAGTGATACAATGAGATATTAAAAGGAATTCTTGTACCTGAGGTCTGGGAATTTATGGCATCCCTTTGTACAGGCAATCTAAATGTTAATTGGTAACTATAACAGTTTCCATTTTTAATATCTTCAAGCTTAGCATTAGCTATTTTTTTCTTTACTTGCTTTGCAGTTTTAGTTACTTTGGTTTATGATGAAATATCTTGAATGTGAAGTTCCATAGTATCTTAGTCTCTTAAAGCACAAAAGCAATAAACTTGTCAAACCATCCACTAAACCCAGTGCAAACACACAGCATAATATTATCCGTCATTTGTAATACCTGAAAATAGCCATTTGTCCAAAGCTCCCAGGTGTACTTGCTAATTTTAAGACCCAAACTAAATGCCACAAGTCTGGAGCCTTTTGGATTTTTTTCCTTCACACCTTCATCTCTTAGTTGCTCTTAGTTTCTTTCCGATTGTTTCTACAGCACACAGTTACAGCCCCGCAAGTATGATCCAGCCTCTGAGCCTCTCATGTTCAAGAGGCAGTGACTGTCCCCAGACCAGCAGTTAGAGCCACTCTGCGTGACATTCAGTCTAGTGCAGAGACAGCCTGAGAAGCCTTAGGGTCATGCAGCATTGTATTTCAGGGGAAGGCAGGAGAATAAACGAATGGTCAGATTGTGTTTCTCAGGGAATAGGACGCTGCAGTATATGAGATATGAAATAAGAGCATTGTAAGCATTTTGCTAGCAAAGAAAGAAGAGAGAGACTCTCTCAGAGGTGGTGTTATAGAAGTTAGACATAGTGGAGACGTGAGGGCTCTGGAAAGTTGCTTGTGTCAGAGGCTGGAAGGTCAGACAGCTGGTGATGGTCTTGGGAAGCCAGAGAAGAATTTGGTGAATGAGAAAGATAGTAGAGATACAGTAACCATGTTTAGAATTATAGAATGCTTTGGGATGGAAGGGACCTTTAAAGGTCATCTAGTCCATCCCCCCTGCAATGGGCAGAGACATCTACAACTAGATCAGATTGCTCAGAGCCCCATCCAGCCTGGCCTTGAATGTTTCCAAGGATGGGGCAGCTACCACCTCTCTGGGCAACCCGTTCCAGTGTTTCACTACCCTCATTGTAAAAAATTTCTTCCTTATATCCAGTCTGAATCTACCCTCTTTTAGTTTAAAACCATTACTCCTTGTCTTATCACTACTGGCCCTGCTAAAAAGTCTGTCCCCATCTTTCTTATAAGCCCCCTTTAAGTACTTACGCTTAGTGATAGCTTATACTGAGTGAAGAGGAAGATGTACTACTAAAATTTGGGATGAGAAGGGTTTGAGACTGGGAGGGACTGTAGGAGGAGGTGAGAAGCCAGTTCTGGTAAGTTCCTTTAGGAAGCAATTGGAGGTAAGGTCAAAAAGTGCCTAAAACCTAAATGAAGAGTTCAACTCCTTTATCCCTATTCTCTTAGTGATAGGGGAATCTTTCATTAACTGCAGAACTATTACCAACCCTTGAGTGTCATTCCAGAGTTGATTACCAGCAGCACAGCAGTGACCACTGAACTGACAGACCTGCTCTGCCTTTGCTGGTTTTGGTTTTTTTTCATTTGGGGATGTTTTGTTTTGTTGAGAGCCTGTTGATTTCTTATCATGACAGTATTCAACCTCTCACTGTTAGAGAAAACTGAAAACGATCATGTCTCTCCACACACTTCTCCAACTCCATTCTGGCAAGCAGTCTCTCTCTCAGGGATGTGTTCTCACACAAATGGTGCTGTGTACAGGCAGCAGTTAGTGTCCCCAGGACCGGGTCCAGGTGTGTGCTGTGCTGCAGCATGGGTACCTCCATGCCTGGAAGTAATCAGATTTCACTGGCTGAGTTGTCAGCAGCTGGAGAGGATTCCAAAAACTCTGGATTTCCAGACTCAAGCTGCTGCTGCCTGGTGTTAAAACATAAGGAAGCGGCTTATTGCCTATCTAGCTCCTAGACAGGAGCAAAGTGCCAAACTACTCTTCCTGTGTGGAACCTCTCTATCTTTTCTTCTTTCTGTAAGAGGATGAAGCTAATTCTGCCTATGTGCACATCACTTTAGATTTTTCTTTCCCCCTGCCTTTCAGCATCTTCTGAGAGCCTGTGGGCTGCACAGACTCCCTGGCCTTCCTAAGCTGCAACAAAATGGTTTATGAAGGGCTAGAAATGGCAAAAGGTAATCTGAAAAAAACCCTGGAATCTTAAAATTAACTGAATTTGTGTATTTCTTATTAAAATAGCATGTCTGATACCAAAACCAATATGTCTTAGCATTGATTTATGTTTGCAAAGTGCTAGGAGTGTAATGTTGATTGATTTGAATATTTTTGACTGAGGAGAAGAAGGAACAGGAAAGTGTTAGGATGTATTTATGGTTTGCAGCTTGTTTTCCTTTTCATTTTAAGTTATTTATCCTGGCATTTCTTTTCATTTTCAGAAAAGAGAAAAAGGCAGACCTGGGGACAATTTATTAACTCAATTTTGTCCTTTTTTAAAATGTAAGCCATTGAGCTAAAGAAAACTGCGTCCTGGGGGAAACCTCTCTCTAACAACACAGCAGGGCTGGTTTTGGTCTTCCAGCTACCATCACGTTATTGCCTGGGTGCCGTCCCTGCTGAGAGGGGGAATGCAATGAGTGCTCAGCATCAGAGAGCCATTGTGAGAAACTGGCAGTGCCTTCTGCAGGAAAACTCGAGTTTCAGATTTCTGTTTGTGCATACTGGAAAATCCCCTCTTGCATGGAAGTTGCCCAGGGTTTTTGAAAAGGAATGCTGTGCAGTGGATGCCGTCTCCCAAGGAGAAGCCTGTTTTATAGACATAATAAAATTCAATCAATCTCAAGCAACAAAAGCATAGGAAAACTTAATCTGTGCGGCAGCTTTCATGACCTCTGTTTTTAAATAACGCACTGACAAGTTATAGGCATGTGTCCCCTAGTAATAGTGAAATAAAAATTTTCTTTTTTTCTCTATCAAGTTTAAGCCCTGTGAAGCTCTGTGTGAGCAAAGTATGTGGCTGCTCGCAGTTTGAGGATAACTGTGTTTCCTTGAGTGGCTATTTCAGTAACCACTTCTGTATATGGGATGTCTAAACAGACAGAGAAGGCAGGTGGTTGACTAGAATTAATTCCTTGAGGACTCAGAATCTGTCACGTTTAAGTTCATGTCACTGAAACAAAAAGAAACATAAACCAGAGCCTGAAGTGGTATTATTTGTGTCAAATTTCTTCCTGAATCTGGCCTTGGAACAGAAGCTGTTACAGCTGTCTCCCTGCTTCCAAGGAGGGCCACAAAATCTTATTTGGTTTATCAGTTGCTAGGATCCTTGAAACTTGTCAATAGCAAATTTTTTTTTTCATCATTTTTGTCATCATCTTTCCAGTTTATATTTTGTGAAAAACAGATTGGGACATTCCAGAAATAACTTAGTGGAAGACTTTCCCTGATTTGGAGCAAAGAGGTTGTAAACACGTAGTCAGTACAGAGATGAAGACTTTCCCCAAGGGCCATGGATGGTTCAGTTTTGTTTGGTGGATTTGGGAGATTGGTGAAGATAAGCGGGAAGGGGGGAGAAGGTCTCTGACTTTTGAAATTTTATCCTAGATCTGGGAAATCAATGCAGTCACAGTTCCTGACAAGTCAGCATTTTCTAAAGGAAAAACATTTAGGAAAACTCAGTATCAGTTCAGTGTGAGGTTATGAATTGTTGCTGTTACAGTGTAAATTCTGTATACTCTTTTTTTTTTTTTTTTTTTTTTTTGCTTTAGTACTAGTCAAATTTGCACAAAAATGGGATCTCATGTTTCTTTATATTTTGGTTAATCCTCAGTATAATATTTATACGGTTTGTGTTTGTTAAGTGGTTGCTGTGGAAATTAGTATATTGCCTAAAGTTGTGACTTCAGAAGGAGTATATGGACTCCAAAAACATCTAAAAATAGCCTCTTTATGTAAATATTTGTATTAATCAAAATTGAAGAAAGGAAAGAGGAGAATGAACACTTCAGAATTTTTTTTCCTTTCTCAAAATGGAAGTGTTTCCATTGGGGTTTCTTTTGTTCTTTAAGCTGTGAACATGAGTGAATATAACCTATATTCTCGTTATATGCAGAGACATAGTTTTAGTTTCCTTTCTACCTGCTTAAATCAAATTTTCTTCTTTTCTCTTGTTATGCAAATAGGAAAGGGAAAAGCATTTAGCATGCAATACGCACAGTGTGAGCATCTTAACTTCAGTCCCAGAGCATTCTTTATAGATATATCTTACAAAATTAGGAGTACTATTACATACTGGATTGTATCAGAGAAAGTCAAGTAATAATGCTTTAAATTGAATTAAGTTACTGATGTTTTGATATTAAGAAGTTTCTGTATGACTGGTAACTTTGTTCAGTGCCCTATCTCTTCATTTTGCATGATATTTTGCATGTATAGAAGTATAGGGATCTAATTATATAGCAGTTATACTACAAATACCAGTCTTCATGCAATTTTTTTTTCTCCCTACTTTATTTTATTTAAAAGCTTATTTTATTTTAAAAACTTATTTTTATTTTAAAAACTTATTTTATTTTAAGCTACTCATTGAAAAGTATCAAATCCCTAAGAAAGGCAAATCCTTCCTAGCACAGGATACCCTTGTGAACTCTTAGCTGTGTTGTTGGTTTTGAGGTCAGTAACACTTATGTTGGAAAATTTTTAAGAAAAGAAGAAGAAATTTGTTTTAAAAAGAAGAAAATGACATTTTTTGCTAAACCAACTTTCTGCAAATGTTATTTTAAAGGAACTTCTTTCAAAATAATTTTGAAATTGGTATTATAATAGAAAAATTGAGATTATTTTATTTTCTTAAATTAATTTTTAAAATATTAATTTGAAAAATGTAGTATTAATTTCACAATAAACAAGAAAATGGGTCATCTTTTATTAAACACTCACGGACTCTTTGAGAAAGTGCTAACCAATACCTGCTCTTATCTTGTTCAGATCCACATTGAAAACAAATGTTGAACTTTATAAAGAAACAAATCTGAGAGTCAATAATTTATCTAAACTTCTTGTGGTTGGTTGCTGCTTGATGTGAGTTACAGCTGCTTACTATAAAAAAGGAAATACTGGGATCTAAATGCCCCACATAAAGATAAATTGTTTACATATCTTTTCAGCTGCATGCCTGGCAGATGGAAAAGAATTGGTCTTGAGAATTGAGAGAGGAAAAAAAATATATATTTAAGAGAATTCTTGCAAGACTAAAAAAGATCTGAATAGCAACCCCTGTGCCTTTCACTTTTTAGACATGCTGTGTTAATTCTGTTTTTTAAAGGTAAATTTATTTAGTCTTCAGGTGCATGGTAAATGATACCTGCAGCTGCTTGTATGTATTCTCTGCACTTCTCTGGGAGTGTGCATCCCCCTGTGCAGGCCTGACACTATTTGAAGGAACTGCACAAAAGTGCATGTTTAAAAAACTGAAGTGTTTTGAGGGTTCAAATGACTGCAGGTAGTGCCATGCCAACCTGAAAAAGACCCTTAAAAACAGTAACAGCCATTTTGGCTGGGTACTTGTTTTGGGTGTTTAATTTGGTTATTATGCATGGCTTTTGCAGCAGTCTGCCAAACACCACTTCACTTGCCCATAATTCTGCAGTTCCCATATTTACTGTATATGACCCCCGGCTCCCAATAGCATTATAGTTTCTTCTTGGCCTCACATAATGCACTTTGCTACAATTTTTGTGTCATATTAAGATTGATCAAGAGTTTTCTAAAGGTTTGATTTCCCCCCCCCATCTTTATTGAACGGTATATTTTTTTTGCTGTATAACTTTATTTTAATTTTTTTCCACCTGTTGAATTTAAATTTAATGTGAAGCCAAGTTTTGCACAGCCATTTTGTTTCCTTCATACTCATAGAAATAAAGGAGCAATATTACACTGATTAGACATGGTTTACATGTAACTGCACTTCAGGAAATGTAGTTACGTATTAAAAACATACACTTATGTGGCCTGCATATGCAAAAATGGATGCCTTCTGCTTACTTTCAGCTTACCCACAGATAGACTGCTGGCTTTAAAAATCCACACCTATTTTCTTCCAGTGTTAGAAGTTTTTAATCTGTAACTTAAATACAAGCATCATTTTATATCCATCTGTTCATGGGTTCCCAAAAGTTTGACGGCAAGTTGTTTAAAATGAATCCTTGGAGAAATTTAGAGTTGTTAAGGGAAGTTTATGCAGAATAATCATGAGTTGTATACAGTCCCTAAATATTCAACTGTCCATAGTTGCACTTCTGTGTCTGTATGATCTGTGGTTGTCTTGGTCCTTCCTTTGGGTAGATTTGAGGTGTTAGGAAAAATTTATGGTGTTCTTGTGACAGTGTTCTCAAATGCTAGTGGCACCTTTTCTCTTTTGAAATATCAGCTACTCCTCTTCTCCCTTGGACTTGAGGACTGGATAAGGGTTTTGCAGTTCGTCTCCAATACTAATGAAGCTTGTTTTTTGCCAGGACATTTTAAGAAACCACAGGAAGTGATACCATCCTCAGGGCAGGATTTTTGTCTAGGTTTTTTTTGTTGTTGTTGTTACTTAGATTTGCTACTTAGGACATGGACATTTTAGTGGTTAGAGGAACTCAGTCAAAGCCTCTTAGCATCTACTTATTTGTGAAACACCTGCCCAGAACACTGTACAGGGACATGGCTGTAGCTGTTTTAAAAGAAAAGGGGAGGGCAGGGGGAAGTATCCAAAAAGTCGTCTAGAGAAAGGTATGGAGAAATACTTCAAAATGATCCCATAATGCAGAGCTTGCTGCTTTTTTCTTTTTTTTTTCTTTTTTTTTCTTTTTTTTTTTTTGGAAAATGTAAGAGAAGCCAATTCTGCTATATGTTGTCAAGCTGTGCAAAAATAGACTTTCAAGAAAGTATATTTGACCTGAATCAGAAGTTGCAGTGTTTGTGTAGGCCTGTAAATTGCAGAAGTAATCTTTGAACTGCCTTCAGAGGTTCTAAGCGGTGTGGGTCAGAGAGGCAGACATGGCATCTGCAGGGATATTTTTGTCTACTATGAAGAGGGCAAAACAGTGTCTGAAAGTACCTAGAAAATATTTCAGACACAGACGTATTGTCAAACTGGAACAGAACCTGTCATTTTGGTTGGGAGCTTGCTTTATGTAAAAGGGGGGAGGAATGAAAATTTATGTTTTGAGCTTTAGCCTTGTGCAATTTCAAATGGCAAATGTATCAGCCCCTTGAAAAGTGCTGTTTATAATAGCAATACCAACAGACCTTAAACTATCCTGGCACTGCTGAGCTATGCAGTAATAACGTTACAACATGTAGGGCTGTCAGACTTGATGCCGCTAAACTGTATCTAGATGGTAAAAGCAATGATGGATGAATGTCCTGGTTGGCAATAACAGGTCTCCTCAGTCGAAAAGACTGTGAGCCCTTAAAATAACTGCAGGCAGACTAATGGGGACATTTACTGAGCTGCGCCACAGAACTTTGCTCTTCAGGGATCTAACAGCATGTCAAAACTCAGAACAATTACAGAAATGCAATACTGAAATATAAAACAGCTGGAATACATTGCACCCTATTGCAACTAGCAAAAAGCGGCAGGATTGCAGTAGAGTTTTTTCAGCCTAGGGTTTCCTGGCCCTGTAGAAAGAACTTCGAGGAGGCCTCAAGGCACCTATGTTCTCCTGACCAAGGTATCGAGACAGCTGCATCTTGCTTTCAGAAGTCACTGAATGCTGAGGTTTGCTACACAGAGCAGAGATGTCTTAAATATCTTGTGGGAAAATGAAACCCAGAGTTTAAATTTCATGCCTATCTCACTTGTCAGATAACATGAGGATGTAACTTCAGTGCAAAGTGAATGGGGACCTCTGTGTATCAGGTGCAGGGAAGCTGCCACATGTTTAGCTGATGGAGGCTGTGCAGTGTTTTAGCAACATGTAATGAATTACTTAACCATGTGAGCAGCAGCCTCAGGTAGAGGTGATCGTTCCAGGGAAGAGTGATGTGTTTCAAAAATCGCATCATAGAAAATGACACATATTTCCTAGTGAACCCACTCTTGTGCAGGATTTACAACACCTTTAATAGTAACAGTGTTGAACAATATGAATATTTTATTAATTTTTTCTTCATTTCTTCTGCATATTATTTAGAAAAGTTCGTTAACACTTTTCTTTCTTTCTTTCATTTTATTAGAGACAGGATTAGCCACTGTTGAGGCAGTCCAGAAAAAAAATGTATGTGTCCAAGAAAAATATTTCAAATAGAAATACAATATTGCCTTCATCTCCATAGCAAATACACCTATATGCATATTCATTCAAAGGAAAATCATTAAAATAAAAAGGTGAACCAGGTTTTATGGTCATACTGGGGCCTTCTAAAAAAGACCTTGTATGTCTGTTCTTACATAAGCCACATACCTGACCTCTCTTGTGCTTCTAAATCCAATAAGAACTACAAGTAGAACGAGCAATATACTTTTTTGTCGTACTGCCTGGACAAACTAATGGCCTGCATGACCATCTTCATAATGTGGGAGAAGTAATCTTTACAAAGATAGTTTTATTTCATCTTTGCATTACATACATGAGAAATACATACCTGGTATATGGTTACTCATTACTCCATGTTTTAAATGTATATTCAGATCCAAAATTCCATAACGGTACTCTTTGGGAATCTGCCGGGTTGAAGCCTGTTTCCTTTTCAAAATTCTGTGTGTTCCCTGAGGTGGTCTGAATCACTGTTGAGATTCTTTTAATAGTGATCTGCATATAAACCATGATTCCAATAGTAAGCTGTGCTCATCATACTCTTTTTAGAAGTTATTCCTGCCCTAGAAGAACTAATGAACCAAAACAGATATAGTAACTGACCTTACTGATGCTATTCAGCTACAAAGAGACTGGTGTTTTACATTTTGCAGGCAGAGGTTGCATCTAGTGTCAGCCTTTGCATTTAGTTTGTTACTTTTTATCAGTAATTCCTTGTTGGCATGATGAAATACCTGTGCTGTAGAAGTTTGGCACTATATGGCTTATGTTAATGATGTTATTAAACCTATCTCAGTTTTATCTGTATCTGGTAATTTCTATTTCTGCTACATATTAGGAAAACGTTGATATTAATTTTTAATGTTCTCTGTACTGTGTGCTGGATAATGTTATGAACTGTTTCTGAAAACAAACTTGTTTGTTGTTTAAAGAATTATTTACAGGGATGCTTCTGTGAGTACCCTGCTGCTTGCACATGATCTGGTATTGGCTCCAAGCCACTCTCACCTCCAATTCGTGCTGTACCTTTGAAGTTATATCGGGTGGTGTGATGCACTGTGCCATTATATGTGCAACACTGCATCACTCGTGTGCTCTAGTCAGAGTCTGATTTAGAGAAGAGGAGAAGCAATTAACAGTTTAAAAACTCAGATGTGTGGAGTTAAGGAAAAGTAGGTAAAATACACTAAACACAGGTCATGGCAGAGCTGGATTCAGAAAGGCATTTGTGTGTAAGGGAAAACGAGGTCGGTGTTTGCACTGAAATTTTTTTGATTAAAAACTACTGGCCTTTTTTGGAGAGCCTTTGGGTAATTTCTCTTTTGCAGGTTTTTTCAATGAATAAATGTATCACAAAGATGTTTAGTGTGCATGCCTTCCTATAGGTTGAACAAATTCAGTAGTCTGTCCACTCAGAGCATGCTTTTTTTCTTTTAATTTGTATTTTCAAAGGCTGTAATCTTTAAAATTGGTGAATGTACTGTTTTTTCTGCATCCATTAGAATACTGTCAGGTCCAAATCCGCTGTCACCTTTTTTTCATTGATATGTTGTTTTTTCTATTTAATTTTGACACAATGAAGTGACTGAAAGGCTACATTAAAGCCCATCTCTTTTCCAGTTGCCCCAAAAATAAGAGAATTAGCTGTTGAATATTTCTCCTAGTGTACAGAGCCCTCTTGATTCCATTAGCAATGCATAATTATGGAAGTAAAATGGCACAGCTGGTGAATCCTTGTTGTAGATAAAAATAGATGGAGAAAATACTTTTTTTTTAATGTGTTCAAACAGAAGAACCTGCTCTAAGAAGACTTCCCTCCAAATCTTAGAACCTGAACTTTGCCAGAAGTCTCAAGACTCTGGCTGGGAGTTGTGCATAGGACACAGCTTCCAAGAATCTGGCTTCTTCCTTTTAATAAACAAATCTGCATCAATAAGGACCTCCAAATGAGTGCTCAGAGATCCATGACTCTGCTAATGCTTTGTGAAAATGAAGTAGACTGTTCTAAATAGAATACAGGTGTTCATCCAGAGTGATGTCAAACTCGGTTATTGAGGGATAATGGGCTTCCCAATGTAAATGACAGTGGCACAGGGAGCATGCTTTCCATTTTAAATACAGACAGCATGTAAAGCCCCTGCCTGCAAATCAATTAAGCTGGCTATTGTGGTTGAGATTTTCCAGGGCCAAAGTCCACCAGTGCAATAACTGTCATGTCTTTGTTAATAAATATCGAATGCTTTGTATGTAACCCTGAAAAATGGTTCAATTCACAAATGGAAATTCTCATTTGCATCAGAAGTAACCAGGGTGAACCATGATTAATCCACTGAAACGGAAAACATGATTTTGTAGCCTGTGTTCCTCATATTAGTAAGGATCTCTTACCTGAGGAGGAAATGCAGGATCAGGCTTGAAGTAAGGAAAAAGAAAGAATATGTACAGTGCATAAACATTTCATAATAAACCACACAGATGACAGCAGTAAAACACAATCAATTATTCATGCTCCAGTCACAGAAAACAGTGCAAGCATATTTCTAACACATACAGATGAAAGGATGCCTAATAACAAGCCCAAAATACCTATAAATGTTTGCCAGCAGTCCTTAATCAACACCACGGATGTGATTGACCATTCAAGAGGGAGTTAATTTCTCAATAGATGACTATCTGTCTTCACTTTCTGGGCAAACATCTTAGGAGCAGCATGATAAAGACCATTTTAAGGCCACCAGCACCTCAGAGTGGGGGATTACAATAGGATACAATTCCACGTCTCTCTGCTCTGTAAAAGATGAACAACATGAAATTTTTGAGACACCTGTGCACTTTTCATGTGCTTCTGTTCAAAATATAGCAGTGACTCCTTCTCTGCAGGTGCCAAATTGTCTCTTCCTTTTAACTTGTTCCTTTGTTGAATTGGCTCTAAAATAATTTCAGAAATTACATCTTTCTAAGCCTTCTTCCTCATATTTCCTCAGCCTCTACCTTGGGAACTTGAAATGGCAGAAAGATGGGTAAAAGGTGTTGAAAACTTTTCTTTTGGTGGTTTCCAATGTATATTATGCCTAATTTTGACTCAGTGAAAATTAATACAGTGTGTAACTTTATTGGTAGCTGTAAAAGAAATCACACAAGTTAAAAAACAACACACATTGACCATTAAGAAACTATAATGTCTGGTAGACCCATGGTTCAGTACATCTAAGCAAAATTGCTGCTGCTATCCTGTGCTTTGAAAAATGCTTTAATGATTATCTGAAATGTAATTCAGAGTTGTAATTCAGAGTTGTTTTTTTCCCCCCCCCCTCTTTTTGTCTTTGGAGTTGAGCAAGGCATCAAATACAAGAAAAAAAATGTAAACATAACAGCTTCAGAGAGGGCCAGAACTACTGTGATCGTTAACTACTTGCCGAAAAAAAAAATCATGCTGATAAAGTAAACTTAAAGTTCCTTGCTTCCTGTCTTCCTCTGAGTTGTATTTTTTCCTCTCTTATTTTAGGTTAGCCTGAAGTTGGATGTGATTAAGAATGTTTTAAAGTTAATTGCATAGAATGCATATGGTTCATAAATATACACTTAGCACTTCAAACAACAAAACTGCTAGGTTCATTTGCCATATGTCTGCTGTTTCATTTTTGAGGTGCTGTTCTCCCCATTGAATTTCTCCCCTCTACTGTGTTTTGGTGACCTCAGCAGGCTGTTATAATGCTGCTAAAATTAGCTTACCTGTGATCAGCTGAAGGGGATGATAGAGAAGCGATTCAAATGTAAGCTCTACAAGGTAGAATTTGTTTTCAGAAGCTGAATTTTATTCTTTATATAAATTGTTTCATTCATACACTGCAGAATAGGTGCTGATAAAATTAAGTTAAAAGTTGGCTTATTCGGGCAGATAAGACAGTATCTAAAGGTATAAAAATTGACAAAATAGTATAAATACAGATGTTGCAGTATAATTAGAAAGCAAAAGCTATACAAAAATGAAGGTAATAAGTGGAGTTTATAGAAATAAATATTTTTATTATTATTATGCAGCCTTGGAGGTATTTTAACGCTCTTTTTCTGGCACAGAAATGACTAGTTGATATACTAGAAGTTAAATCTATGGAAAAGTTTCACTTAGTTCTATATAAAATAAATATGGGTTGTGTGTGTCTCTGTGGGGCCTGGCCAGCTTGGTGGTGCTCTGTATCTGATGGTGGGAAGCATGAAAGTCTTAATTTATAGTCTGCTTTTTAAACTTCAAGGGTTTGCTATGCACTATATATCTTTTTATGGCACATAATGCCTTGGAGGAGTATCTGTGGCTCCACATTTCACTTCTGGATGTTTAATAACAGCAAACAATAAAATTTATTTAGTGATGGTGAAATAGAAGAACAGAAAATCCTGAGAGGGCTGAGTTCGGATACATTTACTCAGCTGAAGTTGCAGGAAATAAGTAGCAATGAAATATGAGTAAAAATATTCTGGCTAAACAAACGTACAAATTGTTTCAATCTAACTTTCTTTCGGCTGTTCGGAGAGCTTCAAATCCCTCAAGATCTTAGGTTTCAGATGAAAATGGATTAGCGAGGTACAATTGTTATGAATAGTTGTTATGGAAAAAACAGCACCGTCTTCCAGTCGTTTCTCTGAAACAACATTCATATTTGGTCCTTGTGCTGTTGGAAAATTTTCATAAGAGATGTGCACATGGCACAGTGCAGCACTGCGCTGGATAGTCCCAACACGCCGACAAGCAGAGATCCCCACTCACGTTGCAAAAAGCAGCATTCCTGCTGCAGTCTGTGCACAGCCTCCGGCCAGTGCAGCTAACAGGGCAGTCTCTGTGTGCAGTTCTACTTTCTGGCATTTACACATACCCAGTTTAGTTACAAAAATATGCATGAAATGCTTTCTCCTGAAGAATGTTTAATCATTGCTTATTTTATAGCTGATATTTATAGCTTAATAGACTTCCCATGTGTCTATAATAACTCACCTGGGCTCAGAAATATTTAATGTGATGGTCAGGAAGTGAATTTCTATGCAAAAAGTCTCAGATGTAGAGTAATTGAATTGTGTTTATCCAGAAAACAAGAACTGTGGAAAAGTAATAAGGTTTGTAATAAGTAATAAGGTTTGGGGTCTTTGAAGTGGGACAAATAGAGCATTTGAAAATGCTTTATGAAAAGTGAGGAAGACTGCAAAATAGTTAGTAACTCTGAGGTAGCAGTAATAAATGTTGAATGATTTATATACTGTGGGACTAGAGACTGATGGGATGACATGGATTTAGTGGCCAGGACACTTACCCAGGATGTGGAACATCTGAACTAATATCCTTGCTTCATATTTCTTGGCTAGCAATTCCCATCCTGAACTTGTAATTGATTTCTGACAAAAGCTTTTTCCCGAGGATGAGAAGTTGCTGTAATAAAGTCTGGTTTTACCAATTAGCATTTTGGAATTGAGGAAAAAATATTTAATTGTATCAGCTCTGATATGAACACAGGCAAATCTTTTAGAAAAAAAAACACAAAGTGTTTCAGCAATAAGTCCAAGTAGGAAACTGGAGACCTGAATAAGTCTCAAACTTCCAAAGAAGTTGTCATGTGAGGCTTACAAATATTTTACTGTCGGCTCTCTATCCTGCCCTATCTTACCTGGGTAATTTGAGGCTTTTATTCTCTGTGGATTCTGGTCAAGAATTTTCATAAAATTTGGCTAAATCTTTCATGCAGAGAAATATGAATGCATAGTTTTAGTTTAAAAATTCTGTGAAAAATCGAGCGTACGCATTAAGAAAACAAAATAGCATGTGCATACAGAAAGCCAGACCTCCTAAAATCTCTCTTATCCTGTGCAATTAAATACTCTTACGTAGTGCTGATAGAAGGAGTGAAGAAATGAGAGCCTTTTTTATTATCATTTTATGTGGCCTGTTCAAAGACAAAATTGCTGATGAGTGTCAGTCCTCAATAATTAATGAAATACACATTTTCCTTAACGTTTGCACTGTCTCCTCCCTAGTAAAAATGTTTCTGATGCCAAAAAGGTGTTTTGCTGTATTTGTGTTGAGCAATATAATTTCATTTGTGATTGGTGATGCTGTGATCTTCAGGAATGTTTTGGAAGATACATCTCAAGCCTTCTTTCTTGCATCAGTGAGTCTAAATTTTGACTTGGTTGCAGGGTTGTGTGCAAGGGCTCCAGCTCTGCTACCCAGGTAGGATTTGGTGATGGTGTCACTTTTCAAAAATTGTTTTTATTTTTTTTAATCTGTCAAGGTGTTGCTACGAGGAAGCCAAAAGCAAGCACACTCATAATCTTTGAGTTTTTCATTTCTGGGTTCGACGGAAAGGTAGAATATGTAAATGGGGATTAAAAAAAAAAATACGCTGCAGAAAATGTAAATTCTCTAATTCCATGTCAAAGGATGGAAAGAGAAGGCTGTTGCCTCACCTCCTGGCTGGTGTCCAGCCCTGCTGATGAGGCAGCCCATTGCCAGGGGAGCCAGGCCACCTGCCTGGGAGGCTGGAGGAGAATTGGGTCAGGACAGAGATTCCTGCTCCTGCTTCCCATAATTTGTCTGTAGAGAATTGTTTTACTCAAATCATCATTATAGGCAGAGATGAATGGAAAATTTAAAGGAAATAAATTTGACAGATCTGTTGTTGCTGATTTCACACAGTTGAACTTAGGCACTGTTGGGTCTCCATTGCTTCTGTTTCACATGAGATGAATATGGACAGTCAGCCGAAACAGGAGATACTCAAAATCACGCTGAGGGTTAATCTTTTGCAACCTAAAGAAATTTCCTGAGCTGACCCTCAACTGTGCTTTTGGAAATAAAGGAATCATTTGGCCAACACTTTCTCCATTTGCAATTAAACGTGCTGGCAGCTCTCCAGCGAGCACTCTATCAGCAGGAATATTTAGGAGCACAGAGGATATCATTTCAATACACTGACCCAGGCTGTTGCCAGATGGAGTAGAGGACTGTTTAGTGAAAGTAAATCTACGAATGTTTTTGTGAGCAAAGGAAACCTTCTGATATTGGGTGGGAGTGTGATACAGGGGTAAGGAAAGAAACATGCATTTGTTCTTCCTTTCAGTGGTATTCTACCCTTTTGTTTTCCTTTGTCTTGTTCATTTTCATCCTAGCTTGAAAAAAGAGACTACAAAGCTTCTTTTAAATGGTATCATCTTTCATTTTGTGCCAACCTATGAAGTGGCATGCAGCAGAACTGCTTGTTCATACCAGCAGTTGGGAGGTCTGCTCTGAGCCCAGGAAATGGCGGAAGAGTTGGGGAAACCTGCCGGTCTCCGCAGCTGTTGTGGGCAATTCTGCCTGGCACTTGTTCCAGTAATGCTACTGTGGAAATGGAGCTGCTGGACTGGTGCGAGCAGTCCACTACTGCCCTTGTTTCTTGCTCTCCATCTCACAGCAGGTTCCAGTGTGGTCCTCGTTGCAATGTGCTGGTTCTTGGTCACAAAAGTGCAAAGGTAGCTTATGAATCAACTTTTCAATTCCATTCCCCAGTAAATGAGCCTCATGCAGTGTTTGTTATGTTGACAGCTGACATTTAGCTTTGATTATTTATGTTTCGTAATATTTTGGAGCCTGGATTTGATGGCATAGGTTTTAAAAGTAATGAAGACTTCAAAATAATGAGACCTCAGCATTTGGCTGCTAATGCGGTGGTGAGAGATGGAGGAGGGAAGGGCGGACCTGCTTGTTGGTCTGTACAAACTGCAGTGTGGGGATGGCAATAAACTATATGAGAGTTTCTTTAAGAAATTTTCTTTTTGTTGCTAAAACTAAAATAACTTTAGACAGTTCTTCGTTGCAGAAAGACTACTATATTTCTGTTTGTAGTAATTATCTGTTTAACCTAATTAAAGTAATTATCCATTCAAGAATTTCTTTGGGATGCTTAAGGATTTTCTGGTTTGGGGAGAGGTTTTCCTCATCCAGTTTTAAAAGAATAGTTCTATATAACTACCATATAGCAACTGTTTTTAAAGTTGCAAGTCAGAGAATATAGTATACATTACCTTCTTGCCGCAAGTTTCATCTCTGCATTTGTATTTGTGTAAGATCACGAGGCCTTGATCTGGTTTCTGCTAAGCACTGTCTCCTTGCAATAATGAATGTCTTGCTGTAAGAGGATTTCAGTTGAACAGATGTACCTTAATGTCTTGCAGCAGGATTTACTGTTTTATAAGACTGATACTGGATTACTGTGGTTTTGGTTGGAATGTGGCACGTACTGCCTATCCTGGGACACAGGTTAAAGGAACAGTGCACGCAGGAAGGGAGCTTGGACTGATACAAATGCAGAGATCCTTGTACTGGAAACAGAACTGTTTAATTAAGTTCAACTGTACAATTAACAATTATACTCAAACTAGCCTATGTTGCGTTTCTGAAATAACATTTCCTACAGTTATCTGAAGCTGGGTGAATCCTATTATGCAGGAGCATAACTTCAGTATTGTTGTTAATTAGGCATTGTATTTGAAACTCTTAATAGTTGTTTATAGTTAAGTTCTGAAATTACCACTATGCAAGTGCCTTTCCAGTATACCTTGCAGAGAAAAATCATTTTGGCAAGGTGAAAACTCCAATCTGTGATTCCCGTACATAGTTTTATGAACAAAGCCATCTGTTTGCTAGAGGTGGCTTTTAGAAGGCGTTAAGGCAATTACTACAGTTACACAAGATACTTTAGTGGAGAAATTCTTCCTGGAAGGCTTTGCGTGCCCATCAGGGCAGTCCTGGGGAACGCTCAGGGCCCTGCCCTGTCCTGCAGAACATGGCACTCAATGCAGCCGAGTAAAGAGCGGTGATCATGCTTTGTGAGACTTCAGCTGTCCCTTGAAAACAGGCATACTGACAGCAGAGTGTGAAGGGGATAGTCTTGCATCATTTAATAAGAAATTAATTCCTGTCTATAAATTATTTTAACCACCATAGAGAATTATAACCCTATTAGTGTTACAGAAAGCAAATACGCAGAAAACTTTACAGAAACAGGCTCGTTCGCTAAATCCTTCGGGTATTTCATGTATTGGCTAATGTAATATATTTCGTTACCATCAAATCCTGTTGCCTGAATTTTTTTATTATGGTTGTTTTATTACTTTTAGCTTGGTAGAATCATCCTGGTTGAGATTGAGCCCTACAGGATATAGCTGCTGTTTAGCAGCTTCCTCAATGTTTCATTCACACCTTTCGTTGTTGTATCTCAACCTCACCTTGGCTATTGTTTCATCGTTGCCATTGTTGTGCATTTCCTGGAACAGCTGCTGTTTGATTTAACGCTTGGCATTTCAGCAAAATTATGATGTCCTGCTGGAAAATTAAGCACAGGGGTCTGGAAAAAAATCCCAAGAAATACATAGTTTTCTGTTTCAGCGGCAGATTTTCAACGTTTGTAAATGCCTACCTTCACATTCCCTATCACGTATATCTGGGGGTTTTGTTGTTGCTGTTTTTGAATACTTTTTTTGGTACCTACTTGTCACTCTTAGATGGGAAGAAGTTGACACTGGAGTTGAATGTTGGAGTTGAGTGTTAACCTTTTGTTCTTGCTTCTTAAAGACTTCTTCCTAACATCTTTAAAGTTCTTATACTTTTCCAAATGTGCATGTCTGAAGTACTGCTGCAAACTAATTTCCTTATCTAGTTCTTTTTTATTTCCTCCTGAATGCTATTGGGGAATAAAATCAAATGTATACAATGTGCACCAAATGGGATTGCCTCTTCCTTTATGGTCTAGTTATCGTAGACATTTGCTCTTGCTGTGCAGAAAAATAATGTTAACAGCTGCTTAATCTGGTTAGAAATGCATCTTGCTGTGTATTAAAAATGACTTCTACTTATCTTTTCTAGTGGTAGAATTTGTAAAATCACATTTTTTAAAACTGAAACAGCCTAAATGTAACCTTGTTCATTCTTTTTATGTGGTTTAGAGAGAGTGAACATTTCAAAGGTCTTTGACAATTAAAATAGACACCTAGGAAACAGCAGCCTTTTTAGGCACTGTAGTACTCCTAGAAATCTTGCCCAAAGGGCTCATAGTGGTGCTAGATTATTTCAATTAAAAAAATAAAAAAAATTATTCTCCTTCTTTTCAAATGGGATTCACTATTTCTGGAAACTATTAAATGTTCAGATTGAGGACCCACCCTTTATAAATTAATGCAGCACAGAAGAGTAATTAAATTTGGTAATCTCATTAAAGCTTTTAATGGAATTGATCATTTCAAAGAGTTTTTCTAGTTATTGGGATTTCTTAACAAAGGAGTCACTATTGGATTATTACTGCTCTTTTCCAGTTACAGTTTGTTTTCAGCTACCATGCAAGATAGTCTTTCCAGGACCTTGATTTATTTCTGTTGAGGGTGGACCAATGTGCAATTCCCCAAGGAGATGAGAAGCCCAGTTGTAGTGTTCTCCTCCAGATTGTTAGCCACTAGTTCCGTAATTTTTTTTCTAAAGCCGGTTATAAACTTAGATCTAACATTTATTTTGGAAATGCTTGTTCATTAAAGCAAAAAGTTAGAGAGCAGTCAATTTTGACTTTTTCTAAGTAACATGCTCTCTGAATCAAATAAGTTGCTGAAATCTACCGGGTTTGATTCTTCAATAACGAACACTTCCAAGGTTTCAGCAGTATATGGTAACTGGGAAATAAATAAAATCCTTATTCCCATTTTGTTTCATTTATAAACTGTTAAAGTTGTACTAATGAAATAGCATAAAACCGTAGTGTTCCTATAAAATTGCTTTGCAGGGCTGTAATTATTTTTACAGAACTTTGATCATTGTTTACAATTAGAAACAAAACAATGTAAAAAGGCAATAATAATCATACTAAGCAATTCTATTTATCGTAGCAGTTAAGTTCTACAGTGTGGATGTGTATATTTTCATTATGTGTGAGTGCATATATATCTTTAAACCTGCTATCTTGTTTTGATGCGAGCTGTTACTTCTGGCCCCATTCTCCATGTCATTTGTGACTTTTCCTCAATCATCTCTTTTCCAAACTGAGAAATGCCACTAATTAATCTCTTTCTGCATGTCATTCTGTACCTTTGATTAACGTTATCTGCTCAGAGCTATCTGTTACTGAGATATATTTTACAGGTGTGAGAGACAAGAACTGCATTCAGTATTAAAGGTGGACAGTGATGGTAAACTTAAAGGACGTGAGAATACATTATAAATCATTGCTTTATGAGTTAGAAATAAGATTTGTGAACACATGGCCAATTTTCCTGTCATACCATGCATTTTTGGTTAATTTACAGATCAGAACCAGGACTACACAGTAAGATTGCTTTCTGCATAGTAGGATAGTAGACCAGGTTAATATAACAGCAAAGCAGAGAGAACCACTGTTTTCATGCCTAGAACAGGCCCTTCAGTGAGATATTTTCAAACTGTAGATAATACTTCATCTCGTGCCATTCTGTCAACACACCCCCATTACTTGCCCCCATCCTCATCGCAGCCAAAGTGGCGGGGCAGGAGCCAGTGGTCTGCAGGCAGCAACACTGCTAGAGACACAAACTAAACTTTGTTCTCAGATCTTAATTCTGTCCCAGCCTCTCTTGGGAGAGCTGATATAGTGATGTACTCTATGTAATTACAGCACTTTTCAACAATATTTACTGTTTTAGTAGAGAAATGTACTGTGAAAACTTATATTGACGTAAAATAGTAATTAATGTCAGACTAAAATTTTTCATTTGTTCCTCACATTTAAAATGCATCTGCAGAAATAAATGTTGTGAGATTGCTTCAGACCTCTGTGAATGTTTGCTGTTATAGATACCATTTATTTTACTTTCACTGCTGAAAGATTTATTGTAAGAAATATGTGTGAAAAGATTGATAGACCTCATTTCAGAAACACTTGCAGAGGACTCGGGCAGCTGATTTGCGGGTACTAACTTCCAGGCTTCTTTGCAAAATAACTGAGTGAGGAGAACCAAAGCAGTGCGGACAGAAGGTTTCTGCAGGTTTTTGGCCATTTCTGTGCTGTGACTGCCTGTCCTCTCAAGCGTCACAATCAGATGCCAGTATAAATCCTGACTGTCTTCCTCTTATGTTCAGTGACTGGGGGGCAGAGGAGAAAGCTCCGCTCCTGCCCTTTCGAGATTGTTTAGTGTGCAAAGCAAAGGAGCAGCCGTGGGCACTTGTTCGCCTCCCGTTAAAAGGCGCAATCCCAGAAATGTATCTGCCACTCATCTTGGTGATACCTGCCGTGCTTTCACAGGAAGAACTGATGCGTATGTCCCTTGCTTATCTAAGATTCACTGCAGTCAGTGATAGAGAGGGGAAAAAGATGCCTCCTTGACTCTTCAGCACATTGGTATTGGAGAGCTCTCACTGAAATTGCACAAGGAAATCCACAGTGTTTGATCTGAGCACTTCCTTGTACAGAAAAGGTCAGTTTTAATATAAGGGACATCTGCTTAATCACTCCCCTGTTATCTCAAAGTTCTCAGTAAACTATTTTCAATATTATCACCATGATTAAAGCTCTAGTAAAAGACTCTAGGAGCTACTAGACTGACATTAAAATAATCTTAGCTTTGCTAATTATCAGTCCTATTCCTACGAACGAAGAACATATTAGACTTTGTGTTAATCTCTTTTTATCAAGCAATACCATGTACTAAACTGGAAAAGGAAAATAATGAAAAATGAAAGCAAAAAAGGAAATAAATTCCTGCAAGGTTTCCCTTGCCAGCTGATTTTCATGTGAGTCTGATGACTTCAGGTGGTTGAAAGGTGGAAAGAAGGACAGTCCAGTGGTGAGAATTAGGATGCAGTCTCTTATTCTTCAACCCCCAACTGTGCTTAAGTAACAGGATTTCTATGTGCCTGAGGAAATACATAATTCCATCACTAATTCCTTTAAGTGAAACACTTTCAAAATTTCTGGCTTCAGACTGTTTGTATTAAAACAGCTGTGCTTACTTGGGGAATGTTGTTTGGTATAACTACAGTTTATCTGCTTATAATAGCATTTCCTTAAGTTTAAAGCATTCAAAAAACTACTCTATAGTACTCTGAGTCTAATAAAGACTTATGTCTTTGATATGAAAGGCTTACCAATGTAAAAGTCTGCCAACTAAAGACTGGGCACTTTGGAAATCAAATAATGGGCTTCATTAAGTTTTCTGAGAGGACCAAAACAAAATATTTCTTGTTTGAGGTACCACTACCTCCTTGTACAAATAGATCCCTCTGTTCTGGACTCATGAGCGAAGGCCATGCTCCTTGCCAGCTGTATGAAAACAGGCTGGGTAGAGAAGGCATGGTTGATGTGAAGGTATCTGTAAATTTCTTAATGTACAAGTGATAGTTTCTTTAGTGGTAGTATAACATGACGCCTGTGCCTACAAGAAGCTTCAAGATTATGCATTAGTGTTACCTGCTTGGCTGTTCATGTTGCGTTGAAGTGCATCCCGTTTGCCTCCTGAACTTGCCTTTGTGGCTTTGTGGACTTCTGCAAGAGAAGGGGAATCCTACAGGGGTACAGATGGGGACTTCCATACAGGAAGCTGTAAGGTCATCTTTTGTGATTAATCATGCAGTATGCTTGTGTCCAAGAAAGCAGTTCGGTGTGGAGCCTTTAGATTAGCTGTTGATAGCTCTGTGCATTACTTGGGCTTGTTTTCATCACATATACAGTAACGTAACCAATTTCAAGTCCAGTCTTAAAATGCAAAGTGAATATAAAACATTCCTCAATAATATTAGTTAATGAATCAGTATGGTAAAGCTTAGCACTCGCTCTGTCAGTATGCACCAAATGCTCTATATAACCACAAAAGTACTGACCAGTAGACTCTGGCACATGGGGTTTTATATCACTGCAATTTATCCTTCACCTAGGTCCTCAATTAATTGCATTGGCTTTAGTATAAACTATTTTCAGATGCTTTTGGACATGGTTTGTAATGTATACGTGAGCATGTGATTTGACTGAAATATTTTCCAGATGTTTTTAATTTGCCTGCTCAAAATTGAATTTAGCTGAAGTCCCCTTGACTCTTAGTGTTTGAGCATGGAGTCTGAGGTTTGAGGGGAATTTTGTCTTTTTCAAATGAAGTGAAATCTGCTTTTCAAGGTGTTTGATAAAATGAAGGCCTTCCTTGATTCTTGAGGCGGTGTTTCCAGTGCTGCAATTCTAAAGGTGGTGTGGGTTAGATGTGGGGTTCTTTTGTTTGCTTTTAAATCTGTATGAGAAATTAAATTTTCATGAGAAGTGTTTGCTGTGCTGCTTTTTGCCTTATAGTATAAGCAGTACTGATAATGGCATTTTTTGGCAGCATTGTATCAAAAAGGGGGATTATATATATATTTGCAGTTATACACTGTCCTAAGTATTTTCTGTAGGCTAAAGATTTCCAGACATCTATTTCAAAACCAAATTCAATTAAAAACTTATCTTTTATGACTCTTAGCCCATAATGTTGAAATATCTTGGCATTTTGAGAAAGATAGAATTTAAAAAGGTCTCAGGTTGTCTTGAGGAAACCAGAGACATTCTCGACAGTATTTATTCCCCGTCAACTTTAATAAACAAGTTTTCAAGTAATCTACAGTTGATATAATTGGCTACTCTTAAAAAACAAGTGTCATGTTTTCTTTTGTATACATGTATCTTCTTAAGTCAGTCATATGTTTTTCTTTCTTCATTTAATTTTTGAGAAACGATATTTTAAAATATCACGAGCAGAAGTCTTCAGAGACTAACTGCAGGGATTTAGAGAACGTCCAAGCCTGGAATTACTTGTTTTGTAGGAGACTTGTGAATCTGAGCTTCAGTTCTTGGTCAGACTTTCATCTGTCCTTGTGCAGCATAGTCTTCAAGGATGCCATTTACTTTCACAAGTAGAACAACATAAAGCTTTTTTTTTTTTTTTTTTTGAAATAGCAAATCCTAGATGAGACTGAAGCAGGACAGCCTTTGTAGTAGCCTGATGACCTGGACTGAATTTCAACAGCAAGGAACCATTGTTCTTGTTGCTACAGTGTTTGTTGTCTGTCTGTTGTGTGTCTGTCTTTTTCTCTATAAAATATTCTCTGTTCCCCTAGATTTCTCCTCTTGAAATTTAACGCTATAAATCTTTAAAGGGAATGGGGAGCAGGCGATCCTTCCCTAACATCTTGCTGTACAGTGAAGACATATCCAATGCCAAGGAGTACCTGGTCCTCCTGCTAAGGACTGTGTGTACTTGTGTAGCCAGTCTCGTGCACCCTCTGATCCTCACTGTGTTATCCTTGCTCTCAAAAAAGACCTGTTGACCTTGTATGAGGCTGTACTGTGGGGACTTGTTAAAGTTGCACATTTTTCAGGAGAAATTAGGCTTTGTTATACTTAATAGCTTTCTTTATGTGTTGATTAAATAGCAGATTGTTTTTATGCCAAAATCTCTTTGCATATAGCTTAAAGATGAGGTGGAAACTTGACATTGTCGCTTTAACAGTGCCAGAATGAATGTGTCTAGTAAATTAACAAATAAATGTACTTGTGGTTTACTGTCTATAGGGAAAATTAGTTTTCACTTGAAAACGTTGGAGTGCTAGCAAATTGGGAATGTTAATTTATACTTGTTCATGCTCACAGGCTTTTTATTCTCCGGTGTTTAGCACATGTGACTGTTTAAGCTCCCTTGTGATTAAAATGCCGGTCCTGCTTGGCCTCGTAATAATCATTAGTGAGAATGAGAGTATACCCAGCCAAACACCGCATGGGTATTTGAAATCAGTTTGAAGCAGATGTAACATTGGCTTGTAGGAGGTGGCTCTGGATCCCTCCTGGGCACATGTCTGTTTTTTCAGATGTGTACCCAGGGTCCATGGGTCAGGGAAGATCCTTTTGGGATGCCCTAGATCTGGACTGCAGAGATCTCTGTAATCTCTCCTGTATTTTGAGGGTGGCAAGGAAGTGCTAGGAATTTTGTTTCTTTAATAATACTGTCAGAGTTAAAGGTCAGCAGCAGCTCACACCAGTTAACAGAAATAAGCTGTACTAGACTCACTGTCCCCATACAAGGGCTTTGTAAGAGCATGCATTAGTTATAGTGGTCCCTCTTTCTGTGTCTTTGAGACCCATTTTGCCCGCTGTCTTCCCTACTCCCTATGCCTTTTCTAAGCATAACTGAAGGAGAGTTGGTTAGAGATCGGTGATCAGGCTCAATATAACTGGCCTTTGAAAACATAAAGAAATAAATCACCAAGCATCTGCTGGACTTAAAATACCCTTTTCACCCTTTGGGTGATGTCCCTTGTTCATTACAAGAGCATATAGCTGTACACCTAGCATTTCTTTAGAGTGGACAGAGTTACAACTACGTTTCGCATAATCCCAAATTCAGCTTGCTTTTGCCTTCTTGATCTAAAACTGGAATAGAAATATATCAGGATGTTTCTCACAGAAGATTTCTCAGCTCCACTTGGTGTGGACCCATTTCTTATAAGAAGTACAAAGAATGGATTTTCCCCTTCAGGAATTTTTCTGCAGCCCCAGCCACACCCACCTAGGACTTCCTGGGTACTAGGAATGGAAAATCAGCGAGTTTATCCCAATATTGGATTGATGAGGATGATAAGTCCAGACCTGCAGATGGGCACAAAGCAAAGTCTATGGAATAGCCACATACAGTGATACATTTGTGAAGAAGAACTGGGATCACAAGCTGGGAAGTCGTAATGCCTGGTTGCTAGCTAGTGCCACCTCTTTCTCTGAGAGGCTTTCATGGGCATGTGGGCACAGAATCTGAGCTTGTCAGTGACCAACAGGCCAGTCTTACTTTTAACCCTTCCCTTCAGAACAAATGCTGTTCTCTTATATAAAACCTGCTTAGGCAAAACCATATGTAACACATTAAATGGCTTCACATCATCACTGAGGGACAGATATTTGCCGTGTCACATAGGTAACAAGCTGTATGACATGCCATAATGTAGTGTGGCAAGATGTTATGACTTTGCAATAATTAAAATACAAATGAAAAATTAGTTAATTTATGTGGCATCATCATTTATCGTACTAGAAAGCAGATGTATGGTCTCAATTAGTGCCAATGTATTAATAAAAATTCAAATAGCAGTTGGTGGAATTCATATAGAAAAACATTCCTCTGGGCTTGAATTTTTATATGTAGTAGAACAAAACAAGAGTCAGTGCCTGGAAAACCGATAATAAAAGATTATTTTCCATTTAGAATTGAATGTTACATTTTAAATGGGGGTGTGTGTGGAAAGTTGAAGTGGAGTTTGTCACAGATGGTATCTGAACTTGAATGAATTCACTTGCTGGAAGAACAGCTGGAAATAAAAGAGAACAATATTTACAGTTGTTGCAGGAGTAGTCGAAAATAGGCAATTCTCCTACCAAGTTACTTCAGTGTTGTCCTGCAAGCAGTATTTATTTTCAGAATTATTCTTGATCATGTTTTTTTTTCTAAATTTATCTTGTATTTTGAATGGCTGAGGGTGCGTTGCTTCGCTCTGTCAGTATGTATTCATTGGAAGTTGTTTGTTCACTTCTAATATTTGATGCATCTACAATAGTGCAATTCAGATGATGTAACTGTATCTGCACCACATTCTATGTATGTATAGTTAGACTTTTAGTCATTGAAGGACTCTCCAGAAAAATATATTTTCTTATACTCTATGCTCAGTATTCAGGATAGTTTGTTTTTTCAATTGCCTGTCTCTTTATGTGTATGCTTACAGGAATATCCAAAAGATAGCTCTATTTTAAAGTCAATTGAATGTAATAGAATGCTACTGGGAGCAAATGCCGAGCAAGAAAATAGAAAATATATTGTAACTGAAGTCAAGGGAATTTGGATAGGTTATACCAGCTGATTATTCGACTCTTATGGTTTAGTTTGTGTAGGACAAATTGTTCACAGAAACACTTATAGTTACAAGACTTTCTTTTTAAGCCACTTCGTTCTCCCACATAACTAGCTAAACTAGGAGTATTTTCTAATGGTCGAAGAGAACTGTGTTCTTTGCATTAAAAGAATAGCTCTTCTCTAATGGCCACAGCATAGGGTAGCACAATACCTATCCAGAAATCACAAACTAATTTTGCAAAAATATACTTAACAATCACTCTGAAAGACAGAACTTTATCTATATGCAAATTTTGTAATTGACACCACATCCTCTCATCTTACTGGAAATAGCAGATAACGCATCCATCTCCTGTCCCTTGCTCTATAGTACTCCAACCTGGCACATTTCTTGGGGGTTTTGATTTCTTTCCCTTTGAGAGAAATTCTAAATGGCATTCATACAGCAAGACTGTAGAGGGACTGGAGATAAATTCTGCACTGTTTACAGCATAAATAGGGTGAAGGAAGTCCAGGCATTTTTCTGTGCTATTGTATAGGCTGTTGCACTCTATAGTACCTTTGGGCACATGTTTTGGTGCCAAGTGAATCTGGAAAGTTGCAGCTTATCACTGTGCCTCACCCCTAAGTTACAGACCTCTCTGATCTTGGTAGTGAGGATGAAGAAACTCCCCTTGTGTCAGAAGGCAAACTCTGCAGGTGTCAACCTTTCACCCGGGGAGCCATGCTGGTTGGTGTGTTTTGTGGAATTTCATCAGTCCTTCAGTGAGTTTCATCCCCTAGGAGCTACCATCATCCTTTAAAACATCCTCCTCCTTCTTTCTATCATAAACCCAATTGGAGCTGTAGGTGTGCTATCTTATTTCCCCAACGCCACAGGTTAATAACAGCTTTCAGTTGTTACTGCTGATACCAGCTAATGTTCACTCAATGACTTAAGGTGAGTAGCTCCGTTACATCACCTCCTTTCTGAACCAACGCTTAATGAACGTTACTAAAGTCAGCAGTACTGCCTGAAGTGCTTATGTGAAAATTAAGGCAAGAGTATCAAATCTCTAGGCTAAAAAGTACTTTATACACTCACAACTAGAAACCGTGTAGCTCAGGTCACACCATTACTAATTTTGTCCAAAGCTAAGGGAAAGAAATAAATCTCAAAAGAAGCTGTTAAGGATTAATTTTGAGAAAGGTCAGCTCCTCAGATTCCAGAAATACTTGTTCATTCGGTTGCAATGCTGTTGGCAGTTTAAAATATGGGCTTGGACTTGTTGGGGAGGGGAGTAATCTATTAATCAGCACTTCATCATCTACAACTGCTTATCTTCTCTTTTCTGTAATTCCTCTTTTTAGTTGGACATCAGCATTGTCTACGTACTTCATATCATCCATCAGCAGGAATGAATGAAGTACACAGCAATATATCAGTTTGACTAAGCTCAATAAAGTGAAGGAGAAGCAGAAAATTATTGCAATAATCTTAAATCTTTAATGATAGTGGAGTTAAATATGTATCATTTTCTTTACTCATTACTGTAGTGATAAAGCCCTGTGCTAGTACATAGTCCTAATGTGACATAGAAAGTATCTTCTTATTCTGTCAGTAAAAATCTTTTCTTCTTTTTTTTTTCTTAAGTTTTGGGACAAATGGTATTTGAACTGTTTAATACTGAATACCAAGGTTCCAATAGATCTTGGAGAATACTTCTTCCAAACTCTATATAAAAACATTAACTGAGCTTTTGAAGGAATTAACTTCACTCCAACTGTGCCTCTTTCCTATGTGTTTGACAACCCAAAAAAATGTGTATTAAGTTTTCAATGAAAGAGATTCGGCTGTTCCAAAGAATGAATGGCACTCATTTTTGTCCTGGTTAAAAATAATTGCAGATGTTTCATTAATAAACTGAAGAGATTAAAATTTGATGGGAATGCAGGAAATGTTCTTGCTGCTATTTGTGTGAAAGTTTTTCCAGCTTTGGCAGAACTACACGATGCATAAGGCTTATTAGAATTGGCTGACGAATGTTCTGAGGATTCTGTGGCTGTCTAGCAAGCGCTACCCCAGGGCTGCAGGGACTGAGCTGAGCTCTCCCAGCACATTTGCCCTGGGGCTGGGGGTTTGGATTAGACTGGACCTTAAAGCAAAAACAGAGATGGTCTTCCTGTCCTTGCTGACGTGAGGCATGGCAAAAGCAGGGAAGATGGGAGACAGGTGAGAGAAGGATGAAAGAGGTGATGTGAGAATTGCAACCTGGTGAGGCTGCAGCAGACTAGAGCTACCTGGACAGGAGACTCAAGCTGATGTCATGGTGGGAGGAAGAGCAGAGAGAGACCCAGGTGAGTGGGGGAGCAGGACACAGAGGTGGAAACAGGAACCATATGGGGCCCCGGAGAAGACTGGTAAGTGGGTGCGACAGAGCATCCAGTAGAGGCAGAAGAGAAGACAATGCTGGAAGACCCTGTGTAGGACGAGGTGAACTGAGGAGGTCTGTGAACAAGAGTACATTAGCCCCACCAGAAATGGGACAAAACCATAATTCCTACATCAGAGATTTCTCTGCTGTTAGTGTTAATGAGTTCACAGTAGGTTTGCAGGTATCTTCTAAGTTTAAATCTCTTTGCTTACTTTACACAATTCTGTGCTGTGCATTCAACTTTGCTTATTAAACTTTGAGAGGAACGTTAAAGTAAGGCTGAATTAGGAAATTTTAGAGGGAGCTGAAGGAACAGGTTCAGATTAATTTAATTGGTTTTCTCCATTTCTTCTAGCCTAGTACATCCATGCACAGAAACTATGTCAAGGTTAAGGTTTTGATACTTGACTTTACAAGTTCAGAAGTGTCGGAATCACCTGTGCAATGATGGATGGGGCTATGTAGCAGCAGCAGCAGCAGGGAAAAGACAGCAATGTTTTGGCAGCCCATTTGCCAGTTCTTGCAAGAGGACTGACTCAGAACACACACTGCCTCAATCAGTGAGAAACTTTCCGGGTTAAGAGTAATCCATGCAAAGAAAAACAACCCCTTTCTTGGTGCAAGGGATGCAATATGAAGTCATTGCTTTTAATGAAGCTGTTCTGAGTGAGACTGAACTTTGCAACCTCAAAGCACACGTAATTGTTGGTTTTGTTGCTTTATATATCTCTCCATAGTCCTGAGAATTCTGGTCATATTTTAGGTAAGTGGTGATTATGAAAACAATTTATGGATTAACACGGATTAAATGGAGGTTCTTTCATAGGAATATTTCAGCAGTAGGAATGATAAGCCTAAATGGCACTTGTTGTACAGTTTCTAAAAACTGCACTTTCTGCTGTGGATTAGACTTACAATCAAAGTTCTGATTTAAATTCTCCTTAATAACTTCATGTGATAACTTTTCCTTTCTGTGCCCTCTAAATTACTTTGTCTGTTCTAGATAAATTGATCTCATCAAGAGTGAAAAGGACATCTTTTGTGAAGCATCAAATCTTTCTTGCTAGAATCTAGATTTATTAACTTCACATTATGAAGTTAATAAATGTTGTCCCTCTCTCCCTTCTGACACCTTTGAGGATCGAAGGGACTGAATACTTAGAGGTTTAGGACATTTATGTTGTAATGAGGAGTCCTTAAAAATGAATTGCATCCTTAACTTAGGGGCTGACACCCAATGTTTGGAAAAGGCACCTTTTGAAGGTGGTTGTTGTTGTTGCTCTTTTTTTGTTATTTGAAGAAATCCATTCGAGACTTTCAGATCTATTCTCTCAGACATTCGGTGTGTAGCAAGATGTTCACCTCCTTGCTTCAGGCTCCAAATGGAGATTTAATGAAATGAATAGTTCTAAAGCAGCAGTCTAAACATAATTATAGCAGGATGCGTTACTGAGATTGTAACCTCAAGTTGTACAGTAACTGTAGACATCGTATTCCCCAGGGAAACCTCCCAGCAAATTTAAAAGGACAAACAGTAATCTAGCAGCCCAGACCACATGTGTGGTGCAGGTACATACAAGATAGACAGTAGAATGGCAGAAGCACTGATATACACATTTCAGAAGCAATGTCATCTCTTTGTGCTCCTGAAGATGACGCAGGAAAAACTGGGAGATGTTCAAGTGCTCGCGATGTCTGCTGATGACAGCTATCATTCCAGAAAAAGACAAGTTTTCAATTATGAACTATAGTTATTTGACCTATAGAACACTATTGCTTATATATGCAAGCTGCTCTCAAACATAGCTGATTTTTATTTAGAGCATTTAGGATACACTACAAATGTCTGGACGTACGAAGGAGATGTATTCAGAGTCACAAATACATAAATGTCTATATGAAAAAAAACTAATACAGTCTACTTTTTTAAAGGATTTTATGGAAATACTATCATTCTACTTGTCAAAGAGGTACAATTTCAACCAAAGCACTCTGTGACTATTCTTTTGAAGGAACCCAACCAAAGTACTTGTGGTTTTGCCTGAAAGCTATAGTTAGCATTAATTTAGCTAAAAATATGTAACAAAGAATATTTTATCCAGCTGTAATTGTGTGATGATGAATTGGTGGGAATATGTAGCCATTTGTTATGCTTATATAGCAGTTCATAGCTGTAGTAATCCTAGATCACTTCAGTCTTCTCTGTGAATTAAGCAATATTAATATCCCATTTTGTCAATGGAGACTGAGAGACAGAGCGCAGGAGAGCTGTATTTTTCACTTTGGGTTTTTTTTTTTCCTGGGAATTTTTTTCAGTTATAATGGCTTAACGTCCCATCTCTCTCTACCCATGCAGATAAACTTCTTAGAAAACTTTGGAAGTACTTTAATTTTCAAGTTCAGATATCTTCTAGGACAAAGTAGTCATAGTTTTGAACTTAGACTCTCCCTCTGTTTAGGATTGCACCTAGAAGTAGGGAAGAATAAGGATGCTAAAAGCTCTCCCAGACATTTTCCATAACTTCAGCCCAAGGCAAGACACACACTGCTGCAATTGAATGAGTGCCCACTCCATTTTTGCATTTGTCCAATTGCATCTGTGGCGAATTCAATCACTCTGTGCACTGAAATACCCTGGAAAATGAAGCGGTATGTCTAGGGCTTTGCTGTGGGGATGTCTGTATGAAGATTTAGCTGATTCAGGCTCCTGTTTCTGGTTACCTAAGCTGTAAATCCTGAACTTGAATGACTTGCCCAAAGTTACCTAACAATCCTATTGTGGAGCAAATAATTTAAATTGATATCTCTGAAGTTATTATCCTCCCATTCACTGTCGATATAGTGATTAGAAGCTGTCTGAGGCAATAGGTTAGTACTTTAACTCTTCCTGAACTCAACAGGAGCTGTTTTGAGTGTGACAGCTTCCAGCATGGTGCCTCTTAGCCGGCAATTTGCAGTTGAGTTGTAGAGCAGAGGAGCAGCACGAGAGCTGCAGCTGTGCCACTTCCAGTGAGACCCGTGCCAAGTGCTACCAGGCATTTACCTCTCCAGCTCTGAGGTCTTATGGGCTGAAGGCAGGAATTGGGGAGATATTTTTCGCTCTTGTTGGTTCTCCATATCCTTTTCTACATATGGAAAAGTGCTGATTTATGTGGAAAAAATACTCCTTACCTTGGCAGAAGTTAACACTCCTATCGGCTCTTCTTTTTTCTCGCTCTTTAATTTTGTTCTTTGAATCCAGTTTCTGGATTCATTTGTCTTATCTTTATATTAACAGAACTCATAATCTTACCACAGTGCCTGTGCCCAGTTCAAACCTATCAGTTTTTTACACGTGCTTTTCTTTCATTTCTGATGTTCTTGTTAACACACTTTTATTAAGCAAGCTATAGAGCTCATATCAGGCTGTTTCAAAATAAGTATTCCTAATCTTCTCTGTCAAATTCATTCTGTGCATGTATCTTCTGGTAATTCAAACTTGCTTTCCTCTTTCAGCTGTCTGCTTTTTTAAAATTATCACAATCTTGATTCAAATCTACCTGGTTATCAGTTGACACAAATGGGTTTATTAAGGTTTCTTACCCTCTCTGTCTGCCAGATCTCATATTTAGTAATGTGTTTTACTTCTACCTTATTGATCAAAAAATCTTCTTGAATCATTCATCTTTTTCTTTTAGTTTTCAGAGCTTGTTACTCAAATCATTTAATAGTTCATTTTACATTTATAGTATTTCTAACCAGAATCTCTTTTATGTTCTGATTTTGTTGTAGGGAATACCTCAAAATTCCCTTCTAAGCCAATCCATATTTACTAAGTAATAAATATGTCTGTCAGTGTTGTTGTAAATGAATCTTCCCTTTTCTGAAGGTTTCCAGGACTCCACTATGCAGTTTTCTACTTGCTGTTAAGTATGAAGAAAACTTCTAATCCTTTTAAGACATAAGAGTTTTAGGTCTATGACTTCCCAATCCCCATCAAGTATCTTTGAGAGGCAACTGCTGTACAATATCTGAAATATCTACATCATCTGCAAAATCTATACTTTAAACAGATATGCTGATCTAAAAAAAAGCCAGAAAGAGATCTCACCTGGACAAACTAGAGATAAGTAGCAACCCTTTTGTAGGCATTCTGAACTATGCCTTTCCATTCCTCATTCCCGGAGGAGCCTGCTTTTGCTTATTGTACTTATCTACATACTTATGTATGTATATATTGGTAAAATTGGCAGAAAGTTTTAATTTGTATACGTGTGTTTATACAGATAGGTACAAGTCATCTTCTATAATACAGTACAGAAAAGGAGGGTAAAACAACCTATTCTGAGGGTTGTTTTAGTAAAGACTTTGGGGGGGGGGGGGGTGTGTGAATTATGCCCTGGTGCCATCAAATCACAAAATATGATTTCCTTGCTGTTATCCCAGTGACAGTTTCAACAAGCAACTTATGGGTCTGATGTCAGTGTAACTCTGGGGCTATATTGTAACTTCACTGGTTCAAAACTGTTTTTCTTAGCTCCAGCCCCACATCTGTGCTAAGGTACAGGTGCACATGGGAAATGCACACAAGCATTCAGAGTTATTGTAAAATGCTCAGCTTTTCTGAAGAGTGCAGGCTGGATGCCCTGGCATAGCGCAATTCCTACTTCCTGCCCTTGGAGCTCATATCTGAGGACTGATACAGCTGTCTTTTGTCCTGCTTTGTGGTGAGCATTGACTGCCGCAAGAGGCAGGAGAGCACACAGTGACTAGGAGCCTCCTGGCCCTCCTTCTGTGTTGTGTGTCCATCCTCTGCGTCCACTCCCAGCGAGGCAAATGTGGCCCTGGGGTCTCAGTAGTAAGTGCTCCCCTTCCCTATACATGCCATGACTAGGTATTTGCATAATTAAGAATGTGTTAGGCTAACAAAAACCTCTCTCATACCTGCTGGCATGATGAGGGACCTGGAGAAATATACCTTGAACTTAACATCTTGTAGTGGTAAGCAGCCTTCATTCACCGTTTTAGGTATCTGCAGGCTTCAGCTGACTCCATAGTGCTAATTTGCATGCCATTAGACATTCATTAGACATGGTGGTTTGTGCTTCTTTTCATGCATTGTCAATTGATGTAAATTGGTATGGCTAACAAAACACCAGTAGATCAAGATGTCTTACCCTAAAAAGCCTCAAGCTGGATGCTCTAAAGTGACACAGAGTTTCCCAGGGCTTAAAAAGGAGTCTTTGTAAATTAATGAGGCTAGTTTAGTACATAAGCAGTTGTGTGGGTATATACTGTATAAGCTATGACAATGGTAGAATGGGAGAGGTTGTGGTTGATCTCTATAAATGGACCAAATGGAAGGTAGAAATGTTGTTTGCATTAAAGGGCAGCATTGACACCACAACTGTAATAAACTTTCCACAAATAAATGTAATTTGGTAATGTGAAGGTTGCTAAACACTAGAGTGGTGAGGTTCTGGAGCAACTTTCCAATTAGAGTAGTGGGGACAAGAAACCAAATTGCTTCTAAGATGGAACTTGCTCATTTATGAAGAGGTTATATTGTGTCGTTGCCTGTGATAGCAGGGAATTGCATTTGATGACCCAGGAGGTCCCTTCCAGGCTTGCTTCCTATGAATATGCAATCATTATGAAAATAAATAAAGCTTCTGGTGTGCTTCACTGGGTGCAAAATCATTTTTGTAATAACCCTAGGAACCTAGCTGGAAATAATTAGTAGAATTACCCGTTATAATCTGAAGACACAGAAAGCTGAAGTGAATGAAGGAACAATGTGGAGAGTCTTTTACTCTCTGGATTTGGGTGGCAAAATTGTGTATGATGCACTTCCTTGAAAGGGTAATTGCTATTAAAGCAATTTGTTTTATGTCCTTTGCTTGCATTTACAACAGAACTTATCGTATGGAACCATATATTCCCTCCTCTATTGTACTGTATCTGTGCGCATTTTTAGCTATCCATCCCATGCTCCTATGCTGTGTATTTAAATGGCTAACAATAGAAATTGCTGGCATTTACTGAATATCCAGAATTAACTTGTCCAAGATTTCCTTCTCTTCTGAGAAAGCATGCACTCCTTGCTGTTGCAGTAGTCAGTGGTTCCCGAGTGACCTTCTGATCTTCAATTCAAGTCTTTCAGATGGCTGCTTGACTTGTGCTTCTACTCATAGAATATATGTCATCCTGGGGTTACTGAGGCTAGTGGCTGTATTTCTGAGCAGATCAGACCAAACAAAGCAACACTGCTCAAAATCCAAATATCTCTGTAAAGCATCCTCAAAATATTAAGAGTAAATCACAGGACTCTATGCTGTGCTACAAATCTTGTGATTCAATGTGTTGAAAAGGAACTATTAGGCTTCCAACTTGGGATAAAATAATCACAGGAAAATAGGTGGATCTGTCAAGTTGTTCAAAGATAATGCTGAAATATGCAGCAATCTGCTCAGCAATAAGGCTGTCGAAGACGGTAAATATTAGTCTAGAAAATGGAAAAATAGACAATTTTTTACATTAGTGCTTGTGAAAATAACTTGTATTTGACTTTGCATTTTAATATTTGCATCTTTAACCCACACTGGAAGGTTAGAAAAAAAAAAAAAGGCAGAAGAAGCTATTATGTTAAAAAAAAAAAAACACAAACAAAACAAAAAACCCCAACAACCCTCAATCCCTGCTGTATGACCTTGTAGAAGAGAAGTACAAAGAAATGGTTTGTATTAAAAAAAAAAAAAAAAAATTACTCAGGCAAATCTAGTTTTAGTTTAAACAAATCTTTAAGGTTCATTTACAGTACAAAACCCTAACGGCTCTGGAGACCTGACAAGAAGGAACAAAAAGTTTCGGCTTCTTCCTGCAAAATTACAAAGTCACCTTTTCCATTATCAGTTGCTATAAGTCTTCCCAGTGCACTTGGTGACCTAAAAGATGGTTAAAATACACTGACTTGCAATGGCGAAAGGATCACTAGTCACACCAGACTTGGACAGTTCCGAACTCAAACTGTGTACAACATGCAAACACAAAACCTACATTTTCAGTTTTCTAGTGTTATGAGGGAATCTACTTGAAAAACAATGTTGCTGGTTCTGGGATTGCTGATAATTGATCAGTCTCACAACTGCAAAGGAGCAGTAATGGTGCAGCATCACTCTTACTTGGTGCCTATTAGAAGAGTGTGAAGAGTCCTGCAAATGCTATGGAGTGCAAGAAGGTGTTTTAAATCCACTACAGATGTTCGCATTCCTCACCATTTTAGACATATTGCTCAGGTAGAAAGAAATTCATTGTCCTCTTTAATTTCTCAAAGATCATTAAGAAATGATGCACTAAGCTACGCTGTGCTTTACTGTCATTGTTCAGTGCAGAAGAAATGCAAGCCTGTAAGATACAATGTAGACATAGCTGGTTGTGCTTCCTGGAGTTAAGGTTACCTTGTATGTCCATTTTGTAAGATTTGTTTCTGCTGAGTTGAGCTTTGTCAAGCTGAAGTATGCTTGGCTGCTGCTATGGGATGAATTTGAGACTTTGTCAGCAGAAATAATTGAGCTTTTTCTTGGAAGGAGACTACATTCTTAATTGTTGGCTGAAAAGCTCTCGCACTTTCATATTTCAGACCAGACACTTTGTCTAGAGGGCTGCTCTGTTGCTGGGGGTGTCTTTTTTTTTTTTTTTTTTTTGTTCTCATAAGCATCCAGCTAAATCAATTCATGTAGTCATGTTACTGACTTTGCTTTTATTTTCATGTGCTTCATTGAGGCTGAGTGGGTTTCTAAGTAAGAAGATATCACTATTCGTGGACCTGCCCTAGCTCAGGGATACGTAAGCAGCTGCTTTATGGTACCAGTAAGGCATCCTGACTTAGAGCGGGCAAGTGAATGCTCCACTACTGTAGTGCTTCTGCTGTGGCACTAAGGTAGGATAGCCCCCAAAGACTAAATGCAGCAGGGACTGGAGCTCAAGGCAGATGCTTTGGCTGGGCAAAGGATGCTGGAAGCTGAAATAAGGAGTAGTGAGGTGAGAAGTGAGATGGAATTGCTGGAGGAAGACTGTAGGCAAGCGAGTGCACGTGGGTTTATTCAAGCACATTCCATAAGGGCTGGTGTGAGCAGTGGGTGCTTGGGGTAGCAGCGACAGAGATCAGAGGAGTACTTAGGACTGCTGTCTGTGAGAGTTGTCCATGCAATGATGTTCCTGGGGTAGAAAAAAAGAATGTGTTCATATAATTATGCATGCACAGTGTTGTGATGCATCTATTCAAAGGAGCAGAATTAAGCTTAACTGGACTTGACTTTGCAACCTGAATGATTCACAACAGTGTTTTGCATGCAAGAGAGATATGTATGCTTAGTTTCAGCTGGATTTCTGGGTGGTTCAGTGCAGACAGTTTAAACAGTGCTCTTTCTTCTCCCTTACCCCGGGATTCACTGCTTACCTCCAGTGCGACCCCAGTCAGTGCAGTTTGTCCTTCTGCCTCCTACCAGCAGCAGTGTGATCCAAGCTACATATCTCTGTTGTAACTATGTTTTATGTGGAAGATGTGGCTCCGATATCAGCTCCTGAATTTCTTTCTGTGTATTTGTGGCAAACAAATCTGCTGGTGTATGGCATTCTTAGTCTGTAGCAGATGTCCACCTATGTACCCTCTACATATGCTGCTGACAGCTTAACAACTGATGTCATCTAAAGATAATTAAATATTAAGTCTTGAATAGGGTCTAGTATCCTAACAGTAATTGAAATAGCATAATATATTTGCCTGTGTTTACTGTGGTGTGCTAAGCCAGATGCTTTTCATCATTTTGATCCTTTTCATGCAGCTTTTCTCATATAATGCAGCTTCATGTGTGAGCAGTTGTATTAAGTAACAGCCCTACGTTCTTTCTATCTGTCTTTGCCGTAAGAACAAGCTACATGCAATAAATGCATCTCTATTCTTAAAACAAGGGAGGGCAATTGCAGAGACATTCTGCAGTCACCTATTGGAAAGAATCTGTCTGAGATATTCTTCATAATTCCTTTAAGCTTTCTTGACTGCTACTTACTACTTCCCATCCCGCTCCTCTCCCCCTTAACTACTGAGCAAGTTTCCTATTCCTGGCTCTGATTGCAGGGTTTCCTGAAGCTGTTCTACACAAAAACCAATGGCTTTGGTTTTGCCAGAACTATACAACCTTTGCATATGGGTCAAATTTAGGGGCCCACTTAAGCCACTCCCAAGATTGCCTTGCTGGGGAAAAAGGGACAAGGGGAAGGCAATGTTGCATTTGAAATTTGTAGCTCTGTCTCTTGGTCTGGTAAAGGTAAGTACTGTAACCTCTGGATTTGCCTTGACAGTAGTTAACATGGAACTGAGGGCAGCAAGAGCACTAGGAGCACCATCAGCCTCTGTTACTTAGCTGCTGTTGGGAAGATGGACCCTATGAGTACCTCAGACCTCTTGGGGATTACCTCAACATACTCCCTAGCACTAAAACACAAGATGTGAAGTGCTGTGTTTTAAGTTCATATAGCACATCAATAGCTAAGTGGGGAGAGTAATTTGCTTGCTGTAACATCGTGGTCCTGCATTATGGCTGTGGTTGTCTTTCACTAACTGCATCTCAAACATAAAGTGAATCTTCTGCCTTTCTGTAGCTAATAGTCTAGTCTCTTGATATGAGAGTGTACGCAACAAATCAGTCTCTTTTGAGGAGGGAAAGAAATGGCAACCAAAGCTGTAAAGGCAGGCTGTGTGATGGAGAGCTAGATACAAAACACCAGCTAAAGTCTGTCTGGGTTTGGGGTGTTTTTTTGTTGGTTTTTTGTTTGTTTGTGGGTTGGTTGCTTTGGGTTTGTTTTTTTTTTGCCTTAAGGGACAGAACCCAGATCTCCTGGTTCTTTGCCCAGTCCACTACCACTAGGCAGCAGTATCCAATAGTGTGTATTCATTATTCACTATAAATTGAAAAGTTATTCTAATTAGACAGCACTGTAATCCTCCTGCTGCTTTGGATCAGATGTCTTCCAGTGTAAACAAAACCGCATCAGATTTGAAGAAGTGGGTCAGATCAAGAGGCGTTGCAGTGCATGATAGCATAATCCAGTGGAATTGGTTCTAAAATGGTGCCTCTTGGTGGGGGAAGGGGACACTGGACTGCAGCCTGCACTTTGAAAAGGTCACTGTATTGGAAGAGTGTAAAAATTCAGTGTTGGTCAACGCCACATTTTTTATTTCAGGGCCTATTGTAGGTGCTGCATTTACACAAGGAATCCCATGTGTTTCATGTGCTTTCCCTGTCACAAAGCTACACAAAAATTTGAGTGAAATACAGTTTCAAAAGTCCATTTGCAGAGCAATGAAATGAAACCATCTTAATTTAACAGAATGTAAAAGTGTATAAATTTGGCAGTGACATATGGATATATAATTGTACAGCTTATGTACTGCATCAATGAGGTATAAAACTTGTCTCAGGAATACAGCTATGCAGTGACTTTTATTCCACAAATCCATCAGAACAGCATATCAATGAAAGTATATTCTTTCCACAGTGTTTGGAAGACATTTGTTACCTGTTAGCACTAGTCATCATACAGTTCAGAGAGTCACTGTAAGGCCTGAGAGGGCTGAATTTACCCCACTTGAACTTACTCTCATGGAACTATTAATTGATATGATTTAATATTTCTGACAAATATCAGACTCCAGGCTGAAAGGACCATCTCGGCTGTGGGGCAGTTCGGTGTGGGCTTTGCTATCTCTATGCTTCTGGTTTGGAAGGGATTTGCAGGGGGTGTTGGAACAGGACAGATGGTGCACAGCTGCAGGGAGGCAGAGGCAGAAACAGAAGCCCAAAGTACCAAAAGAGCAGAGAAAAGCATAGAGGGCTGCTAGGGATGAGGATTCTGAGGAGACGCTTTGATAGAGATCTTCAAGATCTCTCTATCTCCAGACTGTTTTCATAGCTCAACTCTGTATATGAGGGATCCTTTTCCACAGTCTGTGCATTGTTGCTCACATTCCCACGTGTATGAGAGACAGTGAACAATGTGGGGCTGGATGGAGAGCTACATTTGTCTGTAGATAAATGGAATTCAAAGCTGATGGAAACCAACCACATATACTTTGAATACTTACAGCTACAGAGGTAAACTGGGGGCATGCAAGGCTCTCACTTAAGATCAGCAGTGGCTAGATGAGCAGGCCAGTAAGAAAAACTCATCAGAGTTACAAGAAGCTTGAAAATAAACTTTGCATCTTGTGTGAACAGTTCAGAGTTTGTAAAAAAACAAACAACCAAACAACCAAACCACACAAAACCCCAAACAACAAAAAAACCACCCCCACCCCCTCCAAACAAACAGAAAAAAAAGCCCACACCTATTCCTTGTTGCATTTAATTAATAACTACTACTATTATATTGGACTTTCTGGGAATCTGTGCTGGAGAAGAGGTCTGGCATGAGGGCAGTCTGAGTTTGCACCCCCAGGCTCTGGGGTTATGTGCGGCTTTTTTCTGACCAAGTCTGTGAGTGTCTGGGCAGCTGGACATTGGAAACAGAGAAAAGGCTTGTCCCAAGTAGTGCATGCATACCCAAAGTTACATTGCAGCAAAACCTCCCCATCCTTGGAACAACTGCGTCACCTTCACAACACCTTTTATCAACATAGTCAACATTATGAATATGTTTTCCTTCATCAGATCTAAGTAAGGAATGCAAGGAACAAATCTTTTTGTAGAAACCATTTAAGGCTCTCAAAGTGTATTTGTTGCATATGCTCGACAAAATCTAGAACAAATTCAACTGCCTGCACAAGACAGGCTATTTTACACTGACAATGCAAAAAGCCAAGCACAATTTGGAAAGCAGCTTATTCTGAATGTTGGTTATAATGGAACCCTTTAGCTTAATTCTAAGCAAAGAGATGAAAACAATCATTAAATTTCTTACAGCTCTAAAAGTACAAGAAGTGTGAAACATGATGAGCCAAAATTTAAGATTCAAGTTTATAATCTAACAAATCTCTAAAATCCTCTATTGCCCCCAAAGTCTGAATGAGAAAGAGGTAAGTCCATCATGATCATGGAATTCAGATACTTCAGGCTGAGACCAGCCAAGGTAGTTTTCAATCCTTCCTCGCCTAGTAAAAAAGAAAAGCTGATACATATTGTTTAAAAAAAGAGTGTGACAAAGTGAAATGCTTTAGTAGTTGAGTTTCCTGACATGCATACCTTAGCAGCATGCTGTACTCTACCAGACTGGGGACGCCAAAGGTGGGAGAGACATTTACAGTCCAGACTCCTTAAATTGAAATATTCTCTGTTGTTTCCTTGCTGGGTCTTTGCATACATATTTGCAAGTGCTGGGCTGATGAGACTGAAATTTGGGAAGGAAAGTAGAGAGATCAAGTTGAGTGCAGCATATGAATTGGTAAGAAGAAAACCTGTATCTGATTCTGAAATGAAAAATGTTATCTCTTTTTGGAGACTGATGATTAATTTTTGGGAAATGGGAAGCAGAGTGGCAAATATCCCAATGCTTTCAACACTGACTTTGTGGCAGAATGACGCGAAAGATCTTGATTTTGATACAATACTAAGGATGCTAAAGAGCACGTATTACCCTTACCAGCCTGGATAATTAAAAAACAAAGAAAGAAAGAAAAGAAGAAAGAAAAAAAAAAAAAAAAAAGAAGGGGCGGGGGGAGAATATTGATCCTGTGAAGGACCATAGGATGTCTGATCACAGTACCAAAACTTAAGTCATAATTCTTATTTTGATGTCGGTTATGAAACGTACATTTGTTAATGGTTTACCTAAATGCGATGGAATGCCTTTCCAAAGCTGATCAGGGTTTCATTTCTGCACTTTGTCAGCATGAAGTAGGTAATCTAAGCCTTTTCATCTCTGGGTACTCATCTGTGCTGAAGAGAGATCTGTTAATTAGAGCCTTCTCTCAATATGGATTTTCTTTCTTTCTGTGTGTATGTGAGTGGAATCAGTCTTTTAACAAAGCAACCAAGTAAGTTTGTATTAAGTGCTCTGTGGCAGCACTGGATTTGCAGACACAGAATGCAAATCTGTCGCCTTTTGTGTTTGTGAGGAAGGTTCTGTCTCTTCTGTGGGTGAAAGAATAGACTGGAAGAACAAAGAGCAGTTTCGTACCTGATTCTTTGCCAGTGTCTTAAGTCCTGTATGAAATCAATAAAGCTGCCATCTATTTTTTCCAAGGTACTTGTTGAGAGTTAGGGATTGCAGAGGTTATATCAGCCCAGGATACTTGTATGATTAAACATGTCGTATGTATGTTTTTGTATTGGCTTTGTGGCCTCCAAGAAATGTATGAGTAACAAGAGAATTAAGGAATGCCATAAATAACCCCATTTTCAAATGGGTCCTGAGTAGAGCTTTAGTTCAAATACACAGGAGCATGTCTACTCCATTGTCAGAGTTAACTTATCTGTCTTCTAAGTATGTAACCACTATCACAGTGGAGAGGTGATGTGCAGACATTACCAAAAAAAAAAAAAAAAAAAAAGGAATAAAAGAGGAAATGTGAATATCCCTATCATTAAAAATCTCAAAAATTCAGTGACAATCAATGACTAAGCATTGGTCAGTGAAAACTAGAAGGACCAAAAGAAGTCAGTCTTCCCACAGATAAAGGCGAAACTGTATATAAGATTCATAAGTATCTGCTTGAGATAACAAAAGACTTGGAAAGGAGATTGAAATAAGAGAACAAGCAGGTAAAAAGTAATGCGTGGCTGTAATTGTCAGTAAAATTTAAAAGTTTATCACTAGTAATAACTTTTCCACAGTGAACAGACAAAAAACAAGTTAAGAACTTTGCTGATGCAATTTGAGAAAATGATGAAAACATAGTAAAAATTGTGTTAAAGCAACATGGAGATTAGATTAATGAGTTGACTATCACTTGTACATTTTCAGATAATGTACTTAAACCAAACTCTTAAGAGATTTTTTTTTTTCTGAGTAATCCTAGTAAACAGTGCATGCTTCCCTCTGCTCTATTTTTGTTCTTGTGAGAGGCTGCAGACAAGTAGAAGAAAAAAAAGGTCAGAGCTGTGCGTGAATGAAGGCTCCAGCAAGAAAAGATCAGAATGTTTCTTATGCATCTCTGCCACTTATTCATTATATTGGAAAAATGTGTGATACTTTGATTTTCTCATCACAAAAGCCACTTTGCCTTGAGACCCTTAAGACACATTCATACAGTGGAGTGGTCGAAAACCACGGCTGTGTAGCATGCCGTACAGCCATCTGCCGTGGTCCTACCAGTGCAGCTCTGCAATGGCATTCACGGAGCCCTGCAGCTGGACAGAGCCTCCTCCGTGGGGCAGAGCTGGTGAACCTGGGGGAATGGAGTTACTCTGCCATGCTGCGTGTTTCCCCCTCACACATGGGAGTGGAACATGGCTACCTGGATCGGGGCTGGTCTCTTCTGTAGCCCCTGTCTCAGTTTTACCTCCTGTTTCTGCAGCTGATTCTCTGTGAACAAACGGTTTTCACTCAGCATGTGAAAAAAAAATGTATGAGCAGATAGTACAGGAGTTACCAGAACAGGAAGATTCTCCCAATTGGTGTTGGTCTGTGTTTTTGTTTTTGTTTTTGTTTTTGTTGGGGGGGTGTTTGTTTGGGGTTTTTTTTCTGTTTTGTTTTTTTTTTTTTCCCAAAAAACTGAAGTGGTATTATGGTATTGTGTATAAATGGATGTATTTTCCCTTGCAGTCAAGGTTCCTTAAATACTAAGATTCATTTATATGTTCCTGGTTTTATTTTATTATAATTTTACCTTTTCGCAATCTTGCTTGAAATATCTTACAGTGAGTGTCTGGCCATCTTTATTAGTTTTTAAATTTCAGTAAAATGATTCCATTGTTTAAGTCAAGGGGATTAAAGGAAATCATGTTCTTCTGCTCAATTTTTTCCTCACAGATGGATTACTGAGAGAAGTTATTACCTTTAGGCATTTAAAATTTCACACAGTGTTTTCTCAAACACCAGGGACATGTCTTTTGGCTTGAAAATTCAAATTCAATTGAATTTCAGGCCATGTCAAATTTAGCACTGAGAATGGCAGGGGTCCAGGGTAAGTGGGCATGTGGTCATCCATGAAGCCTGTATCAAATACATAGGCACCTCAGTAATGGATTACAGTTGCATTTTTTTCAGGTAATTAGATCGTGGCAAGCTAGCAATAGCATTAATTCTTGCTAGCCCAAAACTTATTTTCTTAAATATGGTATACGATATATAATGGATAATGTAATAAAATATAACCTATATAAACATAATAATCTTTTTTACTGTAAGGGTGTAATCAAACACTGGAACAGGTTGTCTGGACAGGTTTTGGATTCTCAAGGCATAGATTTATTCAAGTCTCAATTGGACACAGCTCTGAGTAACCTGCTGTAGCTGGCCCTGCTCTGAGCAAGGACGTTGGACTAGATGATCTCCACAGGTCCCTTCCAACCTCAGCCTTTCTGTGATTTTTATATTTGCAACACGCTTACTGTAGTTTTATTAGACTGAGACTTTCCATGCCAATTTTCATCCTGAAGCACATTTTTATGACAAAATTTCAAGTCCCAGTAAGAGGTTTATAATGGAAGTGCTGACAAAACCTTTCCTACAACAGTACAAATGTGCCACTATTATATATAAAGAAAGCACGGAATAAGGTCTAGAGTTAGGGATTGACCTATAACTTATGCATGACAAAGCATTAGGAATGCTTATAATTAGCAATTATCAGTAGCAGTCTCCTATGATTTTCTATATCATATAGCCCTTTAATATCTGCTTTCAATTTCCTCTTAAATTAGTAGAATATCTATTTCATAATGTATTTGATCTGATTTTCTTACGCTTTCAAAAATCATTATCAAAAGAACCAGCTGAGCCTACTTTTATTTGTCTGAGTTGTTGATATCTTTTTTCCGTTTATTTTTAGATTCGTCAGGTTTCTTACCTATTTTATTTTTGTGATTCTAGGATTGCATTTTATTGTTTGTACAGCGATGCATTTTCCTTTGGAGAGATTGTCCTTTATGTACAGTATCTGTTATTTCAAACTATAAGGCAGCTTAATTTTTGAACTTAGACAGACAGCTTTTTTTTTGCCTTTTTTTTTTTTTTCTCTCCTCCTTAGTGTCATACTGGGTGGGGTTTGGAAGTAGGAAACTATGTCAGAGCGTTCCCGCCTTCCCCTCCCACTTGGGATCTGCTGCTGCGTTTGAAGAATAAGAAGGGAAAAAGGATGTTGCTCTTCTATATTTCATCTTGGAGGTGGTTTCATTTCTGCACTGAAAACAGTGACTGAGTGTTACTGAATGGACCTAATTCTGCAAGTTGTAGCACAATCATTCCCCGTTAATTTTATCGGCAGTTGGGGCTGCTCAGAACTTTGAAGCCAAATTATGCAAATCATGTTGGGAAACTTTCTGGAGGAGGAAAGGTATTGTAATGAATCTAACCTATTTACTCTCTTTAACTCAGTGAGAGGAAAGTGGTCTGAACAGGGAGTTGGAAAGGCACTGAAAGGAAGAGTAAAGGCTCCTTCATTTAGGATTGCAAAAACAAATCTGTCCTTCTTGTAGAGGCCTGAGAACTTACTCTTCAAAGAAAGAACATCTGCCAGTAAAAACAAGGTTAACTTGCTTGCTGTGATTTTTTTTTTCTTTTCTTTTTTTTTTTTAAGGAGAAGAATCTATTGTGACAGAGTCTAGAAAAGTCAAAAAAGAAGGTTGTTAGGAAGATGCGTAACTAGGGAAGACATTTTCTTTCTGTTTTTCCTCAGGAAAAAGAGGGCTTTACTTTGTGCCTTGGCTTTAGGCTGTAGCTATGACACCTGGCTGCCCCCGTGCTTAGGGAACGCTTACGTGGACTGCTCAGTCCACCATGCATAGACAGTAAGAAGTTAGAATAAACCTGTTTCTGTTCGAGCTGGTCTGTTACCAGGAATCTGGTAAAATCTGTGCCCATCAATCCAAAAACAATTTCTGGTTATAGGGCTTCTTAGAAGTGTAGTCCTTGATGTTATATTGTCATTAATGGTCCACCTCCCATTTTCATGAGACGAAGCTATTACCCCAATTTCCTGCATAATGGGCTTTTTTCCAATTATTTGTACTTAGAGCTAGTGGTGTTTTACTTTTGCTGTTCAGGTTGGCTTAAGCAGCACCCTGGCAAGGAAGCAGATGTCTCTCCCTCTCCCTCTCTCTCATATATCTGTTCTCACCATGAAATATATTTTTTTAAATGACAGACAAAACACGCACCTGTCTCTTTAATTTTTTAATTAAAGTACCTGTATATTTGCAATCTATGTTTCAATATTTCCTATTTGTGTTGGATTCCTCTTGGTCATTATCAGTGTTGAATAATTTATTTTATCATAAAATCAATCTACTTAGGTTGATTTTTTTAAAATTATGTATTTGTGTCTTTCAGTAGTCTCTGACAAGAAAGCTTGCTATGTATTTTTTTTTAATTGCAGGCTAAAAAATGGAAAAATGATTTTATATCAGTCTTACATTTTAATTGTGTGTGATCTATCAAATATGCTGTATTAAAAATAAACAAAACAGCTTCAGGAGACAGATTATGGATAAGATTCTGGTGGTAACTGCTAAATTAATCTCAAGGTGCATCTGCTTTATGCTGAGGTTTGTAGGCAACAGTAATACCACTGGCACTACATCATGTTTCATTGGCTGAGGCAGTAAGTGGGGAAATTCTGATAAAAGCCAAGAGGATTTTTTTTTTCCCCTCCTGATTCATAGGGCAGGATTTTCTCTTTTATTTTCTTTGCACCTATCTACTCCTAAATTTTAGTGCCAGATATTATAACAATTTGTTATGTTCATTCAGGAATATTTATCGGTTTATTAAACTGAACTGCACTTACTAGATGAAATTTTAAAGAATAATCTATAAGATCCCTGAAGCTTCACCATGCAAACACAGCACTCTATGGCAGGGCAGAGCTGCAAAATGGAAACTATTTGGACAATACTGTTCCCCTCTAATCTTTCAGATTTTCTGTAGTGCTTCTCAGCAATGACTAAGCATTTACTGCTCTCCAGATTATCTCAGTACTTATAAGCGTATCTGATAAATTACTCACTATATAAATGCATGAAAATTTGTAGTATCCCTGCAAATAGCAAGAATATCAGAAATGACAGATAATTTGTTGGATATGGTTGTTAACTGGACATGAAGTCAGTATGAGCCAATAACCAGAGCAGTTTCTTGTCTCTGACAGTGAAATACTGACTTTAAACCTCATCAGGCTTCAGGGTTTCTTCCTACAATGCTCTGTAAAACCTGATCGTTAAATATTCTGTGCGACCTCTGGCAGCTATGCCAGTCAGACATTAAGCTGAGCTTTCTTTCTTTCTTTCTCCATTAATAGCTTAACTCTGTATGGTTGTGGAGAAGGTGGACTGAAAAATTCAGTTTGCTTGTTTGCTCACATGCATCAAACCATGCATGTGTGAGTGACTTTGGGAGCAATGAGTCCAACGGCTTCTATGGTGCCTGCCGGAATGACACCGCTCACACTGGGTCGATTGCCACAGTGGCCCCCAAGCATTCACAGATTCCTCTGGTCCCAGTTATAGCTCCTGCCTCACTTTTGTTCCCATGTGGCATGCGGGTATGGACGCTGAAGGGGAAGATTTTGCAGGCTGGTGGAACGTGCGTGCTGTGAAAAGGGTCCTTTTAAGCCATGTCAGTATTACACCACTTTCACACCACTACCATTTTGCTGAAGCATTTTGAGTCCTTTTCAGTTCTTCACATTGTTTACTGAACTTTTAATCTGCTTCCCCACATTTAAAGGTCCCTTGGTAAGCCTCTTGGAGAACTTCCGTGCCTGCTTGCTTGCTAGAGCACTATTAAGCTATTGTTGATGAGATACAAAGCGAGATGCGCATGTAGTTGATACATAAGAAAACATAAGCAAAGTACAGAAGCCCACTTGGGAATATATGTTGGTTTGCTTTTTGTCAGAGGTTTATAGTTTGCTTCTAATTAACTGTCACAATTAAAATATAAGTTACTTTCAAATATATTTTCTTTGCAAAAAGAAATTGAGTTCTCTGTGGGGCAGTGAGAGTATATATCTGATGCCTCCAAATGACCTTTGTCCTTTGAAGTCCAGCATAACTTCATTCATTGCACTTTTGGGGCTGTATAAGCCTGGAGGAGAAACATTGTCATTCAGAAGTCAATTCTGCTAAGCCATTAGGAAAGCACATTCACACTAATGGTTCTACAGTCAATCAGTGACAAAGACCTACAGGAAGTCATACCTGTTTCACTGTTCACTGATCTTGCAATTTGATCAATATTATTTTGAATGAGTCTGTCTTGACTTCATCTGTAACATCTCTCTTTACAGGCAGACTGAATGTACATCATAAAACTGTACTGTAGATATTGCTAAAAGGACCAGTCATGTCTTTTACAGGTCTAAGTCCATAGTACAGGCTCAACTTCATTCACCCACATGGTTTTATCTGTGTTCAAATGAGCTCCTATTATTCTGTGGTACCCCAAGGGAGTAATAATTGTGATCTCTTTGCTGACTCTTTGAGATGTTGCTGTTCTCTCTAGCAGAATTTCTCAGCATGTACCATAGGCTTTCTGTATGCTTCCAAAGTGTTAGAGAAGCTTTTGGGCATTTAAATTTTGCTGTTGTGTTCACAGAGTTGTAAAACTACAAGAATGACTCTGGGTTTAACTTTTATCTGTTACAGGTGATCTGTGCCTGTGGTTTTGAGGTCCATATCCCATGGTTCTGGGGTAGGACCATAGGCAAAGGGCTCCCTGCAGAGCCTGTGCAGCCTGCACAGAGGATGGATTGATTTTCTGTGCTCACCTGTCTCTGGCTGGATGAAGGGGTCATTCAGCTGGTAAGAGTCCACGGGATCTGCATGGATGTTACTTGGTTGCTCCTGTGAAGAAGAGCTGCTGCCAGCGTTTCATTTCCTCTCTGCTTTTCACCATTGCAGCTAAATACAAGACAGATTTCCAAGGAGGAGGTAAGAATCTTAAATGAAAATACCTATACTTCTGTGAGTTAATTGCAGTTCCATCCAAAGAGCGAATATCATGTAATACAGAGAGCACAATGGAGATCAGAGACTTGTAGCAGAGCAATTTATTTATTTTCAGTCAGTCTAGCATTTCATTAAACACGTGACTTCCTGTAAGCTGTGTATTATCCAGCAACAAAAATATTTCTGCACAGAGTAGGAAATAAGTGGATGATACTCATATGTTGAGAAGGTTTCAGTTGAGAAGGAGCTCCACAATCTAGTTGTTCAGATCTTATTCTTCTGCTATAACGAAATGGTTTGTAGGGTGTTTGAAGTTAGAATGTGTCAAATTAGGTACATTACAGAGGAAACCATACCTAGAATATGCCATATAGCCATATGGAAAGTGGTCGCCTGTGTGGTGCCTTAAATAACTGAGAAAGTATCACAGGGAGAACATAACTGTTATAGCACAGGTGCTAGTAGAAGCAACAGAAAACATGCCTGGATGTGGGCAAGAACAGTTTTGTAAGGCTTTTGCAACAAAGAGAAATTATGTGACTGGAATACTAGGGTCAAGAATATGTCCCCAAGTTACATGGTCTGAAACTAGAGAGAAGAATTACTGTTAGTTTTAAGCAGAAGACAAAAAGGAAGTAATCGTTGTAAAAAGTGGTTAATACAGTTCTAATTGAAAAAAAAAAAGCTTGTGAGATTTCTGCTGCATAAAGATAAGAGAAAGATACAGTCTGGGTCAAGTTGGATGAAAACTTGGCTGGAATATGAGACTCCACTCTCCTGGTCCAGAATTTTTCATTGACTTCCTGCATGGTTTTCCCATCTGTAAAATGGCATAGAATGAATACCTATCTTCTGAACCGCTATAGTATCTTAACCTAGCAAATCAATTAGATTCATATGCTTAATAGCAAGCATATGTAAGTAACTTCTTACTGTTACGTGTAAGTAACTTCTCAGAGATGCCGGAGGGTTTTCTAAAATGTTTCTGTTCTTTCCTGGGGTCAAGGCCAAAATGTTCAGCATCTTGCCAATTCAGCCATAGCAGAACTAACTTCTAAATTCAGATACTATAAATAGCAGAATTATGGAAAAGTAAGAGTGTAACTCTGAGAGAATTAAAAACCATTAGAATAATTCTTGTGCGCTACCCTTCATTAACTACAGACTGTATCCAGAGGGGCCATTTTTTATCTAACACAGGTGTATGACATATCTGCATCTTACAAAAGTTATCGGTAGGTTTTCAACAGAGATGTCCTGAAACTTTCTACTTTCTCAATCTCCTGGCAATAAAATTCCATTACAAACTGCAGGTATTCTGAATAGAAAGTCACTTGTTTGAAGAGCATTTAATAGAATAAATGGTAGAAGTGCGTTTGTAGTTTATATAACTGCTACCATGTATGAATATGTAGAGCCAAAAGTGCCATTTTTGTAATGTATAAAATGTATTTTACTTTGTAATCCATTTGCAATGCTTTTATTGGCATTTAAAATAGACACTATGTTGGACATAAGTTAGTATGATTGTTTACATATAGGTTATTGTTTGTGGGTTTTGTTGGGGATTTTTTTTTACATCGCTTAGGAAGGAGCGTGAAAGCAAACTTTTGCAAAACCACAGACTAGATGGTCAACCATTTGTGGACTTGCAGAGCTTGCAAAAAAATCTAGTTTGAGTCAGTGGACGTTCTTAGTCTATTATTCAAAGAGAGAAGGGAGAGTGCTTTCCTGACCAGATAATGTTATCCACCCTGTGGTCAGTAGTGGAGAGAGGCACGAGTAGGAGGTGCTCTGACCTGTCTTCTGCAGGATCCCCTCTGTGCTGGCTTTACAAGATCCTAATTTAGATGCCAAAATTCGTAGTCTCAAACTAGATGGTATGACTTAGTCTCTAATTAGTCAACACTTTCAGTATTTCTGCACAAAATTTTGTTTTTTCAAGGACCAGTCCCATTATTTTCCTAAAGGGCCTAATATTGCTCCCTTTGATATGGAGACGAGGTGATGATTCACTGTCAAGGCATTCAGACCCAAATATCTCTACCTGTTACATTTGTACCTATCTTTGCTCAGGAAAGTTTTTCTATTGATATAAACTGGTATTTTCTCATGAGTAAACTTTTTCGTCACAAGTTTTAAAGTTCAGTACGTAGGGTTCCTACTTGATCATGGTGCCAAATCTTGGGAACTCGTAAATAATTGCACAAATTGCAAGATATAACTTAATTACATAAATCCTTTGAATTACCTAAATAATGTAGTATTTTGTTTGTAATATTTCATTCTTTTTTTTCTTACCTGAATCCAAAAGCTCATGATTGTATAGCAGTTTTTTCATTCTTTGTTGAGCCATTACCTTCTGAACTCAGAAATGCTAAAGAACTTGAACCTTAAAGGTCCAAAATGAAAAAACATATTCTTAGGGAGAAAAGAAAAACCTAATAACTGATTATTTTAAGCTCCCCAAAATTTGGAGTTTCTTTTAATAGATTTTGAATACTAGTACCAGCAAAGCAAAATTCAAACCATGATAGTAATGCTAGATGTGACCATATGCCATGTTGAGACCTAAGAAATATCTCAGGTTTTAGAGGGGATTTTCAGTCCCCTCAGTTCCACAGTATTAAGTCCTACAGTTGAAAGAAACTCCCTCAAACATCAGTAAGTTTTTTAATGTGCATTTTTATTAAGCAATTTTTCTCGAACTATGCAATGTAGTGTTCCTTTTTTTCACTCTATAACTTCAGTGATCTTTTTCTTTAGTTTTTATATCACAGTCTTAGATTTATCAAAAAGGACCCCAGTGTTGCCTTGGTCAACTTTCAAAGCTGCTTGCAAATTGGAGGCATGAAATTAAGCCAATAATATACATAAGTTTGTCTATTTAAAATAATGCTTTCACTCATAGCTATTTTCTTTTAACATCATATTCCAGCTCCCATTCTTTTTCTTCCTGCCCCCATTCTTCTTAATATCGGGACAGGCACATTCTTTGAGTTAAAAGATTGCTTTACATTGGAATCTTCTTTCCTGGTGTGAAATCACTTGACTTGTCCATCAAGTTTCTCTGCCAGTCAATGAGTGTATTACTGCTAACAGTCTGTGTCTTGCAAATTAAAAATGCACTGAGATCATAAACTTCCTTTTTACTCTGATAATTCTCAGATTATTGATTATTCTCAGATAATATTAAAATAATTTAATGGGAACTTTTATGAAGTGAAAGGATGTGATCTTATTCAATATTTTCATTTAGAGGAAATCTGTATAAAAAGATTATGAAAGGTTATGAGTGGATGATCAACTCTTACTAATGTTTCTCTAAGTCTCTCAAGCCTGACTTCGGTTAGTGAGGTTTCCTGATGGCTTCTACAGAGAAGCATGGCCATGCTTCTTGGTTAGTCTAGAAAGCCAGCTTCAAAAACAGTGTAGTGAAATTCAGTTGTGTGCACATACTCATTAAGTCAGTATCTGGTACACTGCAGGTGCCATAGACATGCCAAATTAATATTAGATAATTTAAACTTAATTGCACTGTCAGCGCACACTGTTTTGCAGTCAATTGATGCTTGTCTCCTGCACTTAAAAACAGAGGCTTGGTGTTCTTTCCACCTCTGTTTTTCCTGTTTTGCACAGCTAAATGTGTATGTTAGTACAGTGGTATCTGATTAAAATAAATGATAGCATGATATTTGAGAGAAAAGTAATTGTATCTAAGATGTCAATAAAATTAAATGACATCCTTCCCATTCTAGCTTTTCTTAAGCTCAGGATTTCCTATGTTCTTTCAGTAGTGCTTTTAATTGGCTTTGAGTTCATCATGTTATTGCACTGAAGATAATCTCCATATGGTGAAGGTGCTGCCAGCCCTACCAGAAGGGCATTGCTATTCCTTAGGAGCTTGGAGATTTTGAACAGAGTAGTAGCCAATGAATTTTAGGAATTACAAACATAGCTAAGTCCCTGTTTCCAAAATTACAAACTTTTTCACAATTAAGAATATTGTTTGCGGTCTATTGTAATTGTTGAAGCTATTATCAGAGCACATACTGTCTCTGTCAAAATGCATCCTCCTGGGAATAGTGTATTAAATGAAGGTGAAAATCAGTACCTTCAGCGTGAATCCACTGGAATTAAATTCATAACACATTACTATGACTGTAAAGATATTGCTGAAGAAGTTTTTATCATTTTATATTTGAGGAGTATTTAAAAAAGTATAATTGAACCAACAACCGTGGCATGATTTTAGGAATGTGTGATAACCAAAGGTCTGATTGCATTCATCCGAAAGGATTCCACCCAAATCCCTGAAGGCCTAATGAATTAACGTCTGCCCAAATCATGTTATAATGAGCCATAATTTATTTATAATGTTTTTGTGGGAAGAGAAACCTCTTTGAACTTTGGCTTTTTGTACCAATATTTGGAAAAGTGCTCTTTTTTATTGCTGCTGCGCTTGCCATAGTTATCTTCTGTTTCATTCATTTCTTCTGTAGTGTCAACTTGTTGATATTAGTGTCAACTTGTTGATATTAGTAAGCTATTATTAGTGAGCTATTCATATGCTGAATATTAAATATCTGTAGGTTGTTCCTACATTTTTAACTCTCCTGTGAAGACAAAGGCATTCTTGGCATGAGCCAAAGCTCTTGAAATCACCAGGGAAGTTCCTACTGCTGTTGGTGGGCACTGGCTCCTTTACATGGTGTTTAGTGAGTCCATTTAATAGAGTTGTTGGCTGAACTGAAGTCATCCCTCTATCAGAGAGACGGAAGGAAAAGACTAGAGGCCAGGGTGGCATTGCACACCAAATGCAGCTGGGAGATGCCTCAGAGTAAGATCCCATCAAGGTGAGAGTGTCCGCAGAGCTCTCTGCATTGTGCTTCTGGGTATCAGCAGCCTTGCCAGGTGGGAGGGAGGTGGCACATGGAATCCAAAATGACCTACATTGCAAAGACTTCAAACAGGACAAGGAAAAAAAAAATAAAAAACACAAAAAAACAACACCCAAAATAGACCTTTTAAAGTGCTGCTCTGTACGCGCACATTCACGTGCTTAATTTTACACTAACGAGCAGCTCCATGCAGGCTTGAGGGCTGAAATGGGTGAAGGGTTTGGCCTGGCCTCACTGTGCAGTTGAAAATACTTTAGGCTGAATACTGTCTATTTCTCAGGATAAACCCCAAATTTTAAAGTTTTACTGTAGTTTCATGCTTTTTTATTTTAATCAGTAAAGGTGAACAGTATTATGACACTCCATACACACATATTTTTTCAGCGTGTAGAATCTCCCCCTATAATGGTGGTACCTGAAAACACATTTCTTTGGCAGGCAGTGAAAATCATGGCTAAAAAGAGTACTTCAAAACACTTATTGAACAGTCATTAATCTCCCTTAGACCATGCTTTGTAACAGAGCTGTAATTTCACAATCTAATCACAATATTAAAATGAAGTTTGGAAACCATAGTATTGCCATGTGGAATGTCAGAATAGTAAAAGAAAGAATGCTATGGTGAGAGCTGAGAATTATCCCAGCTTTCTCAGTTTGGATCCAACTAAATCTATCAAGATAAGTGACAGGTGATTTATACTAACAAGGAATTGTCTGAGAGGAAAAGAGAACTGAAAGAGAATTGAATTGAGATAGACATGAGTGAGGAGAATGAGACAATTGAATTTCTCAGATGTGTCTAAGCATGTCATTGTATAGACAACAGCTGAGGGAGCAAAAAGAAATCACTGATCAAGCAGAGAGGCAACTACCAAACAGTAACCGGAAAAAACTGTGGAGAAACTAATTTAAGTATTCTGGACAAAACCAGATAATGCAGAATGTACCTTAATACTAATTTATTTCACTGACTGCCCTAAAATGTCACTTGTGTATTTACTAAAAACATTTATCATCGTACTTTGAAATCACAGCTAATAAAAACATGGCTGAGGCATACCGGCAGCTGATGTAAGAGGAGCATGGCTGGCAGAGGAGGGTGGAAGCCTGCCGGTGCCTCCGAGGCAACATGGTGAGCAGGGCAGGCAGCATGTAGGGTCCTCTGCAACACCTTGCTCATGCTTTGGTGCTGCTGTATGGTCTCACTGGAACCACGCAGCTCAGCAGGTCTCTGCTAACTTCTGTTGTTGGCAAAGGAAATTTTATTCCAAGAAACACCCTGCTGAGCTAATGATTCAAGTCTAAGCACAGCACATGCAGCTTTTCAGGACTGGCCTGTTGCAAGGCTCAAGTGAGTTCTGCAAGGGAAAGAAGCAGAGCAAAGAAGGGACCTCATACAGGCAAACTGCCTGCAAGATGCTTCTGCTCCCCAGCTGCTTGGGTAGCTGGAGGCAAGGGGCTGTGTTGCTGGGAGGCAACATGTCATGGGGTGAAAGAAGCAGTATGTAGGGAGAAGGAGGCCAGACCACCTGCCCGTTGGCAGTGGGGAGATGAGAGAGTCAAGAGAATTGGCTAATTGCTGGGTGAGATGCAGGAGGGCTGTAGGGAGCTGTCAGCTGAACTACACAGATGTCAGTGACTTTAGGGATGTTTGTCAACCTGAAATGCATTAGGAAGGCAGATTTAACTATGAGATTTGCTTAGGTTTTCACACTTTATGAAAAGCAATGAATATTCTGCTTGTTGAGAGGTTAAATATAAAAGCTTATACTGATGCAGCTGCCATTTATTCTGTTGCAGAGTACCTTTCTTTTTTTGTGCTGATTTTTGATATAAAAAATTCATTATTTCAGACCAACTGCTTCTTTTTCCCTCCTTTATCGTTTTTCCAATAATCTTTGAAATTCTAGAATAAAAAGCTGGAAAGAAGTGTCAGAGCAGAACAGATCCAGTTCATACACTTTGGTTCCAGCATTGCATAATTAGATCTTCTGCAAACTTAATTAAATCTTCTTTTAGTGCTGTTCAGACATGTCTACAGCTTTCCATTTGGTTATATAATAAACCTGTATCGCTGTTTAATTACATCAGCTATGTTTGTTGGCTGAGCTGACATCAGGTTTCTTACTTGAAGACGCAGCATTTAAGAGAGAGCAAGCATTTATTCTCATTTTCTTCGCTGCATGCTTTGATGTGTGTACTGTTCACCTGTGCTCATCTGTTCAGTGTTTCTAGGTAATTATTGCAATTTAAGACCCATTTAATTATAACTTGTTACGTTTATTTTAATAATAAGTCCAAAGAGTATATATTTCTCCAGTCTGTACAATGAATTCTTTTTATGGTAAGAAGGGAAATTCTCTTTTCAGTAATGATGGTTACATTCTGGTAATTTACGTAGTCTAATTGGAATATCTCTTGTCGCAGTCCTTAAAAATAACTTTTTGGGTGCATTGCCAGTGCATTCTAATGCCACTTACTCATACAATTTGTCTTATTGATGCCACTCTTCTGTGACTCTCTGAGTAATAAAATTCTGACTGCCATTGTATAGATCCTGTTAAATGTTAAAATCATCTAGGAATGTCTTAATCGATTAGTCTTATGCAAACATTTGATGCAGAACGATAGCAGTAAATTCCACCTTCAGCTTATGCTGTAACTACTAATGCTTTAGCCCTTATGAAAACATTCTGAATTTTTTTAAATATTTAAGACGATTATGAGGAAAGCTGACAGGTTTAGGGCCTAGAAGTTGGTGCAAGTATGTATTTAACATGCATACTTAGCAAGTTTGTAAAAGAAACAGCAGTAGTAGATATGCAGTTTGTACCCTTATGCATTGGTTACTGTATCAGCGTATGTTTTGCATGTTTAAAAGGAAGAGAAATCCATTTGCTGCCTGGATAGTTGCCGTTTTATGTTTACATGTAATTTACAGTGAAGAAAATGCCTTCCCCCCCCACTCTGGAAGAGCTGACTATTTTATATCCATTTGCAGTTTGTGTGTTATCTGCTGAAGCTGGGATGCAGTAAATGCTGCATATAAAGTGTAGTGTCTGTGCTGAACTGTCATAAATACTCAGATTCCGACATTTTCCAAAGATTTTGATGCTCAGCAGCTTAACTGAAGCAGAGCAAGAAACAACTTATTTCACACTCAGAAGGTCCCCAAAAGATTGTTGTCTTTTGAGGCTAATAATTAATTAAGCAAGGTAAGCATCTCCCAGATTCCCATCCAGAGGGGCTGGAGGTGGTGTCCGGGCAGCGAGGTGCCAGGCAGCATGGAGAGAAGCGCAGCTGGAGTCAGCACGTGGGCAGCAAGGCTGAAAAGCTGAGAGGAGGCTGGGCACCATGGGCGTGGGGCAGAGAGAGAGGCTGGGCCCTGCGGTGGCAGGAAAGCAGGGGAGGCATACGGTTTCCTTACGCTCTTTGTCCCACGTTTACGATGGATGCCCCTGAACAAAGGGGTACTGTATGTTCACAGCTGGTCTATATTTGGGTTCATGTGGTCATTCCTATAGCAGATTTTCTGGGGGTTGGTTTGTTTGTTTGTTTTTGAGGGATCTCACTGGAAGCATTTCATTGCTCCAGGTATCCTCTAGTCACTGATGACCCTTATCTGCTTTTCCTTTAGAAGTATCCTTCACAGGACACTGATTGTAAGACACATAATTTTCCCTTTATAGAATATAGGCTGTCTTTTCCCCAGTAGGTCATCTTTATCAGTGTGTTCACCAGCTCTGGGCTAGGAGTGGAAGTGGGAGCCCACATGCTGGCTCTGTCCCGGTGCGCTCCTTCATACCCATCACAGACCTGCCCCTGGCAGGTCCTTGGGGACAGAAGTGGTTCAGTGGGAGTCCAGAGCATCCCCACTTACCGCCTGCGCCATTGCGTTCCCTCAGCAGTGCTGAGCCTGGCTTTGTTTCTGCCCAGAGCCAAATGGGCTGGGCAAACTGAAGAACAAAGTTTTCAAATTTTAAGGCAGTTTTTATAGATTTTGCTGTAAACACATAGAACAAAACTAAGCAGCTTTGAGCAGAACGTAAAAATATCAAGAACAGAGAGTTTCAGTGCCCATGATCCTAGTACTGCTCACTAGAAGACCAGCTATTGTATTGGCCTTTGCTATTCTTTTTTTCCCCTCCCCTTTCTCCCTATTTTCAACCAAAACTATAATCCACTTCAAATCAAGAACAGATCCCATAGAGCACTACTAAGTCTGTAGCTGCCTGTGCTGATCTCTGACCTGAGAAACCGTGTGGGGTGAGAGGCTGTCGTTTCCCTCTGCGTGGAGGCAGTCACGGAAGAGGTGTGCTGCCCAGGACAGAAGGGATGTGCTAGTGCCAAACCTGAAATGCCCCTCAAAAGTAGCAGCATCTGCTGGAGTCATCATGATTTATTTTTTTCAAACTTGAAAAGTTGCTTCCCATGACTGCAGTCCTGTTTCACTCAAGAAGGGCCCTACAGCATCTTACCTGTGTTCCACCTGGCTCTGCCTCTGTCTGTGACAAAATTAGAGACTGCAGGTTGAAATTATAGCCCCAAATAATCTGCAGACACCAAAAGGGATTCCTCTATATAACTGCATACTGTTGGTATTGAAACTTTGAATCATCTTGATTCAAAAAGAATTTGAATCACCTTGTAGCTCTATTTTCTAGTCTTACCTAATATTGTCTGCTGGAGAAAATACTAGGAAGCCCTGATAACACACACGCATACATGTGTCTTGAGCAAAGATCAAGGTAACTATCTAATATTTGGCTGGTAATTATTCAAGCCTTAGGACACCATTTTCTTGAAAATACACACAAGGGAGAAATGAAAAATAACCATAATAAATTATTCATTTCAAGGAAATTAATATGCTAGCTGCAAAAATAATCACTCTGAAATGCAAATATGGCTAGAATGGTTTAGCTGGTTAGATCTGCTGTGTTGATAATAAATATTTATGGAAGTATAGGTTGTCATAAAAGTTAGCTTTGGATACACAGCTTCTCCCACTTTAATTCTGCATGAATTTGGTAAATATAAATTGTGCTATTTCCTACAAACATTTCTAGACTCTAATTTTATTTTTATTTTGACCTGAATGCTTGTTCTGTTTATATTTGTAATTCTCCAAGGTATAACTAGTGTTTCATCTGCTATACAAATAGACAATTTGCTTATTGCTGAGAAGGAAGCCTTTAAATATTTAACAAAATCATGTTATGATTGCAGAAATAGAACAGGAAAAATTCTGGAAATCAAAATGCTGACTAAATAAAGTTTGTGTTTTTAAGGAATGTGTGATGAATTAAAACTTTGTCTCACATGTATGTGTTTTGAGTATAATGGTCCTTTGCACTTCATTTATGCTACAGCCTATAGGTAAAGCAAGTCACTCTATTATTTTAATTTTTCACTTGCTCAACTACTCTTCCATGTTTAACATGCTTGCCATTAAAGACTTGCATTTCAAAACCATCCAGGCAATTATCTTTGACAAATTTTGAAATGAAAAATACTTACTTAGGAAAAGTTACCAACATTTCTGATGATTGTAATCAATTGTAATATTTAATGTTGGAAAGTCAGTATTGGAAATCTAATGTTAAATGGTTTGGATTGGATTGACCTCAGGTGAAAGAACAGTTTGCTTCACCAAACAGATACAAACTCTTCTATATGTAGACATGTGCAGTTTTACTTCAGTCGGGAAAAGTTAAGTAGATTTATTTGTGCAAACATATTCCTCACCTGCTATATTATATAACTCTAATAATCTTCTTCTGGTGGGAGATGCTAGTGGGTATCACAGTGTGACTCCTCTCAGTTTCTGGAGGAACTCTGTGCTGCTGGGTATAGAGCAGTTGTGCAGCGGAGCCCTTCAAACATGCCACGTTGTGGTCCTTGCCTCAACAGAGAGAACAGCAGCGAGATCTTTTTGAGATAAACTAGATACTGTAAAACCTAAGGATAACCTTATTTGCTTCATTGGTAGTTGAAGAGCCTACTATTGGATGGTAGTTTTATAGATGGTTATCATCTAAGTAACAAACTAGCTGATAATAATTAATTTGATCAATATTCTTTGGGAAAAGTGTTCACTGATCTTTATTTGTTTGAATTCTGGCTATTAGGAATAACAGGAAAACTGTTAAAATGTGTTTCAAGTTCTGGGCTCTTCAGTTTCAGTGATACCAAGAAAAAAAAAAAGGAAACGTGTAGGTTGGGTATTTAAGGTGAAGATGAATTAACTTAGGAATCGCTGTATGTTATTCCATAGAAAGCTTCTTTTCCTAGCAGCAAGTATTTAGTGATACTCACAATAAGGATATATGGGAAATATTTTGGTCTATTGGGTACCTGGGTTTTAGTCTCCTAAATACTTGCATTCAGAACCTTGTGTTTTAAATTCACAAATGTATCTCTCAACAGTGGCAGAAGATTCCCCCTCCAGACCATAAAAAATAAAGCCAGAAAAGGGAAATTGCTCACAGCGGTGCTCTCAGAACTTGATCTTTTAGCAGTTCACCTGTGGATCTGTTTAATTTCTTGGCACAGGACTCGTTAAGGGACTCTTGGTGATGCATCATTCATTACCGTAGGAATCACGGTCACCCGAAGAGCACCTGAAGTGCTTATGGAGTTGGGTGCATTAACAATTAATCTGACTGAAAGCAAAACAAATATTTCTTTTATTGCATAAGAAAGAGTCCTATATCTTTATAAATCTTCAGCTTAGGACAAGGAACCTTATTCAGTAATTCCTGTGTGAAACTCTTATGTGCTTCAATTATGATAGTCATCCAAGTCACTGTTTCTCCAGCTGTAGGGTGCCATAGCACTTCTTGAAGACTACAGAAGCATGCCAAAGGAACTGGAAAGTAGTAGAAAAAGCTTTAAACTGATCAAAATAGTCTACCAAGTATCTCAGACTTTGCAAGCAGATAGAAACAGAGAGCCAAAAGGGGGTTTGTCTTTTCAGTAAGTCTGAGAAATACTGATGGAAGGAATTCTTAAGCAGCTCCATTCCTCTTTATATTCAGATTGTTAAACAAGTGTATTTGAACTTCTTTCTGTGCATGGAAAAACACAGAGGGAGTCTGCTGGATATTTCCATTCTAATTTGAAAAAGTATAGTATATCAGGGGAATATGTGGGAAAGTAATATTATGAAAGCGTGTAATCTATTTTTAGCTAACCTTTAATGTACTGTAGTATGTGAAAATGAGTGAAAAAGTAATAGCAGCAGTCTCTGAATCACTTTAACATCAACACTGACTTGCATGCTTTGAAACTGCACATTCTACCTCTGCCTCATCCACGTTCTGCCTCTTTCCTTGTCTGTAGCTGTAATAAATGCCTGCATAATACCTATTGATGCAGAGGATGGTACTGCCACTTTTACCTTTCAGTAATGTTCCCTTTCAAGCTGTGTTTTTATGCTGATCCTTTGCTTTGCCAAAATTCCTTCATTTGGTATATTTTATATGCAAGATGCCAAATACTTGCCATTTTCCCTGTGTTTCATTTACGTGGCCTTATTCCATTTTGTTCTTGCAGGTAAATGATACTGTAAATTACTGGGGGTGCAGGGGATAACTGATGTTCGTGAAATGCAAAATTTAGGCTTCCTTGGCTTTGTTTTGAATTACTGTTTTTCTTTTTAATTATATTTGTGGCAGACTTCTAGTTAAAATGAATACTCTTTTTTTTCTTATTTTGTGACAATCTCAGTGATTACTTTTCTGGGTTTGCACTTTGTCTGGAAAGTCCTGCATTTGGGTTTCTTTCCTCTGTTCATGCAACCTCTCTCACTGCCGCCTTCACATGTTTCTGGAGTTCCTGGCTCTGTCAGTGATAAATTCCTACCTAGGATGAGTTTGTTTCTGTCTCCTCTGGCTCATTCAGTGTCTTTTGTATTGGGAATGGGAGACAAAGAATAAGAACTGCATCTGGTATCGAGAAGACAGAAAGCTGCAGTTAGGTACAGTTAGCCTTTAAAAAAAATGGGGTGGCGGGGCGGGGGGAGAAGCGAGAGAGAGGAATTACTCTGGAAAGCCTCACAGATTGTACATCTGCCCCTGTAATTCAAACTGGGATTTAACATGAAAGTAGTGAAGTTGATTGAGTAACTTAATAGTGGCAGAATAATCTCCCTTTTCCAGTGGCATGTGTCTTTGAAACCCTCCCTCACTAACCACCCCCTCACCCTCAAATGTTTGAATGCTGCTTACTGTACTTGCCAAATATAAAATTAAACACCTGCATGGTTGTTATGCACAGCTGTACCCATCTGCTGAGCATGCCACTTGCCATTTGCTTTGATTAAGAGCAGGTTAAGAGAGGCTTTAATTAAAGAAAGTCTGTAACACAGTTAAGCATCCAGCTCTTCAGCCTCTTTCCTTGATTATACTTTTTTCTGCTTTTCTCCTTGCAAAAGGCAAGGTAGTGGCTCCAGAAGGGATGCAATTGCAATTTAATAATAACAATAGATAATGATTTTTCCAGCTTAAATATAGAGCATCTAGACGGCATGCTTAGAACTGACACATTGGCTGTGATTTTGTGAACCAGTGGTTCTTCCTGAGAGTGTGGTATGGGGCTAATAAACTGCTCTTGACAGGCAGACACTGTTTGCTAGTTGTAGTGCCATCATGTAGCATAGTCATATTGTGCTGTTCCTATGTATAAAGACAGTAGTTTTCTTGAAACTGTGGTTATGTGTTATTGGGACAGGAAGTGCATTAAGAAGTATTCCAGGGAAAGGCACATAAGCCAAGAAAAGATTTCATAGAACTGTGTCATAACGGGGACATTTCCGTGGATGCAAGACAACCCAATAGTTACCCCTGCTATAAAATGAACATTAGAGCATCCAATCAGTATGTGCTCGAGTCACAAACTTTCTTCCTTCAAATTGCTGTGACTCGGTAAATTTGCATGGTAATGAAAATTAGCTATATTGAAGTAAACAGTGATAAAATGCATGCAATAATTACTATGTACAGTTAATACAGATATTCTTTCTGTAGTACCCTTAGCCTGATTGCAGTTGCTACCCTTGGTCTGTAGTTTGCGTAAGAGGAATAATCAATGATACATTTAAACAAAGACAAAACATATCTTATGTGTGCATATGATTATGAAACTTGGTGTGGGATCTGGGGGCATGTGGTCTAGCTTGCTATTAAAATCCTGAATTTTACGAGCAAAGGAAAAGAGAATGACAACTAGTTAGTGATGTTAATCTTCAGGTGTTTCTGATTGGTTCTCGGCGGTCCTTCTTCTTGAAGGGAAGCCCAGAGGACCTCTTTGGAGTACAACTGTGAAACTTATAAGCACTACTGCTACTATGCACTTCCTCTGTTATTCCAAAAAATGTATAATAAATGTACCCGGATTGCACCAGAAAATTGCTGATAAGTAGTCATGGGTGAAATTAATTCATGTGTTATTTTGGGAAATATTAGGGAACATCTTCAGTTAGAAGGTATGTCCAGAATAATTTGCTGGCTTTTTCAGAGCTGATCATCCAGTTTTCCAAAGGCAATAAAATGGTATAAAGAACTCCAGGAGAGCACTTAAACAAAACAAGGCTAAAGCTTTGCACTGAAACAGTGCTCAGAAAAAAAGATAGCAATGTATTAATAGAACAAACCTTACTAGGATTAGAGAGTAAGACAGACTTACTTTTCAGTTGAATGGCAGCCAATTTTTGAATTAATGTCATGTTAAGAGAATATGTAGCTTTACATTTTAAATGTATTGATTTTTACCTCTTTGTCTTCTGGCATTTATTTTCCAACTTAGCTTGAGTGTGTTCTGAATCTTTTTATTTCTTTTCCTCACACATTTTCATATACAGACCTAGAAGACAAAAGCTAGCAGTGGAAGTAGGAAAGAACAGGTTTTGAAAGAATCTTTCTGTAAAACATAGGCAATATGTTGAGACTTCTAGCATTTTTATATTTTTAAAAATTTTATCTAGCCACTTCTTGTCCAGAAGTTTGAGACTTATTTTGGATGTGTGAGAGAGCACTTTGTTCAAATCCTGCAGTAAGAATTATAAAGAACGTTAAAATTGTGTATATGCATTATCTATTGAGTTTGTAAATGATCCTTTCCTCAGTAAATCTTGATATCTTCCTAGAATTTCAAATTGAGTTAATGCTGTAATAAATTGTGTCCTTCTGACCCTCTCAGCCTACTGAAATAGTGTTTTTTGAATGCATAATGTTTTTATTAATATTGATTGGCATTTAGGAACGTGTGGCTTTGTCAAGACTCAAACGAAAATCCTACTTCACATCAAAATGAAACGTGGACTACTTTTTTGCTCACTATTCGTTTATCTCTGTTTTGGGAACTTGCTAAGACAAGGAATAGACAGGTTCAAGTGTCCATGCTGAACAACACAAAAGGGGGGTGTGGGTGGGGAGGGTGGTGTTTGATCTCAGGTATCTCTTATCTTAGTAAGCACAGGGAACTTGTGAGTATTATGAGATCTCATTCTGACCAAACTTTTTATTCCAGACATAAAAATATTTCTATGTGAGAGGATCAAAATTGATGGTCTTGTAAAGATTTGGTTTTGATGAATCTGCCTTTTCCAATTAAAAGAAACCATTTTGCCACAAGCTTCTGGGCCAGTATTGGGAAAGATTCAGCCATGCATGAGAGGAGCCAGAAAAACGGGCATGTTCCCTCTGGCAGCATCTCAGAGGTGCCACAAGATGTTGCTGAGCAGCAAATTCAGTGCTGCACTGGGCGTTCAGCAGGAGCACTGTGGAAACACTTGCATTACCTGTGGTGCCCAGAGGGTTGCATGGCACAGCAGGAAGCCTGGGTGTATGGTTCCCTGGCTGGAAATATGAAACAAGGGTCCAAACTCCTGCGGGAGCATTTCATATTGTTGTTTGCTAGTTTCTCGGTTGCCTTCCTGAAAAGAAAAGCTGACCTCTAAGTGGTAACTTGGTCTCTAGCCTGAAGAAGAGACTCCTTAGAGCTAGTCAGGCTGTGGTTCCTTTCAGGAAGGACATTAGGTCTCCCTTCTTCAAGGCAAATGATGATGGTCCTCGTCACTGCTTAGCACTTGAAAACTTCAGTTTTCTCAATAATCTGGAGAAAAACATCCACTGCAAATGGCTACATATATCAACAAAACAATTTATTAAAAAATGACATTAGAATATCAATCAAGATGACAAGTTTTACAAAGCTGACCTTTGTAAGCAAGAGAGAACAGGGTGAAAGTCACTTTGCATTCTGAGTAATACCGGTAAACTGCAGTGCAGATACTTCAGCCACTTTGACAGTGTGGGCACAAATGATATGTGGTGTGATTTAGATGATAACAAGAAAAGTCTGTCTGTTATTTCTATCCGGCCTTAAAGCTCTATAGACTGACCTCAGAATTGAGGTTAAAGAAGAACCTCTAATGTTAGTACCTAATAATATTGTGATGTTACTGTGTTTTTTGAAATCACATTGCAAGTTTATATCACTTTATAGTGATTTTGTATTGATTTAGCATCAGAGGTTATCAACATAGAATTATAGGAAAAACCCAAAGGTTATGTCCTTTCAGCAAGCCAGAGTCTGAATTTGCTTCTTTATCTTACTCCCATCCACTAGCAGAATCTTGCCCTAGATTTTTGCTGGTTTAAATGCTTTCAAAAACAATGTTGTGAAATGGTCCAGATTAGGGAAGAAATCTGTCTAGAATTTATAGTAAGGTTGCAATAGGAAACTGCCTAGCAATAGCAAGTTAATTAGACTGTGCCCAAAGCTGGTACGACTGATGAGGTGAAACTAGAGGCTGCAGCTGAGTTTATGCAATTCATCATCGGTTAACACAATTGTTCTGTGCTGCGAATAGCATCACTCAGTGGTCCAGAGCTATGCTTAGCTGCCTGAATTAGGCTGGCTTGAACACATGGTTACGGGAAGGAGCAGTTCAGCAAAGACAAGCTCCAGAAGGAGAGTCTTTAGGGTTTAGCCCAGTCCTTGTACCTCCTATACTATGTTTCCCAATTGATGCTTTCTAACCCAAAACAATTTTTTTTCTTTTGACTGATAATCTACTATCCAAAAATGAACTATACACAACCCCCTTACCTGCTTCTCTGTGTTTTGCTGTGATTTGCCAAAATTATTTTGAAATTCGATTTTTCCTGGGAAGTCTATTAATAGAGAAAGCAAGCAGACTTAACAGCATATATGTCCTCTAGAAAAACAAAACCCTATGTCTTTTATATAGGAGGAGGAAAAGAAAACAGGTATGTGGGGACAACAATAAGACTGAAACTTTTATTCCAAGTGCATTATGCCTTGGTACTGTGGTTCAGCTAATTGTCCAAGGCTCTGTAAACATTCTGCTGTTTGTTTTCTGAGATCTGCAGGTCAACGATTGTCTGATATCTTCATCTGGTTTGCTGTGAATAGTCTTAATTTTGTTTAAAGTGTTGACTGTCTCTGATAGTTATTTTACAAGCCACCAAAGAATTGATGTCTGTTGTGAAGTGGATGCAGCAGGAATGCAACAAATGGCATCAGCTGTGTCCTGGACAGAAGAGGAGCACAAAATTCAGTGATGTATTTCTCTGACACTCTCACTGCCTTTGTTCTTTAAGGCTTTTGTCATTCCTGCTCCATTTGGGGAGATCTAGTCCCATTAACTCTAGGCCAAACTGATGATGTATCAACTGTAACTATATCTGCTGAGATTTTTCTTTTCCTTATGGGCCAGGTTTGTTTTATGTGGTGTTGTAGATCAGTAGATGGTCTAGATGATTTGTGGGTTTTTCAGGTTTTTAGTACTTCAATAAATAAAGAGCTTGTCCATGTTTTTTGATGGTACTAAAGGAATATGTCTTTGGGGAAGAATAAGCTGATATGTTAGTAAGGTGAGAAAGACCGCCATAACACACAGGATATTCAGCAGTAGCAACAGGTCCCGTGCAAGAGTTAACCCTATATTCATAGAATCCAAGTTGCAGAGGAATGAACTTTTCATTATTTGTGTTTGAGTGTCCACCCCAGAATGCAATCCTGGTATTCAAATCCATGTTTCTTTCACTTGATATTTCTTAGCAAGCATTTATTTATGCTAAATTGAAGTCATATGGCACTGTGCTAAAATGATATTCCATTTTACACCATACACTAAAAGGAACTTTTCATTAACCTTTGGTTAATGATGAGGTGCCTGTGATACTTCATTACACTTCATATATTTGAGCAGACAACTGGCACAGGAGGGGATTACACGTATGTCATGAACTTGGTTATGTTGTTTCATCTAAATGAAAACGAAATCAAGGGAAAACATGCTGTTTTTCTGAAGTAAAATGAAAAGAAAGAAAAGTCCTAGTGACAAATATATAGCAATGCATAAGTTGCAAAATGGAAAAGGTGGTTCATGAAGAAGTTTGTTGGTTAGCTGTTTGGAGTTATTTTAGAGAAATGGATAAATAAGTACCCATGTGCTGAAGGATTCAAATCCAGTTGTCCACGACCAGCTCCCAGCCTGTTTCTAGCCTGCCATGGCCTGAGTGCATAATAATAGCATTTCTTTCACAGAAACACAACTTCTTGACAGACAAAGTTTCCTGTGAGAGACTTCTCTTCAAAATCAACCCCAACGTAAGCAGGAAGCGGGGGAGAGCAGGGGAAATGGTGCAGCCAGGAGCTGGGCTTGCTGTGGCATGGCAGTCTTTCACTGGCTGTGACCTGATGGTAAGTGCTGCCAACTGCCTGGTGGTGCTTTGTCACCAGCACCGCCCATGTTCATGCACAGGAACGAAGGTGAACTCCATTTATTTGTCACTCCACTGCTGCCAGCTCTTTTCTGTTGAACTGCTAGAGCCTGTGTTGCTGCTACACCTCGTATTGTGAGATGCTAAGTGAAGGCTCACTAGAACAAGCACAGATTCAGTTTGTTGGTGTTATCTGCCCATTTTTTGCTGCCTGCATCTCATTCAGTCAAGGTTTGCTTCAGAAAATATTTGGAGCTGACATAAATATAGGTGCAGAATTTCAAACTCAGTTTTAATATATAAAATTAGATGTGATGTTATGCTGAGAAAAATGCCATCAGCGTTTTTTCAATAAACAAATAATGTTCCCCTGCCCAGTGCAAAGACACAGTGTCAATAGAAACAATTACTTTGTTGTAATTTAATTTGAAAAACTACTTGCAGAGAAACGGGCAAGCAGTTTAGCAAGACTGATGTAAATGGTGGTTTATTTAGGATAGATATGGATCCAGCCTAAAAACAGGAGGCTTCTCCTGTGCATCTGAATCCTATGTATAAGTTGAGAAAGATTTGAATTAAGGAAAGTAAGGTTTATTTTTATAAAGCATCTTTCTTTATAAAGCCTGCAATTAAGGTGAAATAGGACCTGGATCCAAAAATAGTCATAGCAAATTTTTTTCCAAAATTAAATGCAAACCCTAAGTTTTTCTAATATTCCAAGTTTCGCCCTTAACTTTGCTCTGGGATGTCTGATGTAGGAACTCTAACTTAATCATATGTAACAAATTAATCAATTTTAACAACATTATTACTTCTTGAAATCATGATAACCCAATTTTGCCAAGAGATTATGTAATGGGATATCCTCTTATTCCAATAAACACAATAAGTTGCTTTAAATAACTTGCCTTATGGCAAACGTAGAAAGGTGAAAGTTTCTATGAATCCCGTAACGGCTTTCCCAGTGTTCTTTCATTGAATAAGGTTTGGCTAATCTGTAGTTACAGTATGTAGATGATTTGTGATCCATTTCCTTTGAAGCAGTTCAATGAATATAAAAAGTTTGTCCTGAGCCTTAAAGGGCAGTGAACTTTATGGCACGTCATGCAGGCAGCCTGGCAACATTATTTTTGCTGCTTCTTCCTACTATAAACCCAATGTTTTAAAAATGAGGCAGTTATGCAGATGACCCAGGTGTAAACACAGAAGATGCAGAAGACTAGCACTGTTATAAAGTGACATTTTTTTCTGCAGTGTCTCAGTTTCCCTTTTAAAATGGAATATAAAGGCTTTCCTGTGTGAAGAAATCAGGGTGAAGTGAGATGCGCTGTGAACTGATGGCATGCCATCTTTTCTGCTCTACATACTCCTTCATGCAGTCTCCATGGTCATGGTTAAAGACCTTCCCTTTCCCCTGCCTCTCCCAAATGAACTAGTTATAAGTGATGGAGAGATGTCAACTAACCTGAAGGGAACCTGCTGTGAGAGAGCTGTAAACTGCCTTATTTATCCTGGCGCAATGTTAATCAGCTGTCCAGTGCAATCAGTTACACGTCACCCTTGTTAACAATTTAATTCTCCCTATGAAAAAGGGAGGGAAAGGATGACAGATATTTATAGTTCCCTCTCTGCGACCTCTCATTTAGTGCCACCAAGACAAGACTGTTACTTCCTTCAGCATGAGCCCCACCACAGATGTCCAGAGTACATGCTGACTGGAGTAGGCTAATGAGGAGCCCATATGGACTCAGTGAACTTATTACAACTCACATGCAAAGTTTCTTTTCAGCTAGCAGGCATACCATTGTCATCCTTTTCTTTATATACATCTATAGCTATGCATACATCTGCATTTCCCCGTTCTCTGCTTCCTGCTTAAAGAGTATTTAGTTATGCAGTGGGAAACTATACTTGTAAGAAAAAATCGCCTTCCTGGACCACACCTGTAGGTTCAGCCGAACTCTAAGAAGTGGTGATGTTGCAGGCCAGTTCTTAATTAATTTGAACAAAATTATACCTGCTTTTAATACAAATAATGCGGTTTGGGTGGGCAGGGTAAAGGCTTCCAACTGGGATGAGTCGAAGGGAAACAGAAATGAATGAGTTCAGATAAATGGCAAAAACAGTAAAAAAAGAGAGGTCAAAATGGAAATATCCAAAGAGACTAGCAGAAAATATTGGACATTCATAAAAAGGCAGAGTTGAAGGCACATGCAAAAAGAGGTTGATGGCTATAATAGCAGAAGCAGCAGCAGCATCTGAGGCAGAAATGAGAGAAATGGTAGTAGCTAGGACAGGAACAGATGCCGAAACAGCAATAGCAGTAATATCTCCTCTCACTGCACACCTGAACCGCTCATTTAGGGGCAGCCAAATAGACTGTTACAAAGCAAACAGACCATTATGGTCTATTGTACAAATATGTATTTGGATAAATGTTGATATGCAGTGGCGTGGTGAAACAGAAGTTGCTGTGCATGCTTAGCAGCCCTGGAGCCACGGTGTTCATTAGCAACAGTCCTTTCTGCAGCGGTGCATTTTTTCCTTTCTGTAAGAGGCAGTGATCAAACCAGTCCAAAATTTCCAGATATACTTTTTAGTTTTTCAGTCATTAGTTGTTAGTTTAGTTTAGTCATTTAGGTCTTTTAAGGTAAAATACTTTGGAGACACCAAATCTGTCTTTCTTGAAGGATGAATGCATTCCGTAATATGGTTCCTGAACTCCAGGACGGCTTTCACAGCCTCTATTGAAGATCAATGCCTTTTTCCTTTAAAAAAAGTTGCATTGGTCTCTTAGCTGTTGCAACTACATGTTCTCTCTTTGAACTATGTTGAGCTGCAGCAACATGTAACAGCTGAGAAACTAGCCTCTTGACTTCTAGGCATATTTACTTCTGTTTGGAAAAATGGTGCTTGAATTCTTTATTAAAAATTGTTACGTACATTTATGTCAGCTGGCTTTGCAATGGGTTTGGGTTAGGAGTGTGCATGTACACACATGTGCATATGCAGAATCATGAGATTTCCCATCCGCTCCTGATAGGAGGTGTTCACACATTTTAGAATCTCAATTCATTGCCTTTGGGGGGGGAACACAAACGACAAAGCCCCTTGTTGCCTTTCAGCATAAAAAGGACAAGAGAGCATCCTCTGAATAGTCTGTGTGTAATATAAGTTGCTTTAAAGAAAATTTCTTAGAGGAAGAGGACCTTGATTCAGCAAATTCTGAAGTAATACTTAGTCCTGATCTTAGGAGTCGCCAGCCTGCAATAGCAAAGCACTTGCTTCCTTGCTGTGCATGACTAGCCTTAACAGTTCAAGTATCCCGTTAATCAAAATTGTGTATCTATGCTGTGGGCATCTTCCAGCACTTGCTTCCATTGGCCAGGCTCTGACCTTGAAGGCCCATGTGCACAGCTCCACTGCCATTGTTGAGTGTAGTGTGTCCACAAGTTTTTACCCACAGGTATAACCTAAAAATGTCAAACCATTTAATAGTAATAATAAAGAAATTTGCCCCATGCAAAGATGTCTGATGGTGCCTTTAACCTTGGAGCTAAATTTTAGATCTAAATTCCAGTTTCTAGTAAACTCGGGATTAAAATGGAGATGTTAACACAGCAGAAGCACTGCCATAAAGAGAGCAAGTCACACAATTTATTGTAACAGCTCTTGATTGCCTAGCAAAGAAATGCATAATGAATAAACATTGTTTTAAAAGGCTTGATAGCACAATGAATTTTTCAGTGGGAGAAACAGAAGAGAAAGTACTTAAAAATACATGAGTTTCATATTTGATTATAAGTCAAGAAGCAGCAGAAAGAACCAAAAAAACTGATAGCAATGGCAGCCTGCACCAAGCTTTCAGTCTTGAATTAATGAGGTTATTCATAATAGGGAGGGAGTGACATAGTGATTAGTTAATTACTGTGCAGAAACATACAATTAATGCACAACTGGAATTAGTATACAATGAATTAAACTGCCACATAATGCAAGCAACAAAAATTGAGAAGGAAACCTTGATTGTTGATTGAAGTTATTATTACAGCAAAAAGTCTATTGAAATCACAATAGTTTAGCTATCAAACAACATGTTTAACTTGTGTGATCTGATTCCAACCTGTTAATAGGACTGCTGTGGCTTGTGCGTTAATCACAAACTTATACGCATATAGGGGCAAGTGAGATTTAGCCCAAGAGGTTACAAAGGTATAATGATAGGAAACTTGCATGCATTGTAACAGGAATCTTGACTTTCTACAAAACTGATAGATATTCAGCCTGGCTAGTGTATCAGCTGTCCTGTCATCAACCCAGGGATGTTGCATCCCAAGCACAGGCTGGCGAGGAGTGATCAGGCACACAAGAGAGCCGTTACTGCCCATGGATCAAAAACCAGCAGCCCTATTGCAGCTGCTCTACAGGGGTAGGATGGCTGTTTTGCTGGGCCTTTAGTGTCTTGTATGAGTGCAGTGGTAAGGAATGGTTTTGCACATGGGGTGTAGGTATCTATTTTGTATGATCACATACCATAAAGGATAAGGGCAGCTGCCAGGTCGGGAGCAAATGGTGTTTACCAAGCCAATCTCTTTACCTTTTGAGAGAGTAGGGGTTAGACAAGCTTCTATGATGTAAGGGAAGGAAATCTCAAACTACACCACATCATAACTTAGGGCTGCCTTGGGTCTACTCGAAGCTATGTCAATGAAAAAAGCCTTTTTATCTTACGTATGTGTATATATATCTTACACGTATATATATAGTGATCTTGCTATAGCATGCTGCACATCAGCCACCAGCACACTATGGGCTGCACAGGAGCTGCAGGCACTGTGTGACAGCTCACAACAACTTGACAGAAGGCTGAAACCCTTGGTCTCCAGCATGGTGCATTTTACTCTATAGGCAGACCATTTCTGCAGTGGTTCAGATAAGAGTTTGCAAGTGCACGCGTTTTTAACTTAGATTGCAGAAAATTGAGCTGATAATATTGAAAGATCATGTTAGCCCCAAATTTATTATTTCTCTTTCCATTTAGTAATGTAAATAAGAGTGATATTTTAGATATAAAATAAGATCTGGTTTCTATCCTAAGGAATTCAAAATCTGAAGTAGAAAGGTAATTTCTAACAGTGTACATAAGGGTAACCTTAAGGGAATTAGGTGAAAGAGAAAAATTAGAATAGGAGCATTTTGCAGAAGGTGCTTTATGCATGCAAACTCTTAAGTTATGATCATTGATTTATCTTACAGCATATTTGTTATGGTCTAGCATATATTGCATTGCTGATACTTTATTTCAGCTGTATTTAAAAATGAGTGGTAGTGCATCTTCTTGGGACATAGTACTTTACCCTTTTACTTCAGATGAGTTATAAAGATCAATAAATCAATAGCAAAAACATTTTTTAAAAAAGAAAAAAAGTATAGTCAAGTATTATAACACATTACTTTTATGTCAATATGAAAGTATCAGTAGGTATATATTGTTATAGGAATCTAAAAATGTAACAACTTCTGGACAGAAACAGGAAAACAAGTTATTAACTGTCATTATTTTAAGTCTCAGACTGAAAGGAAGCTTTAATCTTAAGAAATGGTCAAGAGTTAGCAAAAAATAAAAATAGAAATCCTAGTGCTCTTCTTTCCTGTCATGGGCCCCAATGCAGCAAAGTACTCAAACATTGTTAATTTAGTTGCTCATAAAGTCTCTGCCAGACAAGTGAAGTTCTCTGAAAGCCTTTCATTATGTCACCAGAAGCTGTAAGAAAGTCACTAATTTTTTCCCGGTCATTTCTGAAGACGACCCTTTTCGATAACACTGTGTGAGAAAGTCCACCTTTAGTAACTGCTTAAGTCTGACCCTATTAAGTTGAGGGCAAAAGTCACACTAAATTTAATTGCCTGGCATCAGTGATGCTGGGAGTTATGGGAGCAGTGAGGGTCCTGGGCTGTGTGTGACTGCTGGAGTGCTGAATCTTCCTATCCTCTTCCTACTTTTCCGTGACATACCACAAAGATTTCAATGAAACAAAATCTTTAGAAATATCCCCCAGCACAAAGCAGCAAATTTCCAGCTTTGTCACATGTAAATTATTTTGAAAACAGACTTGGACTTCTCTTCATTGCTTGCTGAAATAATTTTCGTAATCAGACGTGTCTTCTTTACCGAGATCTGGTTAAAATTCATACCATGTCAATCAATCTGGCTTTACCAAATCAGAAGAAAATTGGGGTTTATTCAGCTTTATCTTGGATTTCTTTCTCTTTTTCCTATCCCTCTTTTCCGCTGCTGTTCCACTGAGAAATTAACTCAGCCTTTCAGTCAGCGTGAGAGCCAGGTTCAGAATAACAGGAAAACCTCAGTTACTAGGAAAGGTATTAGTTTATAATAAAGTGCTGATCCTTGAAATGTCATTTTCCAGTTTGAAGACAGTAAAAGAAACAGCAACATAAAATCAAGTACTCTGTTAATTTAAATGGTTGGCTTGTTAATATTTACAGTATTCTAAGCAACAGAAATAACTGTCTCCACTTGTAGAAGTTCATCCAGCAGTATTTGCTGTGAAAAAGCATGATCATTTCATGATATGAAGCAGGTATGAAGTTTCTGGTGTTCTGTGCTGTAGCTGAGGAGGAGGGAAACCTCACAGTGATTTCCAGTCCCAGGCTTCTCTCCTCACCAATAAAGTAAATTATTTACTAATAACTGTTCTCTAAGACGCTTCTGTTGACATGGGTGAAGCAGAACACCATGTTGCTCATCTTCAGCTCTCTACCTGGCCTTTTCTTAGAGCTCTTCCTACGTGTGTCACTTACAGAGCCTATGGAAAACAGTCTTTTCACCGCATCTCCCTCTGTGCTAATCAGTGTCTTTGCCCTAGGCATCTGAGCATTTGCTGACAGATGCAGTGAGCAGATACTCACAAGGTAGCATTTGGGACTACAATTATTTGTAGTACAAAACTCGTCTAGTAAAATGGTGAGGTGGTTCAAACCGTGTTTGGAAGATTCACAGTAGAAGTGAATGTCTGAGTGGAGGGCATAATATATATAATGCTGCTGGTTGCTTTTATTTACGTTACCTTTTGCATTAGCTCTTATTTAGTGTGGGAAGAGCTGCCTCTCTGGGATAGGTGCAGTTTAAGGTAGAGGTGGACCTAATTCAGTGTTTGCAGTCAGGGAAGTAGTAAAATCTGGATGTTAAATACACCTATGCAATAATGCTGACTTATATAGGGCCTATAAGTCCTTTTTAAAAATTACTCATTTTGAAGTATGTTGCTCTTGACCATTGGCTCCCAAGCACTGATGATATTTTCCCCATAAAGTAAAATATTAACAATAGCAGTAAATCTTGAAAGGGGGGGGGGGGGGAGGGGTGTTGTTTGGTTGGTTGGTTGGTTTTAATTATTTGCCATTTCTGTGGTTGAGCTTCAGCTGAGATCAAAACCCCTAAGAAAGTTAATGGCTAATTTCAGAGATCTTGAAGTCCAGGATTTGCCAACACTGTCACAAGAGGCAAGTGGTATTTCAGGCTGTAAAAGAAACTGTCCTTTTCAAAACATGTGACAAAACCTTTTCTTTTGGTAACATCATCCTGTGTCACTTTTGAAAAATTTCCTGTGCTCCATTATGAGAAAAAAATATTTTACCCTAATGGCAAACTAAAACTAAATTGCTATGTACTGAAGAGCAGACAGGGAATGAGTAGGGAAGGCTTCTGCTGTAGTGTAACAAGAAAGGAATTACTTCACGTCACTTCAGATGCTTTTTTTGGTACTTTTTTTTTTTTTTGCATCATAAAATACAAAATGGTCTGAAGGACTTGAAACTTTGCACACCACAAAATGCATTGTGCAGCTCCATCAAACATGAGTAAAGGTTGTCCCTCTTTCCACCCTGTACAGCTAGGAGTAGGAGCTGGAGTTTTATCTCAGATATTCATCTGCCAGGAGTATGGCTGAGACCTGAAGGAACATTTTCTTCTCTCTGATATGAAGCTTTAGTTCCTTAGTCTGGAACTGGCAAATCTGCAGGCAGATTTGGAAAGATTCAACATATTAAATGTTCTTAATCCAACAGGCACTGAATACGTATCTGGCTGGATGGGCAGTGAAACATTAGTTACTGAGGCAGTGCATATGCGATTTAGTTTGAGGGCAGAAAGATTAACAGTCGGTGACTATGATCCATGTCAGAAAACCTAGCCCATTGCCAGCACTCACTGTTACTGGTATTTTAATTGGAAGTATGAAATTGCACTTGCAATTTTTTGTTTATTTCTGCTAGTTTCATCTTCGCTTCTGTAATCTCAAATTTAAAACAAACAAACAAACAAACAAAACAGAAAGCAAACAACGGTTCCTGTATTTGTTCCAAAAAGTTAAACACAAAGAAATGCCATCACCCTGCCCCAGCAACACCACTGCATCAGAGTTGGTGGCAAATGCTGCCAAAGCTTCATGAAAACTTCAGAAAACCCAGTGTGTTGTTTCTTTTGTGGTTTGCCAGACTGAGTCTGAAAAGACTATATTCAATTCCCTGAGTTCTGGAATTACAACTGCATGTCATAAATAGACGCCTGGCAATGCACAGCCTTACTAGACAGAGTGACAGAACAGCACGTCAGGGCTGCCCCTGCTGTGTCTCCACTGACATCATTATGCCAGGGACGAATTCAACATAGATACAACAGGAGGAAAGGGTCCTGTGCCTCAACAGGCACAGATCCTGGCTCACATGAAAAATTATCTACTGTTAAACAAAGGAAATGTAAAACTAAATCATCACTGTGAATATGTAATTTAGAAAGTTTTAGTTATATATCAAATGATTATTCAAATAACATCTAGAATTAGGAAAGTCCTCAACAGAGGTGTATGTATTGAAATAAACTTTTGTATAAAAATACCATTTCAGGATTAAGGCATACAGGGATTTGTAAGTGGGTATTTTGATGCTGTATGTATGTGACTGTCTCTCTCATATCTGGGGGAACTGAGTGCAGTAGAAAGGAAATATTCACCTCCTCGGAGGCTAATGATGAGGTACAGCTACAGTCCAGCTCTGCAGTCCCCCCTTTCAACCATGGGGAATGTATTGAAAAAGTACAAGTTTGTTTAACATAGAGGAAAAGAAAGGAAGATGGTAAAATGCTGAGAAGTACTAAATGACATTTACAGAAGAGGCTTATCCTCCGGGCTCCTGTACCATTTTTAAAATGTGCTCAAGTGTTTTTTTTCGTTTTTTTTCCCCCTCCATTTTCCTCCATTTCTAAATGCATGTATCATATCCATTGTTTTCAGAGCACCTGTAACCTTAACATTTGGGTGCAAGGTCTGACAGCAATCAGATGTCATACTCGGCTATTCACTTTCCTACATGTTATATTTTATTTTACAATGTCAGAGGAATACAGAGCAAGTTTTCTATTAGCTTTAATTTTTCTTTCTCCTTTCCTTGCCATGTGAGGGTAGTAAATGTCTCACAGGGTATTTTAAAATAACTCCAACTTTCTTTCTGAGTAACTCCAGTTCTGAATGCCTGCTCACATTCTCCGCACATGTTTGTCTTAATATCTGATATTTTTTCAAAGATTGGAAGGCAACATTACACGGTAAAAACAGCTGACATTTTTTATTTCTCTCTTTCCGTCTCTCAGTGGAGGAGGTAGCATTTGTCATCCCTGGGCAGAGCAGCTGTTACAAAGCTTTATGGTGAATTGTCCATGTTTACAGTACTTCAGAACGGCGATTTTGTAAATCTTTTCCTTAAATTGTTTATTGCAGAGTCCTATCTTAAGCTCTGTCTGTCCCTACACACTGAACTGAACAGAGGGACAGACCCAGCACTTATTGCCTTGTAGTAAGGGCAGTCTGCTCAGAGCACTGTTGCCAATAGTAGGGCTTTTTCCATGGATTTCAAGGGGCTGCTGATCAAATCTCTGTATACTATGAACTCAGTTTCCCCCAGTGAACAGCTTACTACATTTACAGTATTTAGAAGTGTGACTTTTAACCTAGATGATCTCCTCTGCTCCAAAAACTTTGTGAGAATATTTTTTTCTAATGTCTCTCATTTTCACATTGATGTCAGTCACTCAGATACATTTGTATCTGCTTCTGGCAGAGTTAAAGCTTCATGTTCTGCAGTCTCACTCAAAACAAGATTTTTATTTTATTTTATTTTGGGGGGGGGGGGGGGGCGGGTAGGGAGGTAAGGTCCTATGCTTTTGACTCCAATATTCTTTTAATGCTCCTGGCCATCTGGGCACTGAGGCATGACTTTGTATTAAGAACTGGATTACAATGCAATGCTCTTTTCTTGGGTTTGGTATTTTTCCCTACCTTTTTCCTTCTTTGTTCCTGCCTTTTTCTGATTCCCAGACTACTAAGCTGTGTGTCTTGTGCAGTGACAAATTTTTCAGTCTTTTTCTCTTACCAATAGCACTTTAATTTCACGTTCAGTGAAACTAAATTATAAAATAGGTTATGCTTTAACGTGATACAGATACTACTATCTGGTGGATATTATTTACCTTAGAAATTTAAAATTCAACAACATGCCCGGAACTATTTTTTAATTCTCTTGGAATTAAAAACTTTTCATTTTGCTGAGCCAAATCTGATACATGAGCAGCTCTGTGGGATGGACCTTCCCTAGTCTCATGAAAATGCAGTGTCATTATTAGGAAATTCCTAAACTGAGGCCACTCTCCTGCAAGTGAGCAGCATCACGGTGGAGCCATATGCTGTTTTAGATGAAGATCGTACTGAATCAGTTCTCTTGAACTGATTCTGGTTATTTGTTTGGGTGGATCAGGACCAGCTAACACATTAGGTCCCCCTGTTTCTTTCTATAATGTCATTTTTCTTTCTTTGTTTGCTATTTCATTGTCCATCTTGTACTGGTTGCTGAGTTGCTATCTTCTTAAGTGTGGCTAGTGCAGATGTACTGATTTTCATCTGTTCAGAGAGGACAGAAAGGTGAAGGAGGGCTTCTGAGGAACTTTGACTTCTCCATAGCCCACAGGATGAGTCTGGGGTACTGTGGAATGCAAATAAATTTTTGTCTGCAAGCAACGACCATCCATGACAGACTCTACGCGGATAAACAATAAAAGGTTATGGTAAAAAGCCACGACAATGAAAGTCCTTGTGACTGTTGGCCAGTTTCCACAGCAAAAAGTAATGCAAATGTATGCAGAAATGCCATCATTTCAAGCCTTTGCTCTAGATACTAGAAGATCCAACACGGAAAGGTTTCTGCTGGTTTAAGATAATTTGGTAGGAAGAAGAATGTCTTCAGATCCCCAGGCTACAGTCAGGATCCCTCCTCTGTTCATCAAACATTCAGACAGCCCCATGGATAGGATGATCTAATGGCTTGAAGGCCTCTCTCAGATAGCAAATTTCCTTGCAGGAAGGCTGTCCTCTTCTGCAAGTTTTGTCACAGAATGTTTTTCCTTCAGCTTTGTGGTACATATTTCTTTCTTCAAACTGCACAGAACCAGAGTGAAAATGAAAGCAAGAAGCAGCAGGTGGTCCTTTCAGTAGTTTCCAGATACATACTTGTCCGCCTGAGCGTACATTCTCTCTCTGACTCTCCTAAAACCCCCCTGAGCGCTACACTCAATGCAGTGAAGAAAATGTATGGTCAAGTAAAGCAATCAGTGTTATCTGAAGCCTACTGAGTCTT